>NC_041385.1:668469643-668533687 GCF_002162155.2 Triticum dicoccoides | reverse complement strand
TAAAATGTGGTTTGACAAAAACTTTTCAGTGTTTTGGACCTTGCCTTGATTGGTTTTTGTCTGTTGTTTGCAAGTGCTCTAAAAATCAAATAATACTCCAACTCCTATACTTCATCTCCTTGCTCCAAACTCTTGAACCAATGATCATGCCATGTGTATAGGACATAAAAATAATTTCTTACAAAAATAATTTGGCCAAATAATATTTTTAAAAATTAGTTTTCCAAAAACCCCTGAATTGAGGTTTGCACTGCAAGTACTTAATTAAGGGCAATAAAAATCTTTCCAAAAATATATTTGACTCCTATTAGATATAAGATACCCATAAACCACGAAAATATAATTTTAAAAGTTATTTTCCTATTTTATTTAAAAGCTTTTTCTTAAGGCCAGAAATGGTCTTTAATAGGGAAAAATTATTTTATGGTTTTAAAAATATTTGAAAAAAATCAGGGAAACTCAGTGGGCATATATTACCCATATATAAGAGTTTAAACACATGGTCATGTTCAAAATCTTGGACAAAACCTCCCAAAACCATTTCTGCCCATTTCTAGGATTTGAAATATTTCTACAGGAAATATTTTCATAAAAATCCAAGGAAAATCCAGCAAGTCACAAATGCATATTCTTATCCGCTTGCAAAGCCTCATGTCAATCAAGGTCATTTTGGTTCACCAAAATGCCCCAAAACCCTCTTTGACCAGAATCAAATTTGAACAACTTTATACTACCAACTTTCTCTCCTTGACCCTAACTTTTGTGAGCATATTCACATGACCAAATGAGGCCACTACACCAAGTGGTGCATCAAGGAGAAGTGATTTGCTCAACTAGATCTACACAAGTTCATTTCTGCTAATTTCTAGGGTTTACAAAAGTTGCATTGGCAACTTTGCCCAAATGGACTAAACCTTGGTGAAACTTATTATTATCTCATGCCATTTGACCCTGTCAAGCCTCATGACAAGAGGAGTTCATATTCTTTCCCAAACCAGCAACAAACACCTTCTACCATTTTACTAGAACCCCTGTTTTGACCACTTCCACTCTTCTCCATGGCCTCAACTTTTTACTACAGCCCTTCCTAGTCCCCTTGCACCTCCAGTAGCAATGGCAAATCCATAGCTCAATTATTGGAGGGGTAAAACCCCACTTTCTCTCTCTGGACAGCCCATTTCTCTCTCTCCCTCAACTTCCCTCCTCACTCCAGTGGCTCTCCAAGGCATCCAAGGCCATATCCCACTTCTTTACTCCCCCCTAGAGCTACCAGACACCTTTGGCCGTGACCACATTGCATAGAAAATGGCCATGCCGGCCATTTGGGCGCTCTGGAGCACGTTATAGTGCGCTCCCGCACTGTAGCCGCCCCCTTCCAACCGCCTCCGGCCACCTCGGGCCTCCCCAGCACGCCCGACGATGCGCCTCGACGTCTGTGACACGCCGCACCTCTGTCCCCCTGCTGCTCCTCTCTCCTTCTCACCCTACTGAACTCGCCCGACGCCGCCCAGCTCGGCCAGTGGGCGCACGAGCTCGGGGCCCTCCTGGAGCTCGCCCTGCTCCCTCTCTCTTCTCCTCTCGGCCTGGACCACAACCATGAACACCCCAGGCACGCACCAGAACGCCCTTTTGGCCTCTGGCAACGCCACAGGCCGTGGCCGTGCGCCCCGCCTACGGCACCTCCCGGCCGCGCCCATATAAGGCCACCCCCGAGCGTTCTCTTGTCTCCAACTGCTCTCTCCCCCTCCCGTGCACTCCCGGACCAACCCACTCCTCCTCCCGTGCCTTCTCCCTCCTCCTCTGCCGCCATTGCCGCCTCGGACCCCCTCTCAAATTTGAGCCGCCCCGGCAACTCTTCCTCCTCTGAACCGGTCCGTGGCACCCCCAAGCCTCAACGAATCTCCGCAACACCCTAGGACCCCTCCTCCGCAGCCAAAGCGGGCGCCACCACCAAGCCCGCCACCGCCATCCGCTGGACCCAAAGCCCTTCTCAACTCCGAGCATCGGCGCGTGCGTGCAGCACATGGACAGGTGCGCCTCATCGCGCTGAGTCTGCCGGTGTGCCGGGCGCCGCCGAAGGTGGCCCGTGCTGCCCGGGAGAGCCCCAGCGCCCACTCAGCCTCCCCTCCCCTGCCTCTACTCTGTTCGAGTGGGAGGTAGGCGATGGCCTGAGCACTGGGCCTCGCGCGTCAGGGACACATCGGCTGGGGCCTGCCGTTTAAGTGGAGACGGACCGGAAGAAATGCGCCTCCGACGTCACCCCTCCTCACCCACGCGGCTGAGCCACTGGGCCGGCCCACTGCTAAACTGCGCCCGGTGCGCTGGATAAGGGTAAAGCCATTTTTCCTTTCCTTTTTCTTTTCTAGATAGCTTCAAAACTCTCTAGAGAATTCAAATAGTGTCCAAATTTGATGAATCAAATTTCTACTGACTCCATAAATCAAGTCCTAATTAATGGGCCACAATAGACATTTTTGTTGTTCTTGGTTTTCACTTGACACTTAGAAAAGGTCATTTATCCACATAAGTCCACTTAAAAAATCCATATTATATTCATTTCAACTCCAAATCCAGTGACACCAATTTCTAAATGTTTCTAAAATCATGCCTGATTTAATGGGTAATTTTACTCATTTTTATAAAAAGCCATTCTATAAATAACTTGCAGATCCATTAAATCCCTTGTTCCATCATATCAAAATGTTTAGAAATATCCATTGATGCACTTCCAATGAAATCACCTTGGTCATTCCTCATATGACCAGAGGCATCCTAGAAAAGTCCAACTCACATTTTTTTAGAGCACTTTTATTTTTGCCTGGCCGTGTTGCTTATTATGGTTGTTTTTGACGATAGTTGATGAAGTAGACGAGATGATCGGAGTTGGACCAGAGATATTTGAAGACCTCGAAGACTTTGTTAAAACAGGCAAGCAGCCCTTTGACCATGTCTATGAAACCCTTTTTATGCATGTCATATAGCACTTTTATTGCTCGCATCGGAGACACGATACTGTGATGACCACATGGGGTGGTTTGCCACCGTTACTTCCTCGTTAATACTTGCATTGTGCATGACCCTACCTTCTTATGAGGGTTATGCCGGTGGGAGTAGATAGGATGCTAAAGTAGATGATGCGCAAAAAGGGATGGGTATATGCATGATGAAGGAGACAAAGTATTTTCAAAGGACTTTTCGAAAACCCCGTCGGGTGCCACTTATGCCCGAGGGAGATGATGAGATGGGTAACCACTTGATGACGAAGTGGTGTACCGAGGAAAGTGTGTGTTGTTTTCGAAAACGGATTAGATTTAAGATTTGTCGACTGTCCCAACCTTACATGCACAACCACTCTACCCTTGTATGGTAAAGGGCATTATTGATTACCTAGGCCGATACTAGCTTGGAGCCCGCATTACTAGTGACGGGGGAGAGTTGGTGCTCTCTCTCGGGACGGGGTCGTGCCAGGTAGGGTGGCCATGACTGTTTTCACAGGGCACCAAATACACTGTTGTGTCCCCTCTCGGATGTTACGATCTCGAGTGAGTCTCGTATAATGTACATCGTGAGGATACGGAACAACAAGTGGACTCCTTGTTAGTGTCTTCTAGGGAAAGATAGTGATCGGGTGCTTACCCCGGGTACTTGAGGTATCACGGGTTGTGGATGACACAGAAGTTCCCTGGATCTTGTGGGTCAAGTGTGCAACCTCTGCAGAGTGTAAAACTATTCGAATAGCCGTGTCCACGGTCAAGGACAGTTGGGCGGTGCTGCTTAAACTACGTCCAGAGTTTTACAAACCGTGTGTGTGTGTGTTGATAGAACTACTTGGGCCAAGTCAAGGGACTTCACATGATTGAGTTGGGTTGGTGCCCACTCTATTTATGTTGATATCTGTATCCTGTCCTCATGGTTACTTGAATCCTCCTGATGCATGTCTTACAAGTTGTTGAACATGTCATTGCACTCAAAACTAGCTTTCTGCAAAAGTTTACCTATATCATGTATTGTTACATCTTGGACCAAAACATGGGTTGCTTGCGAGTACATTCAAAGTACTCATTGGCTTGCCACTGGTTATTTAATTGGCCAGGCATGGAAGAACAGGAATTCGAAGAAGAGTTCTTCGGAGACGAACATGCGAACTCGGACGTTTCCCAGTCAGAATGCCTGTAGGGTTAAGGCAGATGGCATGGGTTCTACTTATCGACGAAGATTTCCACTGCTTAAGTTTATTTGGTATTCAACCCTTGTGGCTTTATCTATGTAAGACTTGACCATAATGGTCATAATTTGTGTAAGACGGTATATATGGATGTAAGACTCTTGTTATTCAGCTTCTGTGAGTTCAGTGAGCATTGATCTCTGGGATCACTGTACACGTGCATTCGATGATCACGACTTATGGGTCGGGGTCCCCACAGCCCCAAGCCGCGAGCCGGTGTCCGACCAGCCGGGCGGGAGCTCATTTGCCGCGCCGGTTGCCTGAGGTGGCGCGCCAAAGCGCCAGGCCACGTCGAACCTGTTCAGCAGCCGGCCGAAGAAGCCCAAGGGCTCAGCTGCGGCAACCAAGAGGGACGAAGCAGTCACGAAGGCCACCCTCTTACGCAAAGTGGTGAAGGAGTCGAAGATGGTTTCCGCGTAAGTGTTGACTTCCTCGCATATTCTTTTCTTTCTTCTTTTCAGTTTTGTTCTGATTTTTCTTTGTCTTGTTTTGGAAACAGGGCTCCACTCTCTCTGGAGTGGACTACCGCCGCCTCCGTGGTCGGGGCGGCAAGCGGCTCCACCAGCGCCCATCGCATGGACCCTCGCACCGAGTTTCAGGCGGCAACGGAGCAAAATGCACGGGAGGCGCGAGAGGAGTGGGAGGCGGAGCAGGAGACGGCGGATGCCGACAAGGCTGCGCAGGAGGCGGAGGAGAGGATGGCGAGGGCGTGGGCCGATGCGGTGGCCAAGGCCCAGGCAGACGCCGTATCCACGGTTCTGGCGGAGGAAGCCTTGCGCAACCAGCCTCCACAGGTCATCATCCCCCTCCGCTCTGTTGCGCCTAAGATCCCGATGGTGCCGAGAGCCGGTGGCAACCAGCCGGTGATGGAGAGGGAAGAGAGCCACACCATCGCCTCGGAGAAGGAGGCAGCTCCAACAGTGACGACTGGGATGGACCAACGCACCCAGCCCAGCACGTCGCCTGTGCCGCCGGCTGGAGGTGAGCCGGTTGCAAGGGCGGACCTTGTGGTCCAAACTTCGACTCGCCAGCGCGCAGGGAAGGCAACCTCAGCACCGAACCCACAGAAGGTCGCGGGCTCGAGCTCATCGGCCCAGGATCTGGAGACGGAGAGCATTAGCTCGCCGGGGTGGACACCGGGTGGCGGAATGGCCATGCTGAACGCAGCGGCACAAGACGTCCGAAACCGGCTTCGGTCCCAAGCCATCGTGCTGAAGCAGTACAACCAAGAGTACTTGGCGACGTGGATGGCCATCCGGGTGAGCTTCTCACTTTTTTGCTTCTTGTTCTTGATTTCTTCTGTGGGGGTGTGTCAGCGCACCCACTGGGTGTAGTTCCCGAGTTCCGAGTCGGCTGCTGAGGAACTTTTTAGTAGACTTCTGGTGCTAACTTGTCTTTGTTTGTTTGTCTGTCCCTTCTTGCAGGACTATCATAATCTCCGGGTGGACGCCTTCAACTCCCATACCCAGGTGCTAAATCAGAAGATCGCCAACCTGTCTGAGAGCCGGAGTAAGTGCTTCGTCTTCTATCTCCTATGGGGGCGCGTCAGTGCACCCACTGGGTGTAGTCCCCGAGATTCAGACTGGCTGCTGAGCAGTCGGGCCGGATCTTTCCTGGTGACTTCTTTCTTATTGCGTTTTCTTCTTTTCCATCTCTGTAGAGGCCAATGCCGACCTGCGGCAGCAACTGGGCGAGGCCCAGACCACCCTACACGCTAAGGAGGTCAAGGGCAACGCCTTGATTCAGGAGCGTGACCGCCTGACCAAAAAGTTGGCCGACCAGGAGGAGAGCCACAAGGTGGCCGTAATGGAGGTGAAGGACAGTAAGGCCACCCTCCAAGCCGAGTACAAGACTGAGGTGGCAAACTGGGTCGAGTCGAGGTAGGGGCTGAGCGAGGGCTATGGCCAGATCGAAGACCTAGTTGACGGTAAGCCGCCTTCCTCTTTGTCCATTTTCTTGCCGTCTGCTGCTTGGTCCGACTCCTGACTTTGTGTTTTTTCTCTTTCTATTTTGTGCAGAGTACTTCCCCGGCTATTCTTTTGCCTCCAGCCAGGTCATCGAGGCCCACCGCAACGCACAGAGGCAGGCTGGTGCTGAGATTGCGCCGGATGCTCGCCAGACGCTCGAGGAGCAGCTCCTGGCCATCCAAGACCGTCTTCAGCCAGCCCACCGCATGCACCGCCATCTTCAGCGCATTGGAGCCCAAGTGTTGTCCACCCTCTAGCGCGGCGAAGTGATTCCCCGCACCCCCAGCCGGACTGCCGACTGTCTGGAGATGGCGCTTGGTCACTTCGAGGCCTGGAAGGCTTCTAAAGCTCGGGCAGGCGCCAGGCGGGCGCTGGAGTTCGTCCGAGCATGGTATCCTGGGCTGAGCTTGACGCAGCTGGCTACATGGCGGCAGGAGGCCAATGGGGAGCTGGAGGTGGTGCGGCCGGCCATCAACCAACGCGCCTCGGTGATTGCCGAGTATACTGACATCAACGCCTTTGTCCCTGAGCTAAACAACGATGGTGTTGCTCTGCCGGAGGAGTGGTTCAGGCTGAACC
This sequence comes from Triticum dicoccoides, assembly GCF_002162155.2. Classification (NCBI taxonomy): domain Eukaryota; kingdom Viridiplantae; phylum Streptophyta; class Magnoliopsida; order Poales; family Poaceae; genus Triticum; species Triticum dicoccoides. The sequence continues at coordinate 668,526,916 of NC_041385.1, read as the reverse complement.
CGGCAGACGGTGAAGATTCGGCGGAGGAGATCGACTCCAGCGATGAGCGCGAGGAAGAGGAGGACGAGGATGGTGAAGACGTTGCGCCTGATGGTGGAGCCACCGACCAGCCTCAGCTTGGCCGTGCCTCCAGCAATGAGGCGCGCGCGATCACGCCGCCTTCCGCTGGTGATGATCAAGCCGAGACTCACCAGCCAGCCACTCCTCCAGCCAGCACTACCGTCTCCACAGACCTGACAACTCGCCTGTTGCGCCCCTGGCCTGAGATGCCGTCTTTATCTTTGCTTTCCTGCTTGTTACTCTTTGAACAATATTCGTTAAATTCGCACAGTTCCACCCATTGGGTGTGTAAATATAATCTTGTGTGTGTTTGACTTCCGACTTGTGCTTCCTTTTCATCTTTTTCGGCTGTTTCCTTTGCCGCCCTCCCTTGCTCGCTGCCTTCCCAGCCGGACAGCTGCTCTATAGTCTATGGCTGGGAAAGTACTTGGCCGTGTGGGAGGGAAAGTACTTTAGCTTTCTTAGATTGTAGCAAGGTGAGTGGGAAGCCGGCCAGCCGGCTGTTTAACAGTTGGTTGGCAGGGTGGGAAGCCGAGTTGCGTCATGTAAGCCCGTTGGTCCTTAGCCGTTTTTCGTGTGGGCATCTTTTCCTCCCTTTAACTCTTTCCAGTCGAACAGTCGAATCTGTGAGCTGCGACTTTTGGCAAGAGATGGCTTAGATGCTGGCACACTACTTCTCTGACTGCAGGCGGAACTTAGCATAATTCAAGGCGGCAAGTCCCTGGGCCGACTGGTCGAACCTGGTGCCAGACAGAAAAAACAAATGTAATAACACATCCATGGGCATGATACTTATCATATAGATAAAAGAGGGTAGTCCCCGAGTTCTCTTCGGGGAGCCCGATTTCTTGTACTTAATACAAAACATAGTGTGGTACATACTGCATTTAACTGTAAAATCTTCGGAGGAGATTGGCGTTCCATGGTCGTTCCGATTCCTTGCCGGAATCATCTCTCTTGCGCGCCTTGGGCTTCTACGCGTCGATCAAGTAGTAGCAGTCGTTGCCCAAGGCCTTGGTGATGACAAAGGGGCCTTTCCAAGGGACCGAGAGCTTGTGCTGGCCGGCTGTTTGCTGGATCAGCCGGAGCACAAGATCGCCCTCTTGGAAGGATCTTGGCTTGACCTTCCGACTGTGGTAACGGTGTAATCCCTGCTGGTAGATGGCGGACCGACTGAGTGCTAACAGCCGACCCTCTTCCAGCAGGCCAATGCCATCTTCTCGCGCTTCCTTGGCCTCTGCTTCCGTGTACATGGTGACTCGAGGTGAGTCGAACTCGATGTCAGTTGGGATGACAACCTCGGTACCATATACAAGGAAGAAAGGAGTGAAGCCGGTTGACTTGTTTGGAGTGGTGCGCAAGCTCTAGAGGACGGCCGGCAGCTCCTCGAGCTAGCATCCGGCTGAGCACTCTAGTGGTACGACCAGTCGGGGCTTGATGCCAGACAGGATGAGGCTGTTTGCTCGCTCGACTTGGCCGTTTGACTGTGGATGGGCAACAGATGCTAAGTCCAGTCGGATGCCCTGCGTCACGCAGAAACGTGCCAATGCTCCTTTGGAAAAATTCGTGTCGTTGTCGGTGATGATGTTGTGTGGTATGCCATACTGGGTGGTGATGTCTGTGATGAATGTCACGGCAGTCGGCCAATTCAGCTTCTTGATTGTCTTCGCTTCAATCAACTTTGTGAACTTGTCCACGGCGACAAGCAGATGTGTCATGCTGTCGCGTGCTATCTTGAACAGGCCCACCATATCCAGCCCCCAGACGGCAAAAGGCCAAGTGAGGGGGATGGTCTTGAGTGCAGAAGCCGGCATGTGTTGCTTGGAGCTGAAAAATTGGCACCCTTTGAAGTGTTTGACCAACTCCTTGGTTTCTTCCAAAGCAGTCGGCCAGAAGAAGCCATGGCGGAAGGCTTTGGCTATGAGTGATCTTGAGGCTGCATGGTGTCCGCATTCGCCTTGGTGGATATCCTTGAGGACTGCAATGCCCTTATCTAGCTCAATGCAGCGCTGGAAGACTCCAGTGACGCTGCGCCTAATGAGCTCTCTATTCACTATTGTGTATGCTCCGGCTTGGCGTTGAACTTGTCTTGCCGAGATCTCGTTAGTCTGTAGCTCTCTGTTCACTAGAAAGTTGAGGATGGGCTGGGCCCATGATGGAGCTGCGACTTGTTCTATTGTCAACACAACAACTGCAACCAGGGTGGGTGGGCTGGGTGGTGAAGAGTTGGAGTCGGCCACCGCCTATTGTGTCGTCTTAGTCCTCGAGCCAACTGCTGCAGTCCCCGGGCCGGGTTCTAAAGGCCCCGAACCGGGTGCGACTACAACAGTCCCCGAGCTGCCTGCTAGGTTCCCTAAGTTGGGTCCGACTGCGTCGGGGTCAGGCGGCACGAAGATGGAATCTCATTCTGGAGACAACTTGACAAACGGCTTGAGGAGGCGCTGAAGGGAGACGCCGGCTGGTATAGCTTGCCGGGTAGAGCCGATTCATGCCAGGTCATCTGCTTGCTCGTTGTCGGCCCGTGGCACGTGGAGAAACTCGCACCCTTCAAAGTATCTGCTGAGCTGCTAGACGAGGAAGCGTTAGCTCATCATGTTTGTGTCCTTGGTGTCCCAGTCGCCAGATGATTGCTCGATCACCAAGTCCGAGTCACCATAGCACAGGATCCGGCGGATGCCGAGTTCTTTGGCCAGCCGGAGCCCGTGTATGAGCGCCTCGTACTCGACCATGTTGTTGGAGGCGGAAAAATGGATTTGCCACGTGTATCTGAGCTTGTCTCCCTTGGGAGAGGTGAGGACAATGTTTGCTCCCAAGCTAGTGCGCATCTTGGTCCCATCAAAGTGCATCTGCCAATGAGTGGAGTCGGGTGCCGGCAGCAGGTACTGGGTCTCGGCCCAGTCGACAAGGAAGTCGGCTAGCACTTGGGACTTGATGGCGGTGCGTGGCTAGTATAAGATGGTGTAAGGAGCAAGCGCAATGGCCCACTTGGCCACCCGGCCGGATGCATCCCGGCTGCCTATGATCTCGGCAAGCGGGGCGGTGCACACGACTGTGATGGGGTACTCTTGAAAGTACGGCTTGAGCTTCTTGGTGGAAAAGTACACGCCATAGCACATCTTCTGGTGGGGGTAGTTCTGCTTCGAGGTTGACAGCACTTCGCTCAAATAATACACCAGCCTCTGGACCAGCTGAGCTCGGCCTTCTTCTGGGCGCTGAACCACAATGACAGTGCTGACCACCCAGCTGGTTGCGGCAATGTAAAGGAGCATGGGCTCTTTTTCAATCGGTGCCGCCAGGACAGGCGGTGTGGTCAACATCTTCTTCAACGTGTGAAAGGCTTCATCCGTCTGGTCGTTCCACTCAAAATGAGTGGATTTCCTCATGATCTGATACAAGTGGAGTGCGATCTCTCCTAGCCGACTGATGAAGCGGTTAAGGAAAGCCAAGCACCTGGTGAACTTTTGAACATCCTGAAGCCGGGTGGGAATATCCATCCTCTCTATGGCCTTGATCTTCATAGGGTTGCACTCAATGCCGCGTCAGAGACCAGGAAGCCTAGGAGCTGGTCGGCTGGCACTTCGAACACGCATTTCTCAGGGTTGAGTTTGATCTAAAATCGGCGCAAGTTGTCAAATGTTTCTTTGAGATCTTCTAGCAGGGTGCCGCGCTTTTCTGTCTTCACCACAATATCGTCTACATAGACGTGGGCATTTCTGCCGAGTTGCTTGAGGAGGCATTTTTGCATGCAACGCTGAAAAGTGGCACCGGCATTTCTCAAGCCGAATGTCATAGTTAGGTAACAGAAAGCTCCGAATGGTGTGATGAAGGCGGTCTTCAGGTGGTCGGATGGATCCAACTTGATCTGATGGTAACCCGAGTAGGCATCCAAGAAACTCAATAGCTCGCATCCGACTATGGAGTCTATCACTTGGTCAATCTAGGGTAAAGCAAACGGATCTTTGGGGCAAGCTTTGTTGAGGCTGGTATAGTCTATACACATGCGCCACTTCTTGTTCTTCTTCAGTACAAGGACCGGGTTGGCAAGCCATTCTGGAAAGAACACTTCCATAATGAAGCCGGCTGCCAAAAGTCGGGCTATCTCTTCACCAACAATTCTTCTCTTCTCCTCCGACAGTCGGTGGAGGGGCTGCTTGACTGGTTTTGCATCTGCTTGGACATGTAGCTTGTGCTCGGCGAAATCCGTCAGGACACCCAGCATGTCCTTGGGGGACCATGCAAAGATATCCCGATTCTCATGGAGGAAATCGACGAGCTTGCTTTCCTATTTGTTGTCCAGGTTTGCTCCTACAACAGCGAACCTATCCGGGTGCTCTGGGTCCAAAGGTATCTTCTTTGTTTCCTTGGCTAGTTGGAAGGATCCCTGGGCTTCCGACTCCTTGGGGTTAGGTGACAGGTCCAGCTGCTTGCCAGCTATGGCCACAACCCGGTCAAGGATCTTCTTCTCAGCAGCAATCACGAGGGACTCGGCCAGACGGCTGCTGGCTGCAGCACAAGCAGAGGATTTCTTGTAGTCTCCGACTCTGGTGATGATGCCCTTGGAGCTCGGCATCTTCATCTTGAGGTAGGCATAGTAGGGCACTGCCATGAACTTGGCAAAGGTAGATCGGCCAAGTAATGTGTGGTAAGGGCTCTCTAGATCCACCACCTCAAACTAGACCGCTTCACGGCGGAGGTGATCCTTGTCTCCGAAAACAACATCTATCTTGATCTTGCCAATTGGTAAGCAGGACAGGACAGGTACAATGCCATGGAACACGGTCCGACTGGGCAAAAGTTGCTTCGTCTTGACGTTCATCTTCTCCATGGTGTCTCGGTACAGGATGTTGATGCTGCTTCCACCATCAATCAGAACTCGGGAGAAGCAAGCAGCTCGCCTTTCTGTTGTGAAGGTGGCATCCAATACCAACGCATAAGAGCCTGGGGACGGCATCACCTCTGGGTGATCAGCCCGGCTCCAGCTGATAGGCTTTTCAGACCAATGCATAAGTTCTGGATCCTTGGAGGCGACTGCATTGACTTCTTGGTGCTGTCGGTGCCGGCTGCACCTGTCCTCAGCTTGGCTCATGAAGACGACGTAGGCTGCATGCTCGTCAGGGAACTCATCCTGGACGGCTCCGACTGCTGGGTGAGCGGCCGGCTGTTGAGGAGCCGGAGGCGGCTGGCCAGCAGGCGGAGGGGGCAACAGTCCTTTGCCCCTGGAGATTCGTGTGTGCCAATGACATTTCCGGGTTATGTGGTTGGACGGCTTTGTGCCGCTGTGGAACTTGAAGTGGGCATCAAGGGTTTGCTTGTAGGAGAAAGCCGGCTGCCAAGCCGGGCTGCCGCCTTTCGGACGCTTGGGCGCGGGCTGCCCTTCAGGCTGCTCGCCTTCGACTGTGGCCACCTGCCGACTGGTGGAGGGCGGCATGGGAGCCTTGCGCTTGTTGTCGTTCTGGTGCAAGCGTCGATTGGAGTCGCCAGCCAGCGTCCTTGGAGCCGGAGGAAGCACCTTTCCAGAGACGTCCACTCGGAGCTCTGTCTTCATTGAGGAAGCGGCCGTGGCATACTTGTCTGCTATGATTAGTAGCTCATCGAGTGTAGTTGGCTCATCGCAGAGAAGTCGGTGCTTGAGGAGGGTGCCCTCTTAGCACCCGGCGGTGAAGTACTCTATTGCTTGCATTTCATGGACGCCCTCGCAAGAGTGGCGGAGCTCGGCCCAGCGCGTAAGGTAGTCGTGAGTCGATTCGCTGGGGCCTTGGACGCACAAGGAGAGCTGGCAGGGCTTGGGAGGCCGCTTGTACGTAGTGGTGAAGTTGTGAATGAAGACTTCCGTGAAGTCTAGCCAGCTATTGACGCTATAGGGCTTGAGGCTGTTCAGCCAGGTGCATGCTATGCCTTGAAGCATGAGGGGGATGTACTTCACGGCAACGCGCATGTTGCCGTTTGCTATGCTGACTGCAGTGGAATAGTTGATCAACCAGTCTTTCCGGCTTCACAGAGCCGTTGTATTTTGGCATGTCTCTTGGGAGCGAGAACCCTTTGGGGAAGGGCTCGTCGTGGATGAGGGGGCCAAAGCAAGGCGGGCCGACATCGTCTTCTTCTTCTAGGCCAGGGATCGTGCCAGGCGGTCGATCCGATGGCGGGCATCATTCTCACCGATTCCTTCGCGGCGACCCAGTCAGTCGCTAAGTATCGGATGTGTGATAGGTGTCGGGGTGGGATGTCTCTTCCTATGAGACGGAGGAGGAGGCGGGTTGCCACAGCGCTCCATGGCACAGGGGCGGCCTTCTCAATCACGCTCGATGGAGAGGTGAGTCCGACTGAGGATGGCAGTCGATCCCTTGTCTTTTAGCTCTCAGGCGCCGCCTGCAGTCGGCGTCCGGGACGTCGCGCCGTGCTCTCGGCATGGGGGAGGACTTTCAGCGCGGGCGCCGGCTTCATGACGCTCTGTGGCGCGTCGATCTGCTGCTGAACGTGTCTGGTCATGCAGTGAAGCTCATCACCCTCCAGCCCGTCCAGCTCATCTACGGCCGCCTGGGCGGCACGCAAGTTCTCGAGTGGCATGGCGTAGACTGGGCGGTCAGCACCCAACATGCTGGCAATGGCCGCGCCGCTCTTCTTGATAGCGCTGATCCGGCTTGGTTCGCCAGCGGGCGGCGTGCCTGAGGCGGCACGGTCAACCTCGTGATGGTAAGCTTCGGTGAGGTGTCTCGTGGAGGCTATCTTCTTGTCGTTCTCTATGAGGGCAAGGCGGTGGGCCTCCAGCGTGTCGGTGTCGGCGTCGGCCGGGATGGGGACAGACAAGTCATGTAGCACCGTCTGCAGGGTGTCGTGAACATTCTCGCCAGAGCCGGCGCCATGATTGATGACCAGCACCTCAGTGATGGTGCTACTGCCACTGTCGGCTTGAGGAAGAGGATTGTCGATGACCACCACATTGGTGGGGAAGGCATCAAGCGACACCATGTCGGAGTCGACCAACATCAGGTCGGTGGAGTCGACCGACTCCAAATCCATAGCAGGCTTGCTGGCGACGTGGAGCTGGCCGAGGAGGCTGACGAGGCGGTTCTCAGGGCAGTCTGTGCCCGCGTCGGACACAGGCTCGTCGGAGAGGCGGACCTTGCCGAGAATATCGGTGAGGTAGCTCGCTGCGCAGGCGTCGTCGATGCCATGCAGCACATCGGGGCAAGCACCATCGCGTGTGCCGAGCTGGCTACGCTCGCTGGGGAGGAAGAGGGTTCCCGTCTAGAGCAGGTCTCCGGACGACGGTGCACCTGGCCCCATGATGGGTGCCAAATGTCGGGTGGTAGGTGTGACATATGCCAACGGGTGGCTTATCATTGTGGGAGCTAGTAGGACATCATCGGTGCATGGAAACGGGATAAGGTGAAGACATGCACGCCGGCGAATCTTACCCAGGTTTGGGGCTCTCCGTGGAGATAACACCCCTAGTCCTGTTGTGCGGGGTCTCCGCATGATCACTAGATCAAGGCAAGTAGCTACAAGAGGCTCCTTGAGCTGTTTAGCTAATGGAAGAAGAAGGGCAAGGCTAGCTCTCCCCTACTCTCTATGTGGTGTCTAAAACTCCAAGAGATCAATCCTTTGCATGGGTGCCCTAGGGGGGGTTATATAGGCCTACTCCCTAGGGGTACAATGGTAATCCGGCTAGATGCGGGTCCAGGCGTCAATGTATGTAGTTGCCGGCTTCCCCGCTGGTCGCTGGGGCCCGCCGACTGGTGGGTCCCACCAATTGGTGGGTCCCACCAGTTGCAGGCCTCTTGGTCGATAGGCTGGGCCCACCGCCTGGGGGTCTTGTCGGCTGCTGGTTACTGTAGCCTCACTCTTGGTGACAATGGCTTTGTCGGGGTAAGCATGGCTACAGTACTGCCGCCTGGCGGGTTTTCATTGTAGCCTTACCCCGTCTTATCTGTTTAATGATGCACAAACTTCCAGGGTGGGGGTGAGCCGACTGTTAGGAGCCGGCTTCCACCCAGGCCGACTGGGGAAGCTTGGCCGCCTTCTGGCATCTCTCTGGCAGAAGGGGCCCGCCGCCTGCGGTCCGTACTGACAGGCCGTCGTAGGTGATGTCAGGGTCAACATGGCAATAGTGTCGTGCTGGACGGGGAGTGGCCGCCCCGTACGACACACTGTGTCCATGCTTGCTCCGGGATTCGGGGGTGTCAGGCTTCACTGTAGCCACGCCCCGTGTCATCTCCGTTGAGCTGGGCCGGCTGCTAGGAGTCGTCCCTCGTCGAGAGGGCTCGCAAAGCCTTGCCGCCTTCTGGCAGCCCGCCGAGGGGACAGCTGGCCAGGAGAAGGCGGCCCTGCATCTCAGATGTTTGAGGGCGCAGTCGGCCCAATATTTTCTGAGGAGCCAGGGGAGCTGGTTAGGCTACCTGTGGTCAATTACTACGACAGGCCGGCTGTCACCATTGCTGAAGCAGCTTCGATGCTTCGGTTGCGGCGCCTGTCGACATACAATAAATCTCATCTGTGGTAAGTGAAAAGTTCCACGATAAAGAAGAGAAAAACTGAAGGAGTACAAATTGAAATAACCCGATGAGGCTGCGGCATCAGTAAAGCAGGGTCGGTGGAGTTGAATATGGCATCCGTGGATGTCGGCGTTCTGGGAACGAGGGTCCCCAGACTCGCCTGCCTGTGGCCTGCGGTGTGGCTCAAAGGGGCCCAGCACGGCCCATCTTCATCAACACAAGCTCAAGACCCTTGCGAGAGGCCAAGCCTCGCGGAGCGGACGACAAGGAGCTTCCTCAGGCACGGCCTCATCAGGCTGGCTCATGAGGAGGCGGAGAGTTCAAGGCGGGGTACCTCGTGAGGTGCCTATGACGCAAGCCATGACGACCAAGGGCGCCAGCCGGGCGCCAGCCCGCGCAGTGTCCTTCTTTCCTCTTTGGTGCAAGGGGAGCAAGCGCAGGCGAGAGTATCAAGCAAAGGCATCCATTTCGGTGCAACAAGACCAAGACCAGTCCAACGGCAGGATGGAGGTCACCGTGGAGCCCAAGCCGGCGTCACCGCCAGAGCCTTTGACAGGCGAGGACCAACTTTAGTCAGGATAAGTGTACCAGATGTTCCCCTTCAAAATGGCCAATTGTTTGCGCCCTTCCCGCTCAATATTTGGGAAGAGGCCTAGGGCCTTTGCCTATAAATAGGGCTAGCCACCATAGTATCTCGGCATCTGAAATCAACCCCTCCAAAGGGACAACACCACTGCAGGAACAGACCCTCGTGAGGCTGTTCTTCCTTGTATTGTTCATCATCAGCCCAAGAGGCAATCCACCACACCGCACACTGGAGTAGGGTATTACACCACAATGGTGGCCTGAACTAGTATAAACCCCGTGTCTCTTGTGTTGTTCTTCTCGTAGTTTAGATCCTAGCGATTTGGTGAGGAACAGGTAGGTAGAAAAAACCTCCGCGCGCACCCAAGTGTTCGAACCTCAAGGGTCTGCCGGAACCCTAAATTCGACATTTGGCGCGCCATGTAGGGTTGCGCCAGAATTCGTCTTCCGTCACCCTGCTCTTCTCCGACCGTCGCATCCATGGCTGACGCTCGTCGGGCTGCTCACGCCGCTCGAGTCGCCCGAACGGCTCCCGTCGGCGGGCGCCCTCATCGTTCCCCGTCGCCCGCCGTCAACACTGCCACCGGCCCGACGGGGAATGAGCAATGAGTATCGCCCCTGCATCCCTCCGTGGCCTCTTGGGGAAAGCCGCGCGACCTCTTCCTCGCCCACCACGCCACGCCAGCCTCTCCGGTCGTCGCGGCCCTCCTGGGCGGCTCGCAGGCGCCGCCCTCCAGTCACCATGTCAAGCCATTCATCTGCCGGGTCGGCGCCACCTCCGCGCGGCAGGGGGCTCCCCGGGACCGGTCGGAGCTGCAAGCCAGGCTAGCCTTCAGTTCGGGGGACCACCCCTCCAACACGGCCTGCTCGAGTGCGCTCCCCATGGTGTGCACCCCCACCATCTGCCAGGTGGCTGTCACCAGGACCCTCATCGACTGTTGCGCGGGCCTCAACGTGCTTTCAGTCGAAACCTTCAACCTCCTCCGCATACCCCGGGAGCGGCTGCGACCGAGCCAGCCCTTCATGTGCATCGGTGGCGGGTCTTCCAGCTCCTTGGGACAGATCCGGCTCCCAGTGACCTTCGGCACCTACGACAATTTCCGCACGGAGCTGGTCGATTTCGATATCGCCCTCATCGGCCTCACCTACAATTCCATCCTCGGCTACCCAGCACTGGCCCAATTCATGGCCACGACTCACCCGGCATACAACCTCATGAAGATGCCCGGGAGTAGCGGAGTCCTCACCGTGCCTGGGGATGCCGGGGATGCGCTGCAAGTGCTCAAGCTCGCCTTCAAGACGGCAGCGTCAGCACAGCCCGCCAACGCGGGGGCCCCCGAGCCCAAGGGGGTTGCACCAGCCAAGAAGAAACAGTTGTTCACCCAAGACAAGGCGGAGACCAAGCAGATACCCGTCGACGAGGATGGGTCCACTAGCGCCACTTTCACCATAGGCGCCCACCTCGGGCCCGAGCAGGAGGAAGCCCTGGTCAAGTTCCTGCGTGCAAACAAGAAGGTGTTCGCTTGGGAGCCTGATCAGCTAGCAGGGATCCCACGAGACGTGATCGAGCACGACCTCAACGTGTGCCCCAACGTGCGCCCCGTGAAGCAGAAAGCGAGGCGGCAGTCCACTGAAAAGCAGGCCTTCATCGTCCAGGAGACCCGCAAGCTATAAGCCGCGGGGGTCATTCGCGAGGTTCGATATCCAGATTGGTTGGCCAACCCTGTGGTTGTGCCAAAGAAGGGAGGGAAGGAACGCATGTGTGTCGACTTCACCAACCTCAACAAAGCATGCCCGCAAGATCCGTTCCCTCTCCCACGCATCGACCAAATCGTCGATTCCACCGCTGAGTGTGACCTGTTATGCTTCTTGGACGCCTTCTCCGGGTATCATCAGATCAAGATGGCGGTGGAAGACGTGGAGAAGAAGGCCTTCCTGACCCCGTGTGGGGTGTACTGCTATACATGCATGCCCTTCAGAATGCGCAACGCGGGGGCAACCTTTCCACGGCTCATGCACATCACCTTGGGCCCGCAACTCAAGAAGAACGTGGAAGCTTACGTCGACGACATTGTAGTGAAGTCTCGCGAGGCCAAGACCCTGATACAAGACCTGGAGGAAACCTTTGCAAACCTCAACGCAGTGAGCCTGAGGCTCAACTCGGAGAAATGTGTGTTTGGAGTCCCCTCGGGCAAGCTCTTGGGTTTCCTCGTGTCCCACCGAGGCATCGAAGCCAACCCAGAAAAGGTCAAGGCGGTCGAGGACATGAGCCCGCCAAAGACCCTCAGAGAGATGCAGAAGCTCACTGGGCGCGTGACTGCACTGGGGCGCTTCATCTCCAGGTTAGGGGAGCGAGCGCTGCCTTTCTTCCAGTTGATGAAGAAAAAGGGGCCCTTTGAATGGACTGAAGAGGCCGACAAGGCATTCCAAGATCTCAAGAGATACCTGACCAGCCCACCGGTGATGGTGGCCCCACGCCCACAAGAGCCCTTGGTACTCTACCTCGCCGCCACTCCCTACTCTGCCAGCGCGGCTCTGGTGGCGGTTAGGGAGGAGCGTCGGACCAAGGCCACAGCATCTGCACGCGCCAAGGCAAAGCAGGACCAAAAAGGACTCATAGAGATCACTACCACGATTGAGGAAGGTCAGCCGCCGCAGGGGTACGCACTGGGAGCGGGAGAGGCCCTTCCCCTAGGCAACAAGCTTCTGGAGGCTCCACTGCCTCAGAAGGCACCACGGCTTCCGGAGGACACCACCAGCACCGACGCTCCAAGCCTCGTCGAGCACCCAGTGTACTTCGTCAGCACGGTGTTGCGGGATGCGAGGGCACGGTACCCCATGCCTCAGAAACTCCTCCTCGCGCTACTGGTGGCCTCGCGCAAGCTGCGGCACTACTTTCAGGGTCACCATATCAAGGTTGTCTCAGCATACCCCTTGGAAAGAGTGCTCCGGAGCCCTAACTCAGCCGGAAGGGTCGCCGAGTGGAACAATGAACTGCAAGCATTTCAGCTCGAATGCAGCACGACCCGAGTCATCAAGGGAGCCGCACTAGCGGATTTCGTGGCCGAATGGACGGAGGCGCCGGGCCTCAAGGCCGGCAAGGATCGATCCCTCTCCCCAGGAAACGAGGCACCAGAAGGCTGGGTCATGTACTTCGACGGAGCGTTCTCCAGGCAGGGCGCAGGGGCTGGGGCGGTGCTCATATCTCCCACTCAGGACAAGCTCCATTACACCGTGCAGCTCTGTTTCCAGCAAGGCGAAAAGGTCTCCAACAACATAGCGGAGTATGAAGGCCTGATAGCAGGCTTGAAGGCCGCGGCTGCCCTAGGGGTAAAGCGCCTTACCATCAAGGGCGACTCACAGCTCCTCGTCAACTTCTCCAACAAGGTATACGAGCCAAGAGATGAACACATGGAGGCCTACCTTGCGGAGGTCTGCAGGATGGAAAAGCAGTTCTTGGGGTTGGAATTGCAGCATGTGCCCCGTGGCACCAATCAGGAGGCCGATGAAATCGCCAAACGAGCATCCAGGCGGCTACCTCAGGAGCCTGGCGTCTTCGAGGAGCAGCTCTTCAAGCCCTCGGCCATGCCATCGCTATCAAACACGGCGCAGCCTCGGGAAGAGCTCCCCCAGCCACCTACCTCGGGAGCCCCGGTCTGTGGCCCAGCCTCAGGAGCGCGCCTACTCCTGACAATGGAGCCTCAGGAAGGGCGCTGGATCACAGAGCTCCGGAGTTACTTAACACAAGGGACCCTGCCGGAGAAGGAAGAGGAAGTGGGGCGTGTGGCGCGGTAAGCCACAGCATACTGCATCAGGGATGGGGAACTCTACCGGAAGCGACCAAATGATGATCCCTATGCTGCATCTCCAGGGAGCAAGGGAAAGAGCTGCTGGCGGACATACACGGTGGAGACTGTGGGCACCACTCGTCATGTCGAACCCTCGTGGGCAAGGCATTCCGCAGCGGTTTCTATTGGCCTACTGCGCTCAATGACGCCGTCGAACTGGTAAAGGCTTGCGAAGCATGTCAATTCCATGCGAAGCAGATCCATCAGCCGGCGGGAGGGCTGCAGACCATACCCCTCACATGGCCATTCACAGTCTGGGGGCTTGATATCCCGGGCCTGTTTCCTCGGGCGCCAGGGGGCTATCGCTACCTCTACGTCACCGTGGACAAATTCACCAAGTGGGCCGAAGTGGAAGCCCTCCGCACCATCCCCGCAGGTTCAGCGGTCAAGTTCATCAAGGGCATCGTGAGCCGGTTCGGGGTGCCGAACCGCATCATCACCGACAATGGTTCGCAGTTCACCAGTAACCTCTTCAAAACATACTGTGCTAACCTTGGAACGCAGATATGCTACGCTTCAGTGGCGCACCCCCGAAGCAACGGCCAGGCCGAGCGGGCCAAAGCGGAGGTCCTGAGGGGCCTCAAGAACAGAACATTCAAGAAGAAGCTGGAAGCTTGTGGCAGAGGCTGGTACGACGAGCTCCAGTCCGTGTTGTGGTCCATCTGCACGACCGCAACCAAGCCGACTGGAGAGACCCCTTTCTTCTTGGTCTATGGAGCCGAAGCGGTCCTCCCTCACGAGGTCAGACGTCAGTCCACACGGGTCCTGGCGTTCGACGAAGCGCAGCAGGACGCCATGCGGGAGATGGACCTCGTGCTGGGGGAGGAGCGTCGCCGAGAAGCCGCGCTGTGAGCGGCGAGATATCAACAAGCGCTGCGGCGATACCACTGCTGCAACATTCGCCCCAGGACTCTTGAGGTAGGGGACCTTGTGCTCAGGCATGTTCTCTCCAGGGAGGGATTGCATAATCTCTCTCCCATGTGAAGAGGGCCCATTCAAGGTTGTTCATGTTTCCAGGCCTGGCTCCGCGCGCTTGGAGACTCAGGAGGGGGTGCCAGTCTAGAATGCGTGGAACATCCAGCACCTCCGGAGGTTTTAGCACTGAAAAAGGCCCAGAGCCTGTGAAGAAGGCGAATGCCTATGAAGATCATCTTTTTGGAAAAGGCCTAGAGCATGTGAAGAAGGTGAATGCCTGTGAAGATCATCTTTTTGGAAAAGGCCAGAGCCTATGAAGAAGGCGAATGCCTATGACGATCATCTTTTTGGAAAAGGCCCAGAGCATGTGAAGAGGGCGAATGCTTGTGAAGATTATCCTTTAGGAAAATGCCCAGAGCCTGTGAAGAAGGCGAATGCCTGTGAAGTTGTTGCGTTTTGGAAAGGGCCCAGGGCCTGTGAAGAAGGCGAGTGCCTGTGAAGCTGTCGCGTTTTGGGAAAGGCCCGGAGCCTGTGAAGAGGGCCAATGCCCGTGAAGCTTGCTTCCCCAAAGAAAGGCCCGGAGCCTGTGAAGAAGGCCAACGCCTGTGAAGCTCACCGCCCGTGACACTCTCACGTAATAATTAGTTGGGGCTATACACGCCCCAGAGTCTTAGGAGCGCTGGCCTCAGGCCCTGGGGCTCCCTCCCACGCCCAGTGGCAACACTTAGCTCCGCGCTGGTGAGAAGACGTCGAAGACTAGACTAGGTGCCGGACGCGGCTTTTTCATTTGCTTTCTGCAGTTGGCTAGTTCATTCTCATTTGAAGTTTTATTGAAACTATCACTGTCTTTTCACTTATGGCTCTTTGACTTTTCGCCCTCCGGCCTCGATTTCTCTTGCCTAAGGTCTCGCGAGGGGACGGCCCTGGCACCCTCGCAAGTGTTTTGATCCTTTTGGTCAAGACCTCACAACCGGGGTCCACTACAGGAGCATCCCTCCAGTCCGTGCCTCACGGGCACCGCGACACGAATACAGGACCTGGGTTGGTCGCCCCACGGCCAAGGCTGGGGATTACCTACGCGCGGGCGTACGGCAGGAAGGAACAATACCAAAATAACGGAAACAGTACGACGATTGACAACGGTAACACAAACACGCCCCAATGAGGCCCCACATAGTTGTCCTTTTACGCAGGAAAAAGGGAAAGGGAAGAACAAATCAGGCGAAGCACGCCAGGCGCCGGCCCCCAGGGAGGACCCGAGCTGCCTCCAGAGCTCAAGCGGACACTCTCTCGCGCTTCACCAGGGTGCGACGGCGGGCAGACCCGCTACCACCCTCCAAGCAGGCACGACGGCGTGGAGGCCGACCGCGGCCGCTGCTAGAAGAGTTGCTGCCTGAAGAGGAACCAGTGAAGCTTGAAGAATCCTGGGCGCCGCCAGCCGCGCGCGCTACCCTCTCCATCCTCGCCAGGGCTGGGTCCCCGGCCGTGGTCGTCGTCTTCAGGGCAGCACCCTGCGCGGTGACCATCTTCCCCAAACACCCTCATGTAGAGGGTGGCGTCGCCGTCGAACTTGAAGTGTAGGGTGCACCGGCGGCTCAGGCCACGCGTGCGGGCAAACATCTGCCAGCCGCGGGCCAGGGCCAGGCTCCCATCCGCGAAGACCTCCAGCGAAGCCCACGAGGCCCGGCTGCAGCAGTCGTCTTCCTGGAGCCAGAAGCCGCCCGGGGCGCCAGCCGGGAGCTCACCTAGGAGGAAGCGAGGGAGCTGAAGCCGAGCGCTGGCCAGCTCCGCTGCCCACACAACAAACTCCGGCAGCACCTCCGCAGCGCGAGAGTGTGGCTTCGGGGGTCGCACGGCCGAAACACACCCCCCGGCCGCGGCCGGCCGCCCGTCGCCACGCGGGAAGTCACCTCCGCGGCCACGGGGAGCCGCTGTGGAGGCCACGGGGTGCTCGCGAGGGCGGCCGCGACCGCGCTTGGGCAGGGGAGAGGCAGGCTCGGCCTGGCGGGCCTTTCCCATCTCTGCGGCCGAGAACCTCCTTGACGGGGCCATGAGGAAGAAGGAGAAGCAATGGGGGATGAACTGGAAGGGCACACGGCGTGCCGTACTTAAATCCAGAGGAGGCCAACCGTCGGCCTCCACAACCGCAGGTAATCATGACTCACTTCGCATGCAGGGACTTGTCGATTTGTGCAGTCGCCGAGGTGTCATGGGGAAGTGGAGACGCCCAAGTCCAATCAACGGCCACGCAGCACCCAAGGCCGCAGGCTGATAGGGCCCGTGGCGCTTCGCACTTGCCCTTTCGCCTCTCTGCTCGGCCAAGTCCGGGCGCGCCTTGGGCCCGGGGGCTACTGTCGGTGTTCTCGGAACGGGGGTCCCCAGACTTGCCTGCCTGCGGCCTGCGGCGTGGCTTAAAGGGGCCCAGCACGGCCCATCTTCATCAACACAAGCTCAAGACCCTCGCGAGGGGCCAAGCCTCGCGGGGCAGACGACAAGGAGCTTCCTCAGGCATGACCTCATCAGGCTGGCTCACAAGGAGGCGGAGAGTTCAAGGCGGGGTACCTCACGAGGTGCCCATGACGCAAGCCATGACGACCAAGGGCGCCAGCCAGGCGCTAGCCCGCGCAGTGTCCTTCTTTCCTCTTTGGTGCAAGGGGAGCAAGCGCAGGCAAGAGTATCAAGCAAAGGCATCCATTTCGGTGCAACAAGACCAAGACCAGTCCAACGGCAGGACGGAGGTCACCATGGAGCCCAAGCCGGTGTCACCGCCAGAGCCTTTGACAGGCGAGGACCAACTTTAGTCAGGATGAGTGTACCAGATGTTCCCCTTCAAAATGGCCAATTGTTGGCGCCCTTCCCGCTCAATATTTGGGAAGAGGCCTAGGGCCTTTGCCTATAAATAGGGATAGCCACCATAGTATCTCTGCATCTGGAATCAACCCCTCCAAAGGGACAACACCACCGCAGGAACAGACCCTCGCGAGGCTGTTCTTCCTTGTATTGTTCATCATCAGCCCAAGAGGCAATCCACCACACCGCACACTGGAGTAGGGTATTACACCACAATGGTGGCCTAAACCAGTATAAACCATGTGTCTCTTGTGTTGTTCTTCTTGTAGTTTAGATCCTAGCGATTCGGTGAGGAACAGGTAGGTAGAAGGCGAAACCTCCGCGCGCACCCCAATGTTCGAACCTCAAGGGTCTGCCGGAACCCTAAATCCGACAATGGAGTCTGTCCAGTGCAGTGGGCGAAGGCGTCGGCGAAGCACATCCGACACGGTGTATAGTGCTTTCAGTGAGGCGGATCTATTGTGGCGGACGAGGGCTTGCACTGGTACACGTCGGTGATATACAAACATTTTTTAACCCCTTTCCGCGACGGCATTCGGAACTGTCACCTAGCGAGTGACTGCGATAGGGGGGTCCCTCCCACACGACCCAGAAACAATCATGGATATGCCCTCCTGGCACGCACGCTCGGCAAAATGAGGTCGTGTGCGACCGGCGAGCGCTCAAATATGGAAATACGTACAGTACAACTATAAATGCAATTATACAGGCGAAATTGTTCCCGGTTGCTAGTACATCCCACACAGTCAGTCCCCGCTAAACATTTCCATTCATATGTACATCCCACAGAGTCGCTCCAAGGAAAACGTTTGCACAAGGTGGCGTAACGCAAACAGTTTTCAAGAGAATGTCGTGTGTGATTGTTCATGGATCCAACATGGTTTATTCCTAGAAACTGTGTGCGTTGCCTGAGGTCATTAACCGTTTGCAATAGGAAAACCCAATTAGTAGGCTAATTTCCCTATTATTAATAATCCATTTACTAATCTAATTGACATTCATATTAAGCATAACATATTCCATTTCCATATTAAGGAAGCAAGATTTCATAATTGAAATACATCCAAGTACAACATGATATAGCTTCAGCACTCAGCTACCCCATTAAGCAACTACACCAGCACAAAGTTTCACATGCAACATCTAGAACCTTTCGAAATTAGCATCATAGACGGCACATACACAGATGCATCTCATTCGGAAAACTACTGAAGCAGAAGGCGAATATGAACCTTCATTCATGTTGAAGGTCTTTGCAACTTTAGGCCAGTGCCTGTGGATGATTGGCCATCCATACTTCGACCTCTTCAGGAACACTTCAATATTGAACCGTGGGTGTTGTATGAAAACTTTCCTCGCCTCCTGACCATAGAGGTGGTTTGAGAGGTAATCATCAATGAACCCTGAAAACAAGGTTGTGCATAAATATCTTCTCTATGTTGGAAATAGGGCAAAGGAATAAAAAAGGCAAGGTATAATAGTTAGTACCATCTTGTAAACCTCAGTGCTTCCCATTGTTTCCCTGCAACAATATAAGGTAGTTAGTCATCAGGTTAACGGTTTGCATGCTATCAGTAAAATATGTTGATGATAAATAAGCACATTGCAGATTCATCAGATTAATTAAAGCCACATGGAAAAACCATTTATCCAAACCAAGCATGATTAAGAACTAGTAAATCTATCACTTGTATATGTTTCTCATGTATTAAGTGCAGCCAAATTCGATTTTTTCCTCACATGGTATACAAAAACAAAATGCAGCCACAACAATTGAACATCGCATTGCAGAATTGAACCAAACAGTTAACTAAACACCACAACAAATGAACCAAACATTAACTGAGCACCACATTGCACAATTTAACATACTCCTAATTGAAGATCAGACAGTTAGCCAAACCAAGCATGCTTAACAACTTGGAAATATAGCAATTGTATTTGTTTCTCCTGTATTTAGTACAGCCAAATTCGATTTATTTGTCACATGGTATGCAATAACAGAATGCAGCCACAACAATTGAACATCGCATTGCAGAATTCAAAAAAGCAGTGAACTAAACACCACAACAAATGAACCAAACGTTAACTGAGCACCACATTGCATAATATAACATACTCCTAATAGAAGATCGGGCAGTTAACCAAACCAAGCATGCTTAACAAATTGGAAATATAGCAATTGTATTTGTTTCTCATGTATTTAGTACAGCCAAATTTGATTTATTTCTCACACGGTATACAATAACAGAATGCAACCACAACAATTGAACATCACATTGTAGAATTGAACCAAGCAGTTAACTAAACACCACAACAAATGAACAAAACGTTAACTGAGCACCACATTGCACAATATAACATACTCCTAATAGAAGATCGGACAGTTAACCAAACCAAGCATGCTTGACACCTTGGAAAATTGCAACCTGAAGAATTGAACATCAAATTTGCAGAATTGAACCAAACAGTTAACTGAACACCACATTGCACGACATATAGAACATATACTCTGGAGCAGAAGATTGCATGGTAAAAGTAGATAGCATAATCCACTAGAATTTGTTAAGGAAAGGCAGTAGCTAGCAAACTGAACATGGGTCCTTATAGTGAGTTAATAAGACAAGCTACTCCTCATTGTCGGAGATATTAATGATGATTGGCTCCTTGGACATGGAAGAGGGCGAGGCCTCCGCATCGTGGGTGCCTTCGTTATAGTGGTGAGTTTCCTGAGCCGCTCCGGGCACCAACCTGCTGGCTCTCAAGATGAGGTAAGCACGTGCACACTGAGAAAACACCACGTATTCTTCGTCGAAGGCACCGATGGTGGCCTCGACAAAACGCCACGAACTATTGGGTAAAGCAGCCAGCCGCATCACGACGTCGGCGCGCGAGGCGTCGATGGTGGCCTCGACGGCGAGGTGCTCCTCCAAGATCTGGGGGTCGACACGAATGGTAGCCATCGCGACCTCATCTGCGCTTGTGGCCGCGATTTGCTTCTCCACTGCCAAATGCTCCTTGAGATCTTGGCTAAACTGCGTGCACCATGGCTTAGGGCGGCACTTATTTGGTGGAGGGGTCGGTGATTTGGGTGGAAGGTCTCACGCTCGCGCCGGCGGTCGGGGCATGTGGGATGTGGAAGGAGGAGGAGGATGGGGGTCGGGTCTCGATTACCTGCCTGGATAGGCGAGGCCGGGCAGCATGGAGGAGGTTCGCCTACAAGGAGGCGATGCTCCAAGCAAGGAGTGAAGGTTTCAACTTGGAAAGGAAGGCAAAAACAGGGGAAATGTGGCTTTTGGTAAGGGGGAGGGGGGAGGTAGATATTTCCGTGGAAGCCGAAAATATGGAATCGCTTCAGCGAAAAAACTGGCGCGGAAAGTGTCATCAGACACCGTCCCTTATTCAGAGCGGGTTGTGGATTGTAGTTGTCGCACCTTCTGGCGTCAGCCATTTGCATACTATACTCCGACGATGCTCCAAGAGATTTTGTGTTGCATCTCACACGGTTGGTTATAATAAACTATGTGGGCTCTACTTGATTTTTCGTCTTGATTTGAATTACATAATGGGGTCACAGCGGCATCGGACGGTGTTTGAATTGCTAGACCTTTTATCTGTAGTGAACATGCAACTATATGTGTGTCATAAAAGAATTGGCATTATTCAGGGTTCGTTTGGACATTTTTATGCATTAGCTGAGTTTTCAATGCATTTATGTGCATAATTCAAATTTGAACTACATGCACATGCTCCAGTGCATATAAATTGGTTGAAAAATCAAATCTTTGTCCTTGGGTGCATGCTTAGGTACCATGCAAGAAATGGGAATGAATGTCAAACACCCTGCCACTGTCCCTCGCCGCAAACATTGAGATACCTGGTTTTTAAATTCTAATAAATCCAAAACTTGTCTGAAATTCAAGAAACTTGGCATGCCATCGTGGAGTGGCATCAACATGTCATGGTAATTTTTTGTCCCATTGGGGCATGATTCGGTATATGCTTCTCACAAACCAGAGCTTCTCACAACAAGCATGATAGTTTCGGTAGGGAATGTCCCACCTTTGGGGACGAAACGATATCCATTGCCTCTTATTGCTTTAAATTTTTTTCTCGTGGCAACGTAGAACAATAGGAGTGTTGTGTCAATTTTTGTGATTTTTTGGGGTTCATTTGGACATTTTTATGCATTAACTGAGTTTTCAATGCATTTATGTGCATAATTAAAATTTGAACTACATGCACATGCTCTAGTGCATATAAATTGGTTGAAAAATCAAATCTTTATCCTTGGGTGCATGCTTAGGTCCCATGCTAGAAATGGGAATGAATGTCAAACACCTTGCCACCGTCACTCGGCCGCAAACATTGAGATACCTGGTTTTTAAATTCTAGTAAATCCAAAACTCGTCTGAAATTCATGAAACTTGGCATGCTATCATGGAGTGGCATCAACATGCCATGGTAATTTTTTAGTCCCATTTGGGGCAGGTTTGGGTATATGCTTCTCACAAACCAGAGCTTCTCACAACAAGCATGATGGTTTCGGTAGGGAATGTCCCACCTTTGGGGATGAAACAATATCCATTGCCTCTTATTGCTTTCAATTTTGTTTCTCGTCTCAGCATAGAACAACAGGAGTGTTGTGTTATTTTTTGTGTTTTTTCGGGGTTCGTTTGGACATTTTTATGCATTAAGTGAGTTCTCAATGCATTTATGTGCATAATTAAAATTTGAACTACATGCACATGCTCCAGCGCATATAAATTGGTTGAAAAATCAAATCTTTGTCCTTGGGTGCATGCTTAGGTCCAATGCAAGAAATGTGAATGAATTTCAAACACCAGGGCACCGTTGATTGCCGGCAAAATATTGAGATACTTTGTTTTTAAATTCTAGTAAATCCAAAACTCATCTGAAATTCATGAAATTTGGCATGCTATCATGGAATGGCACCCGACATGCTATGCTAATTTTCGTGTCCATTTTGAGAGAAGGAGCACTCGAATAACAGCCAACAAAGGCATTTTGAAAAAATAGCTGCCACATTAATATCTCAAACGTTTGTATAATTCAAACCGTGTGTGTTCTGTTAACCATTCACGTGACGCCATGTGTCTTGATTTTTATGGCTATAGGTTTTAATGCCTCTTGATTGCAAACGTTTTAGATAGAACACCTGTATGCAAAGTGAGAGCAGGATTTGTGCATCTCTTGAATGCAAACGCTTCTTTTGAATGACCCGTGTGCAACCACTTACAAACAATTTGGTAAGATTTCCATCTGTCATATTGGGTATGTTGCCATTTCTCAAAATGAAAAGATTGACATTTGTTGATCTAGTAACATTGCTATTTGTCAACCTTGTAACACTGCAATTTGTCAAAATATGAAGCTAAACATCACTAGCAGTATCTAATTTTTGCAACTAAAATTCAGTAATTAAGCATAAATGGAGGCGAGGAGGCGGGTTCAGCCAAGCGTGCAGTGGGAGGTGCAGTACTATTAAATTTGACAGTGGGCGGTGCAGTTCCAGATACGGCTTTAATGCAGACGAGGGAGAGGGTAGCGGTTCCCAAAATGTTGAATGGCCAATGATGTATCCTCCTTCAATTAGCTTCATGTGAATTCATGAGGGAAGTAATGGGAGGAGGACCGGGAAAAGAGGCAGCACAATGTGAATGCAATGCAGTTTGCACTCATATAAAGGCGCCCCTCCATTCCAATGCATCTACCACATCGTACGCACCTAAGCATTTTCCTAAGCACCTACAGTAATAAGCGCAAAAGTGCTTACTCCAGACCCATGGCGGTGATGCGCGCGAGCAGCCAGCAGCTGTGGCAGATGGTCCATGACGCCGGCCTGTGGCATGGCACCGAGGATCGTCTCCAGACGGTGTTGGAGACCGGCTAGTGGATGGCCGCCGTCGACGCCAGCTACGACTCTCAGTACGACCAGATAATCGTTGCCACCACCAACAAGTTCACCGTCGTCAAGAAGCTCGCAGACAACATCGTTGTACTCCTCCAGCTCGTGCGCCTGGGCTCCTCATTGCCTGCCACCCTAACCGTCCTCCATGGTTAGGACCTATTTCAAGCACTGGTGGCCCTGCGACTGCCCGATGATGCCATGAAGAATCACTGGTGCGCGTTGGTGCTATACAAACGGTTTTTAACCCCTTTCCGCGGCGGCATTTGGAACCGTCGCCAAGTGAGTGTGGGCGATAGGGGGATCCTTCCCACATGACCCAGAAATCGTCGGGGATAGGCCATCCTAGGACACGGGCTGGGGCCATGTGCGATCGGGCGAGGCATCGAAACCCAATAATTTCCGTAGGTATGTACATCCCACATGGTGAATCCCAGAAAAACATTTCCGTAGGTATGTACATCCCACACGGTGAATCCCAAAAAACATTTATGTAGGTATGTACATCCCACACGATGAATCCCAGAAAACATTTCCGTAGGTATGTATACCACACACAGTCAATCCAAGGAATACGTTTCCGTTCTTATGTACATCTCATACAGTCAAATCAGGGAAAATGTTTCCGTTCGTATGTATATCACACAGAGTCAATCTAGGAAAAACGTTTCCGTTTGTATTGTACATCCCACATAGTTTTATGTATAGGCTCATGTGTGAAAGGTGTAACTATCACACACGCTATGCCTTGGTTAACTGTTTGCTTTTACCAACTACATCACACACGACTTGATGAAGAAAACTGGGTGGCATTTGGCTATCCATCACAAGCGCTTTTAGTGCTAGAACCGTTTGCAAAGTTCCATGACACGTTTAGCAGGTTTATTAGTTTACAATTAATAATTCCAGTATTAAGCAAATTCACATTTCATATCGAATAGTTGTTTGCCAATTTTATATCATGCACATACATATATTATAACATCAGAGTACGATAGCTACATGAAAACAACACAGCACAACATATAGCTAGTTCAACTTCATAAGAACAATATTAGAACAATATATTCATTCCCTAATCGAGATCATCCAGGCTTGTCTTATCCACCTCTGCTTTTAGTTTAGTAAGAACATGTTTTGCACAGGCCAACTAGGAAAGTGCCTCCTCGTTTGCCAACACCATCTTAACAAAGTTTGATTTAAAAAACCTAAGCTCATTCTCCACCTTCCACTTTTTATCCCGCATCTTCAAATATTCTTCAGTGTTGATAACAGTTTCTCTAAGCCTACGTCTGTTCTCTTCCTCATACATGCTTCAGAGCTTCACTAGGCACATCTTCAAAGATTGTGGCCACTCTTCATCAACCCACTCCAAGTAAGAACACTTTCGTTCATCCTATAATATTTAAAACTAGATCAGTAACAATTGTAGGGGAAATGGGTTTATAGCAACATAGGAAATCACCAATGCTATTTTGAAAAACTGAAGAAACATGTTAATTATGACATATCTTCTCAAAAAGATCAACATGCAAATGTATTAATTACTACTGAGTCAACAACCAAATTCTGGAACAACGCTACAAGTTCTTACTCATGTACAATAAATAACAAATTGAACATTTTATGAGGAAGGTAAATATAACTGCAACAGCATAGCGACAGTGTTTGGATGACAACAAATTGATACTAACAGGTGTGCACATGCACAAATTTAGTAACATAGAACTAATAGCACTAAGTCCGTCCACTATGTATGCCAAAACTAGGGTAAGGACAACTGCTGCTACATCTCGCACTGGTGCCCTGTGCTGGCAAGCCGATGCAGTGGAAAAAATATCAGGGACCCGGAATCCGGAGAATGTAGTTGCTCCGATGCCCAGTTCCTTCGTGCCATAAATATTTAGTATTTTACTGCTTGGCTGCTCGGATGTGTGGACCAAAGTTGGCTGCACAAACTGCTGAAGCAGTGCCAAATAATTTTCTAATGGCACCACTGATGAGATGGCAACAATTTAAGATACTAGGTACAAACCGTGACACTGTCTTAGGGTGGTTGGTTGAAGGTGTGGTATGAATGGGTTGGGACCATGATAGTGTCTGAATCACATCTAGCAAGTGATTCGTAACAACGAAAGAGGGTCTAACCTTCTCTGCACATGCTAGAAACTCCCTCCCACTGTCCACAGATTCAAATGCAACTAGGTTCATGCATGGAGATTGATGGTGACAACAAGCCAGATAGATCTTCAGCCACCCCGCTCCATTCGTTGCCACTAATGGCCCTGGCGAGCTACAAGAGGAAGAAATGACTCAAATCGACAGCTGGGTAAAAATCCTTCATTCCAAGTCATAGCCCGAGAGAGAGAAGAGAGGCATACCCGGGTGGTGAAGGAGTTGTCGCTGGAGGAGGAACCGCTGGAGAGGTCTTTGAAGAAGACCATGGCAACCCCGGCGGTAGGATGCGAGACAGCGAGAGTGCGGAAGCGGCTATAGCTTAGGAAGGAAGGAAGGAAGGAGGAAACAAGGGAAATGTGCCTTGTGGTTGGGGAGAAAAGGGGGTGGGGAAGGGGGGAGAGGGGCGGGGGTAGATATTTTTGCGGCACGCCAAAATTTTGGAAATGAGGAGGGAAACTTTGCGCGCGGTGCCACCGGACCATTCACTTTGAACGATTGTGTGAATCGCAAACGATTCTTCTGCTTTACGTGTATCGGATGAGTTTGATAATTCAAATTTTGGTGGAAATTTCCCCAGCTACGTCATTGCATAATTTAACATCGCTTGCTAATTTGGGCACACAAAAGAGCATACAGCAGACAGACCACACTTACTGAATCGAGCAAATTTAGTAATTAAACAGAGCCAGTTGACCTAAACATTGATCTAACAAAAGACCAGCATTAAAAACAAAGCCTAAGTAAGCATAATTTTAACAAATCCGCCACCGCGCCGGCGTATGCATCGCCGGTGTGAGCTGAGACGTCGATGACTTGTCCTAGCGACATGCCGCCGTTGGTGGACTCCGCGTCCCCCTGCTGAAGTAGACCGCATCCTCGTCCTTGTTGCTGCCCTCAAGGTTGTAGTACTCGTAGTAGTGGCTGCGCCAGAGCTCGCGTTGGTATTCCACCGCCGATTCCTCGACAGACAGACTCTTCTCTATGTTGACCTCGGCCAAGCGCAACTCCTCCTCCTAGAGCTCCTCGATCTCCACCGCCTCCTGCATCTCCAGCTCCCGCTCGGCGACCTCATGAGGAAGTAGGTGCTCCATGGCCATCGCCGCCTTTTCGGAAGTGGGTTGCATGCTGGAGTCTAAGGTGGCCTAGAATATCTTGGCATGTGCATCTTCGATCATGGCGTGGGTGGCCTCAACCTGGGCCAGGGCGACATCGGCGGCACGGACGGTAGCTCGAGCGCTCTCGGTGTTTGCAGCGCTATCGCAGCAACAGCTATAGCCATCTCGGCTGCTGCAGCTGCACTATCGGCTGCCGCAGACGCCCTCTCAGCGGAAGTGGCCGCGCTCAATGCGGATGCAGCGACACTCTCGGCGTAGGCGGCCGCCCTCTCGGTGTAGGCAGCGGCGCTCGGGGGTGACAAGACCATCGTACGGCCTTCACGAAGCGTTTCCGCGGCGTCATCTTTGCAAGAAGGGGGTGCGGGAATGGGGATTGAGATTCGTGGGTTGCTGGCACTGGATCAGACGAGCCGGTGAAGCTTAAGGAGGGATACTTAAATAGACCCAGATATTTTCGTCGCAAACGGTTCCTAGAAAACAACTGTTTGTGATGTTGTAGATATTTTTTATTAGCTGTGAGAGACAAATTTGGAGTAAAGTGGCAACGGATGGTGATTTAAATGTACGAGGAATTTTGTAGTACTAATACAACTGTCATGTCAAATTTTGGAAAATTTCAGGGGTCATTTGACATTTTAAGACATTAAAGTGATTTTCTAGCCATTTAATGACTGTAATTGAAATTTGAACTACATGTACATGCAACAGCTAACCATAATGGTTTAAAAACTCATATTTTGTGTACTTGTGTGTGATTTAATTCCATGTGCAGTAAATTAGAAGGATTATTCAAACATATTGGTCTAACGGCTATTACACAATTAATCATGGAGTGACATGGCATTTTAATTCCAAAAATCTCATAAATATCATAAACACATGAAACCTTGGTTGCTGTAATGTCATGCCACAAAGATGATGTGGTTAAAAAATTGGCATATTTGACGAAAGTTTGGACACACACCCCTGACAAACCGGAGCAACTAACTAGAAGGCTCGTGGTTCCGAGAGGGAACAATGCATGTTTGATGACAAACGGGAGATAGCTTCCTCCTACGTCGTTCAATTTTTTTTCTATGTTTAACATGCACTACTACAACTGTAATGTGAAATTTTGGAAAATTCTAGGGGTCATTTGACCTTTTAAAGACATTTAAGTGATTTTCTAGCCATTTAATGACCGAAATTCAAATTTCAACTACATCTACATGCGACGGCAAACCATAACGGTTTGAAAAATCATAGTTGTGTACTTGTGTGCGAGTTAGTTCCATGTGCAGTAAATTAGAAGGAATTTTCAAACATATTCACTACTATAGGATGCTCCTAATGCGACACTAAGATCATAGACCCTTCGACGAAATTGTGCGATGCCATAATCGCAAACGGTGGTGTAAAAAACCATCAAAAAAGGTGCAAAACGTTTGCGATGACGGATGCATCAAACACGGTTCAGATTTTAGTTGCGTGTGTGAAGCAGGGCATAGGGTTGATCCAGATGAACTATTTGCGATTAGACAGAACAACAGAAAAGGGAAGCCATATTAATGTGTGTATGATATACGCCATACGGTTCGCTCCGATGAACTGTTTGCTATTAGGGAAAGCAACAGAAACGGTCAGCCAGATCAAGGTGTGTGTGATATACGGCATACAGTTCAGGCGAATGAACTGTTTCCAATTAGGGAAAGAACATAAATGGTTCAACTTTGTCGGATATGGGGTTCCGGCAAAACCCTTAAGGTTCGAACTCTGGAGTGTGCACGAAGATCTTCCCCCTACTGATCCACGTCCCAACGCCTCACTGAGAATCTAAGCTAAAACAATGAACAACGCAAGGGACACAAGATTTATACAGGTTTGGGCCACTGTTGTGGTGTAATACCCTACTCCAGTGTGTGGTGTGGTGGATTGCCTCGGGGGCTGATGATGAACAATACAAGGGAAGAACAACCTCGCGAGAGGTGTTCTTGTGGTGGTGGTTTTGCTTGAGAAGGATTCGATCCGCTCTCGATGAGATGCCCCCGTCTACTGTGGTTGCTATCTCTATATATAGAGGCCCCGGTCCTCCTCCCAAATATTGAGCGGGAAGGGCGCCAACAACAGCCATTTTGAAGGGGAACATCTAGTACAAGTTATCCTGACTAAAGTTGGTCTTCGGCTGCCAAAGGCACTGGCGATGACGCCGTCTTGGGCTCCACGGTGACCTCGGTCCCGCCGCTCTGCTGGTCTTGGTCTCGTTGCACCAGAATGGTAACTTTGCTTGATGCCTCGATACTCCGCGCATGTAGTTGCACCCTTTGCACCAAAGAGGAAACAAGGATGCTGCATAGGCCGGCGCCCGCCTGGTCTCGATCGTCATGGCTTGCGTCACGAGCACCTCGCGAGGTACCCTTGCCTTGATCTCTCCGCTTCCTCGTGAGCCGGCCTGGTGAGGCCGTGCCTGAGGAAGCCTTGCGTCGTCTACCCCGCGAGGCTTGGCCCCTCGCGAGGGTCTGGAGCTTGAGTTGATGAAGATGGGCCATACTGGACCACCACTTGAGCCATGCCGCAGGCTGCAGGCAGGCAAGTTTGGGGACCCCCATTCCCAGAACGCCGACAAACTTAACAAGATGTGTGTGATACGCGGCAAAAAGGCCCGGAGGTTAATGCGAGAACAAGTACACATAGGTTAATTTGACATGCATGACTTATAAGTTTCAAAGAAATCATATCACTTTTTTAGAAAAAATTTAATTGCGTTGAATGTATATAATGCTTCATCCTATTAGTTGAAGTAACCTCGAGGTCCATGTTTTGGAAACATGTCGTAAAGTAACAGGAGTTCTGTTAGATGAGCTATCGGTAGGGAAGCTGGTCCTACTGCTGTAGGATCCCTCTTAGCATCCTTTATTGGGCACCCGGATGACCGACTATTGCCGCCCAATGGTCAATGCCACGTCCCCCGCATGGCAGTTTTTAAAACGGGTAACTACATCGTTGCGCTACACCCGGGGCAACCGCATGCACACGAACGTGCGTGATCGTGCGCCGGCCCCAAACACTGGCAACACAACTTATAAATTGACAGATGGAGTATTAGTTACAGTGATGCATATAATTAAGCAAAGGGATCGCACATGTCTGTATTGACTAGAACGAGAATGCAATAGCACAATAAGAATTAAGGCCACGATTATGCAATCATAGTGGTGGTTACAGGAGACAAGAATAAAGATGCATCCATCTACGTACGACCTCCTCCTCCTCAACTCAATGCGTCGGGCCATCGTACGACGGCTAAGGAGTGGCAGCTTTTTTGGCGAGGTCAAGGTGCTTCTCAGCTAAGGCATCCAGCACTTCTAGCCGGTTGAAGAAGGCCAACGTCGTACCTCACTGGCCTTGTAGATACCTATGTACATGATTCGCTCGTACACATGTATGTGTAGGTCTATGGTTTCTTGCAGGGCGAGGCGCCTCGCGGCGTGCGCGACCTCCAGGTGGACATTCTTCATGGCGTCGGTGGGCAGTTGCAGGGCCACCAGTGCTTGAAAGACGTTCCGACCATGGAGGCCGATTAAGGTGGCAGGCAATGAGGAGCCCGGGCGGGTGGGCTGGAGGAGTACGGCGATGTTGTCCGCGAGCTTCTTGATGACGGTGAACCTGTTGGTGGTGCAAACGATCATCTGGTCGTACTGAGAGTCGTAGCTGGCATCGACGGCGGCTATCCACCAGCCGGTCGCCAACACCGTGTGGAGACGATCCATGGTGCCATGCCACAGGCCGGCATCGTGGACCATCTGGCATAGCTGCTGGCCGCTCGCGCACATCGCCGCCATGGGTCTGAAGTGAGCACTTTTGCGCTTATTAGTGTAGGTGCTTAGGCAAATGCTTAGCTGCATACGATGTGGGAGATGCAATGGAATGGAGGGGCGCCTTTATATGAGTGCAAACTGTGTTGCATTCACATCGTGCTACCTCTTTTCCCGGTCCTCCTCCCATTACTTCCCTCATGCATTCACACGATTCTAATTGAAGGAGAATGCATCATTGGCCGTTCAACATTTCGGGAACCGCTACCCTCTCCCTCGTTTGCATTAAAGCCGTACTGGGAACTACGCCGCCCGCTGTCAAATCAAATAGTACTGCGCCGCCCGCTACACACCCGGCTGAACACGCCTCCTCGCCTCCATCTATGCTTAATTACTGAATTTTAGTTGCAAAAATTAGATACTGCTAGTGATTTTTAGCTTCATATTGTGAGAAATCACAGTGATACAAGGTTGGCAATTGGCAATGTTATTAGATCAACAAATGTCAATCTTTCTAGTTTGACAAATGGCAACGTACCCAATATGATAGATGCAAATCGCACCAAATTGTTTGTAAGTGGTTCACACGGGTCATCCAAAAGAACCATTTGTGTTCAAGAGAAGCACAAATCCTGCTCACACTTTGAATACGGGTGTTCTATCTAAAACATTTGCGATCAAGAGCCATTAAAACCTATAGCCATTAAAACCAAGACACGTGGCGTCACGTGAATGGTTAACATAACGCACATGGTTTGAATTATACAAACGTTTGAGATATTAAAGTGGCAGCTATTTTTTCAAAATGCCTTTGTTGGTTGTTATTCGAGTGCGCCTTATCTCAAAATGGACACGAAAAATACCACAGCATGTCGGGTGCCATTCCATGATAGCATGCCAAGTTTCATGAATTTCAGACGGTTTTTTGATTTACTAGAATCTAAAAACAAGGTATCTCAATGTTTTGCCAGCAATCAACGGTGCCCTGGTGTTTGAAATTCATTCCCATTTCTTGCATTGGACCTAAGCATGCACCCAAGGACAAATATTAGATTTTTCAACCAATTTATATGCACTGGAGCATGTGCATGTAGTTCGAATATGAATTATGCTCATAAATGCATTGAGACCTCAGCTAATGCATAAAAATGTCCAAACGAACCACGAAAAATCACAAAAAATAACCCAACACTCCTGTTGTTCTATGTTGACATGAGAAACCTTTTGAAAGCAATAAGAGGCAATGGATATCATTTCATCCCCAAAGGTGGGGCATTCCCTACTGAAACCATCATGCTTGTTGTGAGAAACTCTGGTTTGTGAGAAGCATACGCTCAAACCTGCCCCAAATGGGACAAAAAAATTACCATGGCATATTGATGCCATTCCATGGAAGCATGCCAAGTTTCATGAATTTCAGACGAGTTTTGGATTTACCAGAATTTAAAAACAAAGTATCTCAATGTTTTTCCGGCAATCAACGTTGCCCTGGTGTTTGAAATTCATTCAAATTTCTTTCATGCGACCTAAGCATGCACCCAAGGACACATATTTGAATTTTCAACCAATTTATATGCATTATATCATGTGCATGTAGTTCAAATTTGAATTATGCACGTAAATGAATTGAAAACTCAATTAATTCATAAAAATGTCCAAACGAAACCCGAAAAATCCCCAAAATTGACACACAACACTCCTGTTGTTCTATGTTGACACGAGATTTTTTTTGAAAGCAATAAGATGCAATTGATATCATTTCGTCCCCAAAGGTGGTACGGTCCCTACCATAACCATCACGCTTGTTGTGAGAAGCTCTGGTTTGCAAACCTGCCCCAAATGGGACAAAAAATTTACCACGACATGTTGATGTCGTACCATGATAGCATGCCAAGTTTAATGAATTTCGGATGAGTTTTGGATTTACTAGAATTTAAAAACCAGGTATCTCAATGTTTGCGGCCGTGTGACCGTGCCCTAGGGTTTGACATTCATTCCCATTTCTTGCATGGGACCTAAGCATGCACCCAAGGCCACATATTTGATTTTCAACCAATTTATATGCATTAGAGCATGTGCATGTAGTTCAAATTTGAATTATGCACATAAATGCATTGAAAACTCAATTAATGCATAAAAATGTCCAAATGAACCCCGAAAAATCCCAAAAATCGACACAACACTCCTGTTGTTCTATGTTGACATGAGAAAAAAATTGAAAGCCATAAGAGGCACTGGATATTTATTCGTCCCCAAAGGTGGGACATTCCCTATCGAAACCAACCGGCTTGTTATGAGAAGCTCTGGTTTGTGAGAAGCATATCCCCAAACCTGCCCCAAATGGGACAAAAAAATTACCATGGCATGTTGATGCCTCTCCATGATAGCATGCTATGTTTCATGAATTTCAGACGAGCTTTGGATTTACTAGAATTTAAAAACAAGGTATCTCAATGTTTGCAGTCGAGTGATCGTGGCAGGGTGTTTGACATTCACCCCCTTTTCTTGCATGGGACCTAAGCATGCAACCAAGGACAAAGGTTTGAATTTTCAACCAATTTATATGCACTGGAGCATGTGCATGTAGTTCAAATTTGAATTATGCACATAAATGCATTGAGAACTCACTTAATGCACAAAAATGTCCAAACGAACCCCAGATAATTCCAATTCTTTTATGACACACATATAGTTCCGTGTTCACTACAGATAAAAGGTCTAGCAATTCAAACATCGTCCATGTCCGTTGTGACCCCATTATGTAATTCAAATCAAGATGAAAATCAAGTAGATCCCACATAGTTTATTATAACCAACCGTGTGAGATGCAGTATAAAATATCTGGAGCACCGTCGGAGTATAGTATGCATACGGCCTATGCGAGAAGGTGCGATGGCAACAGTTCACAGCCCGCTCTGAATAAGGGACCGTGTCTAATGACACTTTGCACGCCAGTTTTTTCGCTGAATCGATTCCAAATTTTCGGCTTCCGCAGAAATATCAACCTCCCCGCCCCCTCCCCCTTACCAAAACCCACATTTCCCTTGTTTCTGCCTTCCTTTTCCAAGTTGAAACCTTCACTCCTTGCTTGTAGTGCCGCCTCCTCGCCGACGACCCTCCTTCACGCTGCTAGGCCTCGCCTATCCAGGCAGGTAATCCACACCCGACCCCCATCCCCCTCCTCCTCCCACATCCCACATGCCCCGATCGTCGGTGTGAGAGCAACACCTTCCACCCAAATCACCGACCCCTCCACCAAATAAGCGCTGGCATAAGCCATGGTGCACGCAGTATAGCCATGATCTCAAGGAGCATTTGGCAGCGGAGAAGAAAATCGCGGCCGCACGCGCGGATGAGATCGCGATGGCTGCCATTCATGCCGACCCCTTGATCTTGGAGGAGCACCTCACCGTCGAGGCCACCGTTGACGCCTCGTGCGCCGACCCAGAGACACAGTTGGCTGATTTAAAAGACAGTCTAGGCGTTTTCTCGAGGCCATCATTTGCTAGCTACTGCCTTTCCTTAACAAATTCTAGTGAATTGTGCTATCTAATTTTACCATGCAATCTTCTGCTAGTGTATATGTATTATATGTCATGCCATGTGGTGTTCAGTTAACTGCTTGGTTCAATTCTGCAAATGTGATGTTCAATTCTTCAGGGTGCAATATTTCCAAGTTGTTAAGCATGCTTGGTTTGGTTAACTGTCTGATCTTCTATTACGAGTATGTTATATTGTGCAATGTGGTGCTGAGTTAACGTTTGGTTCATTTGTTGTGGTGTTTAGTTAACTGCTTGGTTCAATTCTGCAATGCGATGTTCAATTGTTGTGGCTGCATTCTGTTATTGTATACCATGTGAGAAATAAATCGAATTTGGCTGCACTTAATACATGAGAAATATATACAAGTGCTATATTTCCTAGTTCTTAATCATGCTTGGTTTGGATAAATGGGTTTTCCATGTGGCTTGAATTAATCTGATGAATCTACAATGTGCTTATTTATCATCAACATATTTTACTAATAGCATGCGACCCTTACATAACCTGATGACTAATTACCTTATATGTGTTGCAGGGAAAGAATGGGAAGCACTAAGGTTTACAAGATGGTACTAACTATTATACCTTGCCTTTTTATTCCTTTGCCCCATTTCCAATATAGAGAAGATATTTATGCACATGGTTGTTTTTAGGCTTCACTGATGATTACCTCTCAAACCACCTCTGTGGTCAGGAGGCGAGCAAAGTTTTCATACAACACCCACGGTTCAATATTGAAGTGTTCCTGAAGAGGTCGAAGGATGGACGGTCAATCATCCACAGGCACTGGCCTAAAGTTGCAAAGACCTTCAATATGAATGAAGGCTCAATATTCACCTTCCGCTTCAGCAGTTTTCTAGATGAGATGCATCTCTCTATGTACCGTCTATGATGCTAATTTTGAAAGGTTCTAGATGTTGCATGTGAAACTTGCTGCTGGTGCAGTTGTGTAATGGGCTAGCTGAGTGCTGAAGTTATATCATGTTGTACTCCGATGTACTTCAATTATGAAATCCTGCTTCCTTATATAGAAATGGAATATATTATGTGCTTAATATGAATGTCAATTAGATTAGTAAATGGATTATTAATAATAGGGTAATTAGCCTGGTAATTGGCCAATTAGCTTGCTAATTGGGTTTTCCTATTGGAAATGGTTATTGAGAAAACACCGTGGGCGATGACCTCAGGCAACGCACATAGTTTCTAGGAATAAACCGTGTTGGATCAATGCATAATCACACACGACATTCTGTTGAAACTTGTTTGCGTTATGCCACCTTGCACAAATATTTTCCTTGGAGTGACTGTGTGGGATGTATATACGAACGGAAACGTTTAGCGGTGACTGACTATGTGGGATGTACTTATGACTGGAAATGATTTCGCATGTATAATTGTATTTTTTAGCACTATTGTATGTATTTCTATATTTGAGTGCTCGCCGGTCGCACACGACCTCATTTTGCCGAGTGTCTGTGCCAGGAGGGCATATCCTCGACGGTTCCTGGGTCGTGTGGGAAGGACCCGTCTATCGCCTACACTCACTAGGTGACGGTTCCGAATGCCGTCGTGGAAAGGGGTTAAAAACTGTTTGTATAGCACCGACGCGTACCAGTGATTTGTCTCACGACATGGACACGTGCATATGTATGTGTGGACTGACATGGCATTTTAATTCCAAAAAATTAAAAAATGATCAAAAAAACATGAAACCTTGGTTGATGTAATGTCATGCCACCAAGATGATGTGGGAAAAAAATTGGCATGTTTGACGAAAGTTTGGACACACACCCCTCACAAAACCTGAGGAACTCACTAGAAGGCTTGTGGTTCTAAGAGGGAACAATGCATGTTTGACGATGAACGGGAGATAGCTTCCTCTTACGGCCTTCAATTTTTTTCTATGTTTAACATGCACTACTACAACTGTCATGTGAAAATTTGGAAAATTCTAGGGGTCATTTGACCTTTTAAAGACATTTAAGTGATTTTCTAGCCATTTAATGACCGTAATTCAAATTTGAACTACATCTACATGCAATGCCTAACCATAACGGTTTGAAAAAACATATTTGTGTACTTGTGTGTGAGTTAATTCCATGTGCAGTAAATTAGAAGGAGATTTCAAACATATTTGTCTCACGACATGGACAGGTGCATATGTATGCACGGAGTGACATGTCATTTTAATTCCAAAAAATTAAAAAATGATCAGAAACACATGAAACCTTGGTTGATGTAAAGTCATGCCACCAAGAAGTTGTGGTAAAAAAATTTGGCATGTCTGACGAAAGTTTGGACACACACCCCTCACAAACCGGAGCAACTCACTAGAAGGCTTGTGGTTCAGAGACGGAACAATGCATGTTTGATGACAAACGGGAGATAGCTTCCTCTTACAGCCTTCAATTTTTTTCTACGTTTAACATGCACTAATACAATTGTCATGTGAAAATTTGGAAAATTTCAGGGGCCATTTGACCCTTTAAAGACATTTAATTGATTTTCTAGCCATTTAATGACCGTAATTCAAATTTGAACTACATCTACATGCAACGCCTAACCATAACGGTTTGAAAAATCATATTTGTGTGTACTTGCGTGCAAGTTAAAAAATCATCAGATGATGTAAATATCTGGTGTTCAAAAAAGAAATTGTAAAGATCTGGCAAGACAACCGCCCCCACACAATTGGCACTCTATCTCGTGGCTCGAGGTTTGGTAGGTGAGTGACGGGGATCATTAGTCAGACACGGTTCTGTATTGGAAATTGTCAGCTATTATGTTCACACACGGATTTTCCTGCAGGAATCGTGTGTAATTCATACTACAGTACTCGTAAATTCCGGCAACCGGCGTGTGTACTGTCCCCATCGATCTAGATTCCGGCCGCCAATTAATACTACCTTGCTCACGCCGTATCGCCTGCATTCTCATCTACATCGTCCACCCGTCTTTCTCTCTCTCTCTCTCTCTCTCTCTCTCTCTCTCTCTCTCAAATCTCCGCCATGGCGCCGCCGGTGTGCCCACGCGCCGACAAGGAGTCGCTGCCCCCCGAGGACACTCACTCGAATAGCAGCGACGAGGACCCCTACGCGCCACCGGACGAGGTTGCGCCGGACCCCCCAACTTTGGATTGGTTTTGGGGCCAGTACAATCTTTGTTTGTGGAAGTCGCTGCCGCCGGCTGAGAAAGCCAGACAAGTGGCGTTCAAGAAGGAGGTGGTGGAGGAGGAAGCTAGGTATCAGGCGGCCTATGAAGCCCGTGATGCCGCTTGGAAAAAGGAGGCGGTGCAGCTTTGGGGGCGAGCGCGTCGTCGTGCCG
Organism: Triticum dicoccoides; assembly: GCF_002162155.2. Classification (NCBI taxonomy): domain Eukaryota; kingdom Viridiplantae; phylum Streptophyta; class Magnoliopsida; order Poales; family Poaceae; genus Triticum; species Triticum dicoccoides. Next base: position 668,490,283 of record NC_041385.1, on the reverse strand, counting down.
AGGAGGTGTACAAAGACGGGTACTTTGCGAGGAAGGTCATAGGCGCTGGGCGCCTCATCGCTGCATGGAGGTGGGCCGATAAGCTCCAGCATGCCACCAACGAGGTGCTCTGGTGGGCGCCCAACGAAATGGCAAGATCGTTCGCACGCGTCCGCCAGCAAGAGGCAGATCGGTACGTCAAGCGCTGTGAGGCGGAGGAGTCGGAGTACTGCCTCCACATTGGGAAGACGCCATGCACCAGGGAGCTGCTGGCGAGGGGCTGCCGGAATACTGGCCCAGGCGGGATTATTAGTTTTAGTATTGTTCGGTTTCAATTTTATGCATTGTACCTAGTAGTTAAGTAACACGTATATGTGATGATATTATATATATATTCTGTGATGAACTATTAATATATATAAATATATATATATATATATATATATATATATATATTATGAATTTAATTTTCTATCTATTTTTATACTAATTTGAATCTAGCTGTTATCATCCACATATACCGAATGGAAAGCGTATACACACACATTGAAACAGAACATATAAGAACGGAAAACAGAGTACACACATTGAAACAAAGGAATAAATAGAGTAATACTATGATTGTTGTGAATACATAGCTATCCACGTCGAAACGACTCAACAAAATAAAACGCGTCCATGAGACCATGACCAGCAGCCCTTGCCTATGGTAACTCTTAGCTCTGCCTGAACTCGTCCAGGCGTTCGTCCAAGCGGTCGACACGCTCGTGGTACATCTGGAGCGCGATCTCGAGCTCCAAGTTGGCCATTCCATCGGATATCACCAGCTCGAGGATGTGACGGCCATGTTCCTCTACTGTGCCCAGGTGGACACCTGGGCCAAGGAGGCGGTCGAGCCTACGGACCAGTGCATTGGCATCCAGCGGGTCGTGGACAAGACGAACGACGCCACCCATGTGAACGGCGCGGCGGGCGTCCGATGCAAGTACGGCGCGGCCGGCCTCTGGTGCAAGTACGACACTGAGGGCCTCTACCCACTCCTGGCAAGGAATGAGGGTACTGACGGGACGTGTACCCAGCTGCGACGCCGTGTTGACAGCAGGCAAGCGCCGATGGATCCGCTCTTGCTGTGCGGCGTGCCACGCCTCTTGCTCTGCGGCGCTCCAACGGTCTTTCCATGCGGCGAGCCGCAGCCTATCAGCGCGGACGCGCCTAGCTTGCTCTGCGGCGCGCCATCGATCATGTTGTGCAACGAGGTGCAGCTTATCAGCGCTGACATGCCTATCTTGATCCGCGACACTCAAGCGCCATGCGCCAAAGGTCCGCTCAACCCTGGTGATGACGCGCATCATGGCGTCGACCATCGTGTTGCTGGGGAGCGCCTTGGCCTTGACGGGCCGTGGTGCCTGCTCGTTTTCCTCACCGACGAGGTTGATGGCAGAGGTGGTGCTTTGGTGGGTTCCATGCTTGGAAAAGGTGGATGTGCTATAGGCTGCGCTTGTCGCCTCCGTGCATCGTGCGCCACCTAGGTTTAAGTGCAATATCGCTGGGTGGCAGGAAACAGGTGAGGAAATGGCGAGAAACGGTGGCGTGTTCATAAAACTCCATCAATTAATGGAAACTTAGCATAGAAGGAACATCGAGCTAGCACAAGAAGTAGATGATGATCAGATGAACACGGACCACACTAGGGAACCCATCAGTGATGAATTCATCAATCGCAAATGGTTGAATAATAGCAAGTGTTTGCCCACAAGACACACGGCTTATTCCATCACAAACTGGTCAGATGGATCAACTGTATGCCACGTATCGCACATTGTCAAAAAGTAATGCGGTAGACCTTCTTTAAAATGTGATAAAAAATAATAATAATAAAACAAACAGCTAGTCCTTGCTGATATAGGATGCCTCTTCGCATCCTTATGGCCAATAGATGTTGTGTAGACAGAGCATATCACATACGTCTTATTAGAAGCAATCATCTATGTTATTATCGGTCTTCGAGCACATTTCTAATTACAGTCATGTTTGCCGCGTATCACACACATCTTGTTATATTGAACCGTTTATGTTCTCTTGTCTCAACGCAAACAATTCATTCGAGTGAATCGCATGCCGTATATCGCACACACCTTGATCTGGCTGACCGTTTCTTTTGTGTTAACAGTTCATCTGACTGAACCGTATGATGTATATCACACAAACCTTCATCTGGCTGCCCGTTTATTTTGTTCCTCCTCATCGCAAACAGTTAATTGAGCTGAACCGTATGCGCCTCATCGCATGCGCAACTAAAATCTGAACCGTGTTTGATGCATCCTCCATCGCAAACGTTTTGCACCTTTTTTGACGGGTTTTTACACCATCGTTTGCGATTATGGCATCGCACACAGTTTCATAGAAGGGTCTATGATCGTAGTGTCGCGTTAGCAGCATTCTGCAGCAGTGAATGTCCACTTGGAGGTCGCACTCGCCGCGAGGTGCCTCGCCCTGCAAGATTTCGTCGACCTACACATCCACATGTACGAGCGAATCATGTACATAGGTATCTACAAGGCCAGTGAGGATGCTATGACGTTGGCCTTCTTCAACCAGCTGGAAGCCTTGGATGCCTTTGCTGAGAAGCACCCGGACCTCACCACAAAACCGCCGCTCCTTAGACGCCGGCCGGTGGCCCGGCGCACTGAGTTGAGGAGGATGAGGTCGTACGTTGATGGATGCATATTTATTCTTGCCTCCTGTAACCACCACTGCGATCGCATCATCGTGGCCTTAATTCTTATTGTGCTATTGCATTGTCATTCCAGTCAATACAGACATGTGCGATCCCTTTGCTTAATTATATGCATCACTATAACTAGTACTCCATCCATCAATTTATAAGTTGTGCTACCAGTGTTTGGGGCCAGCGCACGATCACGCACGTTCATGTCCATGCGGTTGCACCGGGCACGGCGCGACGATGCAGTTACCCACTGCAATGCCATGCGGGGGACGTGGCATTGACCATTGGGCGGCAATAGTCGGTCATCCAGGTGTCCAATAAAGGATGCAAAGAGGGATCCTACAGCAGCAAAGACCAGCTTCCTTACCGATAGCTACTCTAATAGAACTCCCAAGTTAAGTGTGTTGAGGCTGGACTAGTCATCGGATGGGTGAGTGGATGGGAAGTGGCCTCGATGTTAAATTAACTGATGTGATGGGTCACTATAAACATTTAATTGCGTTGAATGTATATATTGCTCCATCATATTAGTTGAATTAACCTCGAGATCCTTGTTTTGTAATTTTTGATATTTTTTGTTTTTTGTACACATGTCGATTGGCTTGAAGAATGTCTATCTCGTTACTTTTTGATAATTTTTGCTTTTTGAACACATGTTGATTGGCTTGAATGAAGGTCTATCCCGTTACTTTACGACATGTTTCCAAACCATGGACCTCTAGGTTAATTCAACTAATAGGATGGAGCACTATATACATTCAATGCAATTGAATGTTTTCCAAAACAAGTAATATGATTTCTGTGAAACTTATAAGTTATGTATCTCAAATTAACCTCTGTGTACTTGTTCTCGAATTAACCTCCGGGCCTTTTTGCCGCGTATCACACACAACTTGTTAAGTTGAACCGTTTATGTTCTCTTCCCTAATCGAAAACAGTTCATTCGACTGAATCGTATGTTGTATATCACACACACCTTGATTTGGCTGACCGTTTTTGTTGCTTTCCCTAATAGCAAATAGTTCATCGGAGCAAACTGTATGTCGCATATCACACACACATTGATATGGCTGCCTGTTTCTGTTGTTCTATCTAATTGCAAATAGTTTGAATGGATTAACCATGTGCCCTACATCGCACACGCAACTAAAAACTGAACCATGTTTGATGGCTCCGCCATCGCAAACATTTTGCACCTTTTTAGATGATTTTTTACACCACCGTTTGCGATTATTGCATCGCACACAGTTTCGTCGAAGGGTCTCTGATCGTAGTGTCGCATTAGTAGCATCTTGCAGTAGTGAGAATTGAGCTCGAGGAACATGGAGTGGTTTCGAGGTTGTAAACCCGCCTCCAGTTGAATACACCTGGCCCAACAGTGCTGGGATCTTTCTCGAATACGAAGCAGCCATAGACATGCCAGTCACGAATGCCCCAGTCATTGTACTGTATGTGGTTTGATGAAAGTTTTTTTTACATCGGTGCCCCTAGTTCCTTAGCTCTACTCACTCATCCCCGCGCTCTTAACTTTTGCTCAGTTTTCCCCACTCCCACTCCCTTGCCCGAAACCCTCAGAACTGGTCACAATGGATGTTGCCATCGGGTCAATGGCTTGACTGTTAACTCTAATGAGTGGGGCCATGTTGGACTGTGTCGTCCATTGGACCTGACAGGTGGGGCTACATTGGGCGGTGTCATTGTTCGACCGTTGGGCCGTGGTTTCATTGGGTCGTCCCTTGCATTAAACGCATGTGCGCGCCGTCACGACAGAGGCCTCCTATGCATTCACCCAGCAAAGCCTGCCTGCATAAGTAGATCGAGCCTGCATGCACCGACGCCACGATGCCATGATGCGTCGACCGAGCCTGCATGCGCCAATGCGTCCACCATGATGCACTGACCGAGCAGCTTTCTTGCATGCCAGCCACCACGGATGCAGCGACGGTCACTGTCACTGGTTCCTCTCTTCTAGCCAGGTGGCTTCATATTTGTGGCTTGTGTAAAAAAAGAGCCACTTCTTTTCTTAGCTCTACTCATTCATCCCTACTAATAGATCTTGCTTGCATGCACTAGGTGGTTACTAACAAGGGAACCCTACTAACAAACCGAGCTCTCTAAGAAAACAGTCAGCAAATATGTAGTCCCAATATGTAGATAGGGCCAACATGCCCATAGCACGATCACATAGGTGAAACTAGAAGAACTTAATAATAGAATAGACAGAAAACTTAGTAATAGAACTTAGTTCAATTACAACTTAACATAACAAAGACTAAAAAAGATAGAGGGCTTAGAACCCTAGCCGCCGCCTTCTCCACCTCGCTCCTCCTCTGGGTGACCTTTTCACTACTCCTCTGGGGCGTTGTCGATGGGGTACGGAAGAGTGTGCATGCGCGTCATGGTGGGCAAGATGTTGGTGTACTCCGTGAACCTATTGTGGGTGGTGAAAGCGATGAACTCGGAGCCACACCAAAACACCCGACCGATGAGGTAGAAGGCATCAAATGTGTTGGTGAAGTGGGCAAGGAGCGCAACCACCACCTGATTTTGGATGACCTCCTCGACGTGGTACATCGTTGGAGATCCCCACAGGAGGTGGTGGTAGCCGGACGCGAGGAAGAACTCGATGAAGTTCCTTGCGGTCCTCAACCTTAATATCGCCCACACATGTAGTGTGCCATCAATGTCCACGCCAGTATAGAGCCTTTCTGGCATGGTGGGTGGGAAGAGATAGGTTGGTCCGGTGTACTGCATGGCTAAGGGATGTGTAGAAGAAGGAGAAGGTGTCAAAAAGTAAGAAGGGCAGATGGCAGAGGATGGGATATGGATGAGAGATGGTAGAGGCAGATGGTGGCTTAAATAGCCGTAGTACTATGCGTTATTTGGCCGTGGCAATAACAGGGTCAAATGTGAAGGGGGTCAGATGTGAAGTAGCCTGTTTTCAAAACCAGCGTAGCATCAGGAGTGTACACGCATGGGAAACGGTGGTTTGAAAAGTAGAAGAAAAAGAAGCTAATTGCACACGTGGGAATCCATGGTCTTATATATATTTTATGAACAAAAAGAGACATTTTTTGAAGGGCTTGTGGCCATTTTGCTTGATAAAAATAAATTTGGTAATTTTGCATGATAAAAAAAGATAGAGGGCTTGTGGCCATTATACACATGCAAAACGACCCATTTTTGAATAGTTTGTGGCCATTTTGCATGATAAAAATAAATTTGGCCCTTATAAATTTGATCATTTTGCATTTGTATAGATCAAAAGGAACTAAATTTTCTATGCAATGTCAATTGTTGTGTAATTTCAAACAATGCAAAAAAACAGAGCTAGCACGTTCACAAAAAATAGAGCCAACACGTTCACAAAAAAACAACACAATTCGACGGCCCAACCAGAGCTTGGTTTCCTTTTGGGCCCAATAACAACGTTTTTTCGTGGAGTCAGTGGTGGGAGAGCAGCTGACCACAACTAACAGGATTGCCTCTCGCGGATCGCCCCACGATCCAACGACGCGGAGCCGTCCTTGTGATCCAACGGCCCAGAGCCAGCACGCAACCCACCCACCGAATTCCTTCTAGAAGACCACATCTAAGGGTTGTCGCTTGGCGCCAGGGTATGATCGGACGACTGACGTTCGGAGCTAGGGTTAGGCAAAACCCCGCGGGGTTTAGAGGGGTTTTGAGCTGGTGAATGGGGTTTCAAAAGCTTTGCTGACCATAAATAATTTTAAAAAATCAAAAAAATATGAAACCTTCGTCGTACATCATTTTATACGACACACAAACGAGGAAAAAAAACTAAACTTGGTATATGGTAATTTTCATGAAAAACCCCTAGCTGGCACGATCGAGGTCAAATGAGCACCATTAATTTAAAAAAATCAAAAAAATATAAAGCCCGTGTACAATGTTGTCTTATGTGACATGTTACCAACCAAAAATCATAAACTTGGTCTATGGTCATTTTCATGAGAAAACCTTCACACATATGAGCTTTCACCTACAAGATTTCATAGAGTTCAAGGAGATGAGGTAGGGTTACGTTCTGTTTTTGAAAAATTTAAAAAAGTCAAAAAAATCACCAAAGCTTTATTTCAAAGTGAATAAGAAGGATCTGAACTTAGTTTTCCATTTTCATATTTTAAATGTGTTTTTAAATAGTTTTTATATTAAAGCATATTTTTTAAAAGAAAATGTAAAAACACGAAGATTAATTCAAAAAATAGTGAGGCTTCGAATCTACACTATATAGATTGAATAGGTGTTAATAAAAAAATTGGCTCATTTAGAGTAGGTCCAAAAAAACTTGATTACAAATGGGATGTTTACCTTAGCCTTGGAGCTCAAATGGAGCACATTTATCAAATTCAAAATTTCTTTGACCTCCTCTAAATCACCTCAAATTTTGCACACAAGATCTCCTACACAAACCTAGATAGTTTGCCAAGGTATTTTTTTGCATTTTCTTGAATTTATACTATCCTGTCGAATGTCAGTTCAAAACATCGGATAATGAAACATGCTGGTGGTAAAAAGAATGCATTTGATTTGATTAATAAACATGAGACAAATAACATGTGTGATCAATGAAGCAACACTAAAACAACATGTGTGATCAGTGAAGCAACACTGAAACAACTTGTGTGATCAATGAAGCAACACTAACACAACATGTCTGATCAGTGAAGCAACACACTGAAACATCATGTGTGATCATTGTAGCACCTAAACTCATAGTTCACAGCATCTAATTAGAACTAACCATACACCATAGGCAAATTTAAGGACAGACAAATATAGATAGCATAATACATTACCAGCATCACCATAGATTCAGTTTAACAGACCATAACAGCCACATTCAGTTTACCAAAAGTAACAGGACCCAAAGTAACCCAAAAGATAAAGATTCAGTTCATCACAACATCACATCATCACATCACGCCGGAGTCAGGGCCTTCATGAGCGCAACATGCTGCCCTCTGATCATGTAGTCCTCCTCGCAAATTGCTACATCTCTGCCTGAGACAGAAGGTGATCGAAGCGGCCATCCTTTGGCTTTGGCTGGGTGGTGCAGTAGGGGCAGTGCCACTTCTTGATCTTGCAGTTGTAGAAGGAAGCAATTCCCTTGGCCTTGATCTTCTCCACCTCCTTGGCTGTGAAGGATGTGATGTTGCCTTTGTACACATCATCTCCAGAATCATACTGCACACATGAATGAATTGTATTCATACATTATAGATTCATGGGATATATACACCATGTCAAAGGAAGTAAATGAACAATCCAAATTTCAAGTAGGCTTACCTCATATTCTTCATCATCACTAAACTCTGGATCGTACGGGTCGTACTGGGCCAGCTTCCTATTTTTCCCAACCATCATCCTCCTGAATATACAATTACCCGCTGCAAAAACTGCCATTCGGGGGACGTGGCATTAACCATTGGGCGGCAACAGTCGGTCATCCGGGTGCCCAATAAAGGATGCAAAGATGGATCCTACAGCAGCAAGGTCCAGCTTCCCTATCGATAGCTCATCTAACAGAACTCCCAAGTTAAGTGTGCTGAGGCTGGAGTAGTCATCAGATGGGTGACCGGATGGGAAGTGGCCTCGATGCTAAATTAACTGATGTGCTGGATGACCGTAAACATTTAATTGCGTTGAATGTATATAGTGCCCAATCATATAAGTTGAATTACCTCGAGGTCCTTCTTTTGTAATTTTTGACATTTTTTTGTTTTTTATACACATGTCGATTGGCTTGAAGAATGTCTATCTCATTACTTTTTAATAATTTTTATTTTTTGAACACATGTTGATTGGCTTGAATGAAGGTCTATCCCGTTACTTTACGACATGTTTCCAAAACATGGACCTCGAGGTTAATTCAACTAATAGGACGGAGCACTATATACATTCAACGCAATTAAATGTTTTCCAAAAGTGATATGATTTCTGTGAAACTTATAAGTCATTTATGTCAAATTAACCTATGTGTACTTGTTCTTGAATTAACCTCCGGGCCTTTTTTCCATGTATCACATATATCTTGTTAAGTTGAACCATTTATGTTCTCTTACCTAATCGAAAATAGTTCATTCGACTAAACCGTAGGCCGTATATCACACACACCTTGATCTGGCTGACCGTTTATGTTGCTTTTCCTAATAGCAAACAGTTCATCAGAGCAAACTGTATGCCGTATATAACTCACACATTGATATGACTGCCAATTTCTGTTGTTCTATCTAATCGCAAATAGTTCGAATGGATTAACCATGTGCCCTACATCGCAATGCAACTAAAATCTGAACCGTGTTTGATGGCTCTGCCTCGCAAACGTTTTGCGCCTTTTTTGATGGTTTTTACACCATTGTTTGCGATTATTGCATCGCACACAGTTTTGTCGAAGGGTCTCTAATCGTAGTGTCACGTTAGTAGCATCCTGTAGTAGCTAGTGTTGTATGAAGGGCCAGCGATGGGGCGGGCGAGGGAGTCAGTGAAGGGCCTATACTGTGGTGGACAAGGGCGCCGGTTAAGCAGATCCGATGCGGTGGACCATGATGGCGGTCAAGGAGATTTGGGGAGATGGACAAGCCAGTCGCTGAAGTGGCTCCGGTGAAGTGGTGAGTTGGTAGTTGGTGGTTCCAAGGTGCGGAAGGTAGATCCGGCAGGGTGTGAGGTCCACCGCTGTGGCGGAGGACTACATTCAGCGGCTTGGCGTGGTTGGGGGGTAGGCGAGGGGAAGGAAGGGGCTCTAGGGAAGAATGTTGGGGGCAAACAGTGAAAAACAATAGAGTTACCAAAGCAGCCCTTTTCCGTTCATGTGGCAGGGGAAAAATAGGAATATCACAGGGCTAAACTTTCGGGCGCGAGATATTCGATGTGAGCGGGAAGTTCGAAAGCTTTTGGTGCCTGAAATTAAGTGTTCTGCTCTTGTACGGCAGACTATGATATCATTGTAACGCCCCGAGACCATCCGAGTTTTGCCATGTGTTTCTTTTGTGCTTGCTCTTTTATTTTGGCATTGCATCATGTCATCATGTGCATGGTGTGATTTCTCATACATATTATGTTGTTGCATGTTCCATGCATGAATCTCGCATCACCCACCTTTTCCTTCCCTCTACTTCTTTCTTTTGACAAGTGCCATTTTTCCCCTTCTCCTTTATTGTTCACCTTCTCCATATAGTCAAACTTATTGCCCTAAACCCCACCGCCAAATTTCACCTCTTTTGGGAATGTTTTGGTTAGGTTTTAAAATGGCTCAACTTTGAATTTAATTCAAACTTGAATTATTTTTCTTCCTCTAAAAATTGCCAAACCAATTTATTCAAATTCTGCATATTCTCAAGACTCCAGGGATATTTTCTTTTCTGAAATATTCCACCTCTAGCACCTCTTTCTTTTCCCCTAAATTCTGGTTGAAGAATTAAGGAAAAGAAAAGAGAGATGGAGAAGCCAGCCCAACTGGGCCTCCCAGCTACCGCAGCTCGGCCCAGCCACCCGCGCAGCCAGATCGGCCTCCCAGGCCGGCCCATCCGGCCCAGCCGGCCCCAGCACCTAACCCTAGCCCGACTCCCATCGGTCTCCATCTCTCCCTCATTCTCCTCCAGCGCCGCTACCCCGTGCCCGATCCCCACGCGCAGCCTCGACCCCCCTCGCTCCCATCGCCTCTCCTGCTCGATCCCATCTCTCTCCCGCGACCCCGAGCTCCCTGCAGTCCGAGCGCCACGAGGAGGAGCCCCTTGAGCACCGGCCGCCGCCGCCAGTCTTCGTCGTGCCCCTGCTGCCTTCCTTCCCCGCGCCTCCTCCTCGCCAACTCCCTGTCGCCGAGCGTCGAGGAGAGGAGCCCCACGAGCACCGGCCGCGCGCTGCACGCCCAACCTCCTCTTCGCCCGCCTCCTCGTCTGTCCGTCGCCGCCGCGGCGCGGGCCCCGCCTGACGGATCCCCGAGCAGTCTTCCGGCGCCGCGCCTCCCCGTCACCCGCGTCTCCTCGCGCTGGCCCCGGCCAGCCGGCCACCGGAGCCTCGCCGACGCCCCGTCCTCGCCTCTCCACACGCTCGCCAGGTCGGCCGCCCGCTCGCCCGTCGTTCTGCTTCGTTGGAGCAGAGAACCAGCGCCGCCCTTCATGCCCATCGCGCCGTGCTCGTTGCATGCCAAGTCAGTCCCGTGGATTTTGTCAAGAGTTCCACTTCGACCCGTGCACGCCTTGTGGATTCGCGGAGTACATCTACCGCCTTCTTCGGAATCACCAAGAACGCCAAGTACCCCTACGAACCGTGTACGACTACCGGCACCGAAGTCCGCGAGTACCACTACGTTTGCGATGTACATCTACATCAAGACTGGACCGACAAGTACCGCGAGAACATTTGTACCTCTACCGTCGCCGTGGATCCGACAAGTACCCCTACAACAAGTGTACCTCTACCTCGTCTTCGAAATCGCTAAGAACGTCAAGTACCCCTTCGAGATGACGAGATCGGCAAGTTCGAATGACCCCAAGTACCTCTTCGAAACGACCGAGTACTATTACCATCGGACGCTTGAACGACTACTTCCTCTACTTCCGACGACGACCGCTCCGTGAACGACTACTTCCACTACGAACGCGTTCCGCCCCGAATGCACGCTTCAAGGTATAACCCCGAGACGACGACCGCGATGAGATGCCCTTGCATGTATGAGATGCACCATTTGCACCGTGTTCGAATTGTCACTCGTTTTCCATGCCACTAACCCGTGGGAACCCGGTAGTCGGGAGCACCCCACCATCTCTAGCATGTTGCGCACATCCGCACGCCTCCTTTTGCACCGGTATCTCCATGAGTTACCGGGACCGGAATGTTGCCGTGGCACCATTTTTGTTTCGCCGCCATGGCACCCTTTTTGTTCCGCCATGGTGACCAAATGGTTCATAACATGCTCATGTCAACATTTTCATAAAATTGCATAAAACTTGTATATGTCATCCGCATCATGATAACAACATTTAAAATGTTTAAACTTGTTGTTGCATTAAATTGCTACATGCATATGGGGATTTACCGGATTTGTTGTTTTTATATCCGGCCCCATTTAAAATGTTTAGATGGAATAGTTTATATTATGCTTCACCTCTTGCCATGTTAACCAACATTTAATACTGTTGAGTACATAAACGAGATCGAACTAAATAACTTGTTGTGGTGTTTCGTCAATATGCAACTCGTTGCATATTGAGCTCCACTTAATTTGTAGGATTGTTTGTGCACTTTCCCATGCCATGCATATTTAAACCGAACATGCATCATACTTGTTTGCGCATCATGCCATGTTTATGTGATGTTTGTTTACCATGGTTGTTTGCTTCTTTCCGGTTTGCTTCTCTTGTTAGCTTCGGTTTCGTCCCGGAGTTGTGAGGATTCGTTCGACTACGTCCGTTTGTCTTCTTCATGGATTCGTTCTTCTTCCTTGCGGGATCTCAGGCAAGATGATCATACCCTCGAAATCACTACTATCTTTGCTATGCTAGTTTGCTCGCTCTTTTGCCATGCCAATGCTACGATGCCTACCATTTGCTTGTCAGCCTCCCAAATTGCCATGTCAAACCACTAACCCACCATGTCCTAGCAAACCGTTGATTGGCTATGTTACCGCTTTGCTCAGCCCCTCTTATAGCGTTGTTAGTTGCAGGTGAAGATTGAAGTTTGTTCCTTGTTGGAACATAGAGATGTTGTTCCTTGTTGGAACATGATTACTTGTTGGGATATCACAATATATCTTATTTAATTAATGCATCTATATACTTGGTAAAGGGTAGAAGGCTCGGCCTTATGCCTGGTGTTTTGTTCCACTCTTGCCGCCCTAGTTTCCGTCATATCGGTGTTATGTTCCCGGATTTTGCGTTCCTTACGCGGTTGGGCTATTATGGGAACCCCTTGACAGTTCGCCTTAAGTAAAGCTCTTCCAGCAATGCCCAACATTGGTTTTACCATTTGCCACCTAGCCTCTTTTTCCCTTGGGTTTCGCGGACTCAAGGGTCATCATTATTTTACCCCCCCCCCCCGGGCCAGTGCTCCTCTGAGTGTTGGTCCAAACTGAGCTGCCTGCGGGGCCACCTCGGGGAAACTTGAGGGTTGGTTTTACTCGTAGCTAGTCTCATCTGAGTGTGCCCTGAGAAAGAAATATGTGCAGCTCCTATCGGGATTTGTCGGCACATTCGGGCGGTGTTGCTGGTTTAGTTTTACCCTGTCGAAATGTCTTGTTGTACCGGGATACCGAGTCTGATCGGAATGTCTCGGGTGGAGGTCTATTCCTTCGTTGACCGTGAGAGCTTGTGATGGGCTAAGTTGGGACACCCCTGCAGGGATTTGAACTTTCTAAAGCCGTGCCCGCGGTTATGGGCAGATGGGAATTTGTTAACGTCCGGTTGTAGAAAACCCGAAGTTGACCTTAATTAAAATACATCAACCGCGTGTGTAACCGTGATGGTCTCTTCTCGGCGGAGTCCGGGAAGTGAACACGGTGTTGGAGTTATGCTTGACGTAGGTTGCTATAGGATCACTTCTTGATCATACTTTTATCGACCGTGCTTTGCCCTCTCTTCTCGCTCTCTTTTGCGATTCTAGCCACCATATATGCTAGTCGCTTGCTGCAGCTCCACCTCATTACTCCATCCTTCCTATGAGCTTAAATAGTCTTGATCTCGCGGGTGCGAGATTGCTGAGTCCCCGTGGCTCACAGATACTTCCACAACCAGCTTGCAGGTGCCGATGAGTCCGTGCAGATGACGCAACCAAGCTCAGGAGGAGCTCGTTGAAGATCTTGTCCTTTGTGTTGTTTCCGTGCTAGTTGATCAGTAGTGGAGCCCAGTTGGGGTCGATCGGGGACCTTTGTCGCATTTGGGGTTCTTCTTTTATTTTGGTTCCGTAGTCGGGCCCTGATTGTATTTGGTTGATGTAATGCTTTATTCATGTAATTGTGTGAAGTGGCGATTGTAAGCCAACTATGTATCTCTTTCCCTTATGTATTACATGGGTTGTGTGAAGATTACCTCACTTGCGACATTGCTTTCAATGTGGTTATGCCTCTAAGTCGTGCTTCGACACGTGGGAGATATAGCCGCATCGAGGGCGTTACAAGTTGGTAATCAGAGCCTTCCCCGACCTTAGGAGCCCCACTGCTTGATCGTTTTTAGCGGCCGAGTTGTGTCTAGAAAAATGTTTTGAGTCATTTAGGAATTATATATCGGAGAGTTTAGGAATTCTTTTTACTCCCCAGTCTCTTCATCGCTCTGGTAAGGTATCCTGACGTAGAGTTTTGACTCTTCTCTTCTCAAATTTCACTAAAAAAATTTTAGGATCACGCGGGTATCTTGGAATCGTTCCGATGGTTTTATGATGAGAACATTGTCTTGGTGCCTCCTGTCAGGGGTTTAGTGGAAGTGTCCCGGGGAGTTGAGCTCTGAGGTGTTGTCGTCATAATTTTATCGTTGCAGTTCTGGAATACCTGAGTTTAGTACGCCGACATCGAAAATCTCTTTTATGCAGTTCGTTGGTGAGATAACCCCGATAACCCAGTACTGAGGTGAGTACGGGAGTATTGCCATGACTCGTATAACGGATGCTTTTCGAAGGTTGAGGTAGTCGATTTCCGAAGGTTTCTTGGTTATGTGTTGAAGGATGGATACAGCTGGATGTAGGATTTGTTAGCTTTGGGTGAGATATTATGCTTCCCCTGTATCCCCAACACCTGATTGCATAACCTGAAAATTTCGGGAGTTTCATAGGTGGGAATTCAAGTAGCTCTTAGGATATCTTTCTGACGGATGTATGATATGAAATTGGGGTTCGACGTCTAGTGGTCCGCCTATTCACGGTCGATTTTATAGTGGTCTTGTTGTGTCTTAAAGAACCCTTGGCTATGCTGGTTCGGGGACACTTCGTATGTCATGTGCACTGCCTTGTACATGATGGTGTTGTATGATCGAGCCCGTGTAGGCCCCACCACGAAAACTTCGGACGAAATCTCTATCATATGTTTGTTCTGGCTTATTTTGCAAGCCAATCCTTTGTTTTGTTTTGAGTTGTGGTATTCGAGTTGCTTCGAAGTCAAATGTTGATTCCATACCTTTTCCAGATGGTGTTCTAATATTCCTATGTGAATACTAATCCTTCTTGATCATCGAGTCTGTCTTGTCAATCCTTTTTTTTTAACCGGTGTGTCTCTCCTCAAGTGGATCCGTTCACGTCAACATTTGCAAGATCATTTATCACTTCTTCTCAACGGTGTTGTTTCATCCGTCTCCAAGTTGCCTTTGTTTTTCCCACCCTCCCTCCCTTTTGTTTTTCTTCAAGGACTAAGATTTCTTCTTCAAGTATCCATTTTATTGATGGGAAGTTTCTCCATTCTTTTCCGTCAATGTTCTTATCCGGTGATTCTCATGAAGATTCTAATGGAGCTTCAAGTTCGTCATTCCTCGTTCTTTTCTTCTCCGGTGGATTTAATTCAAGCTTTGGTATTAAGCATACCCCTTTTCTTATTTTTTTCCAATGCTTTTCTTATGCCGGTGCACCTCTTAATCATCCATCTCTCGCTATTAAATTGTTCCGGAGTGCTCAAGATATCTCGAAGATTCGTGTTTCCACTCTGCATTCGTTCAAGCTCTTTCGAGATTGGTATCTCATTCAAGTCATTTAATTCAACCGGTGCAACATCTCTTTTAAATCTTTTCAACGGTGTTTTTTTGAGTGGGCCCTAACCCACAGGCCTTTTCCCAGGATCTTACCTGACTCTTCTATTTTCCCAGAGCTATCCTAAATTCTTCTCCAAGTTTGACGTAAGAATGAGTTATCATTTGTCAAATGCTTTTCTCCAAGATCTTTCAAATTCTTTTCATAGTTGGCTCAACCGCTTCGCTTTTGATTCTTCCGGTGTGCCTCAATAATTCTTGGTGGTGTTTCTCATTGTCATTCTCATCATTTGAAGACCGAAGAAGAGTTTCTCTTTAATCTTGCTCTATTCTCTTCAAGATTCATGGTGCTAGCTTGTTGCCATCCTCTCATAATTGTTTTCGATTGTGAGAATCTTTTTCACCCATCAGGAGATATTTAAGAGTCTTCTCAGTTTGTTATCCGGAGTCCATCAAGTCAGGTTTATTCATTCTCAGCTTTCACTTATCATTCTCCGATCTTACCGGTGCAAAGTTCAAGTGATCTCTAATCGGTCCATAATCTATTACATTCACTTGTATCTAAATTCTCTCAAGCTTCTTCGTCCATTTGCTAATTCTTCCGGTGGTTCGTTCAAGATTTTTCTTCCTTTCTTATCATATCAATTTTATTCGTTGTTCCAATCCTACCGGTGGTTCGTTGAAGACCTTCTCAAGTTTACGCTATATCTCTTTTAATCCTTTCTACGAGAATAAGTAGTATGCCAAATCCGTTGATTGTCGTCAATTTAATTGGTGAAGGATAAGCATAACATAATTCTTATTCTTGTTCATCCAAGTGATTAATTCTTTATTCCGGAGGCCCTTAAAATTCTCGGTTTCATTTGTTTCATCTTCTCTTTTTCCCGGAGTTCCAAGCTCTAATTATCACGGAGATCCATCTAAATCATTGCAAGGATTCACCTTGTGTTTTCAATTTCTCTTTCTTTTCATTCCTTTTGTTTACCGGAGTTCTTCATGGAGGTTCTACATGATGGTTCATCAAGGATTTAATTCCCTTCTCAAAGTTTTCATCGAGATTCTTTCCTAAGGAGCTCAAGCTTTCTTCATATGGTAATCCGGAGTGCGATTCTTTCTACCATATTTTGGAGGTGGTATTATGTCATTCTTGATAATTTGAGTTCATGTTCCATGATTCACATGTTGTTAAGAATGAGTTATTTTTAAATCCATCAACCTCGTTGTTGGAGTTGTCTTGTGTCATATTTCACCTAAAAGCCTTCCATTGGGAATGTTGCTATTTGTGGTGCTTGCCAATGATCCAAGTTATCTCTTTATCATCTTGGTGGAAGAAGTTTTCATCTCTTCGTTGATCTCAAGCAAGCAATTGTTTCCGTTAGTGGCCGGTTGTCACCTCATAATTTTGAGATGTTTTCCATAAGCCCACTACAAGCTTGTGCTTTTCGTTGTTGATTTTCCAACAACTCCGTTCAATTCTTCTTTGCAAGGATGCTTTCCAAACTCATTTGTGGCAGAAGTTGGCATTTTCTTCTCCATTCTGTTATTCCAATGATATATCTTCTATTATTTCTTTCGGAGGCATTGTGACGTTGCTCTTTTCACTCACCATCTCGATTCGTGAGGATCGTGTTCTTTTCTTGCTTATCCATTTAACCGGAGTGTCGTGTTTTCATTCGAGTTCTCTAATCTTATCAAGTTTTCCCTCCTTCCTCAACTGGAGAGCTGTCTGAAATCCTTCTTACCCATTGTGCCATTCTTTCAATAGTTCCGGAGGCAGTGTGTTGTTGATTTCATCAAGTAACATCCTATCTTCTCAAGTTCATGTTCTATTCCTTCCATGTTCAACCGGAGTACTGCCCGAATTCTTCCCCTCTCATCTTGTTTTAACCGGAGTGGTTTCGAATTCTATCTTGTCCATTAAACTCTTGATTCATGTCTTTGCAACCTTCAAGTTCTCGTAATGCTCTTTGTCCCTCTTTTCTAACGGAGTGTTTTCGACCTAGTTCACCTTCGTTATATTCTTTTCTCGAATTGGTTTAACCTCTCGAGGTTCTTGGTTTCACTCGTTTGTCAAAGAAGCAATTTGGTTTACCTCTTCTCTTTCTCTTCCGTTTTCCCTCCGGTGCCATTCTAGATCTCGGGACGAGATCCTCTTGTAGTGGTGGAGTGTTGTAACGCCCCGAGACCATCCGAGTTTTGCCATGTGTTTCTTTTGTGCTTGCTCTTTTATTTTTGCATTGCATCATGTCATCATGTGCATGGTGTGATTTCTCATACATATTATGTTGTTGCATGTTCCATGCATGAATCTCGCATCACCCACCTTTTCCTTCCCTCTACTTATTTCTTTTGACAAGTGCCATTTTTCCCCTTCTCCTTTATTGTTCACCTTCTCCCATATAGTCAAACTTATTGCCCTAAACCCCACCGCCAAATTTCACCTCTTTTGGGAATGTTTTGGTTAGGTTTTAAAATGGCTCAAGTTTGAATTTAATTCAAACTTGAATTATTTTTCTTCCTCTAAAAATTGCCAAACCAATTTATTCAAATTCTGCATATTCTCAAGACTCCAGGGATATTTTCTTTTCTGAAATATTCCACCTCTAGCACCTCTTTCTTTTCCCCTAAATTCTGGTTGAAGAATTAAGGAAAAGAAAAGAGAGATGGAGAAGCCAGCCCAACTGGGCCTCCCAGCTACCGCAGCTCGGCCCAGCCACCCGCGCAGCCAGATCGGCCTCCCAGGCCGGCCCATCCGGCCCAGCCGGCCCCAGCACCTAACCCTAGCCCGACTCCCATCGGTCTCCATCTCTCCCTCGTTCTCCTCCAGCGCCGCTACCCCGTGCCCGATCCCCACGCGCAGCCTCGACCCCCCTCGCTCCCATCGCCTCTCCTGCTCGATCCCATCTCTCTCCCGCGACCCCGAGCTCCCTGCAGTCCGAGCGCCACGAGGAGGAGCCCCTTGAGCACCGGCCGCCGCCGCCAGTCTTCGCCGTGCCCCTGCTGCCTTCCTTCCCCGCGCCTCCTCCTCGCCAACTCCCTGTCGCCGAGCATCGGGGAGAGGAGCCCCTCGAGCACCGGCCGCGCGCCGCGCGCCCAACCTCCTCTTCGCCCGCCTCCTCGTCTGTCCGTCGCCGCCGCGGCGCGGGCCCCGCCTGACGGATCCCCGAGCAGTCTTCCGGCGCCGCGCCTCCCCGTCACCCGCGTCTCCTCGCGCTGGCCCCGGCCACCGGAGCCTCGCCGACGCCCCGTCCTCGCCTCTCCACACGCTCGCCAGGTCGGCCGCTCGCTCGCCCGTCATTCTGCTTCGTTGGAGCAGAGAACCAGCGCCGCCCTTCATGCCCATCGCGCCGTGCTCGTTGCATGCCAAGTCAGTCCCGTGGATTTTGTCAAGAGTTCCACTTCGACCCGTGCACGCCTTGTGGATTCGCCGAGTACATCTACCGCCTTCTTCGGAATCACCAAGAACGCCAAGTACCCCTACGAACCGTGTACGACTACCGGCGCCGAAGTCCGCGAGTACCACTACGTTTGCGATGTACATCTACATCAAGACTGGACCAACAAGTACCGCGAGAACATTTGTACCTCTCCCGTCGCCGTGGATCCGACAAGTACCCCTACAACAAGTGTACCTCTACCTCGTCTTCGGAATCGCTAAGAACGTCAAGTACCCCTTCGAGATGACGAGATCGGCAAGTTCGAATGACCCCAAGTACCTCTTCGAAACGACCGAGTACTATTACCATCGGACGCTTGAACGACTACTTCCTCTACTTCCGACGACGACCGCTCCGTGAACGACTACTTCCACTACGAACGCGTTCCGCCCCGAATGCACGCTTCAAGGTATAACCCCGAGACGACGACCGCGATGAGATGCCCTTGCATGTATGAGATGCACCGTTTGCACCGTGTTCGAATTGTCACTCGTTTTCCATGCCACTAACCCGTGGGAACCCGGTAGTCGGGAGCACCCCACCATCTCTAGCATGTTGCGCACATCCGCACGCCTCCTTTTGCACCGGTATCTCCATGAGTTACCGGGACCGGAATGTTGCCGTGGCACCATTTTTGTTTCGCCGCCGTGGCACCCTTTTTGTTCCGCCATGGTGACCAAATGGTTCATAACATGCTCATGTCAACATTTTCATAAAATTGCATAAAACTTGTATATGTCATCCGCATCATGATAACAACATTTAAAATGTTTAAACTTGTTGTTGCATTAAATTGCTACATGCATATGGGGATTTACCGGATTTGTTGTTTTTATATCCGGCCCCATTTAAATTGTTTAGATGGAATAGTTTATATTATGCTTCACCTCTTGCCATGTTAACCAACATTTAATACTGTTGAGTACATAAACGAGATCGAACTAAATAACTTGTTGTGGTGTTTCGTCAATATGCAACTCGTTGCATATTGAGCTCCACTTAATTTGTAGGATTGTTTGTGCACTTTCCCATGCCATGCATATTTAAACCGAACATGCATCATACTTGTTTGCGCATCATGCCATGTTTATGTGATGTTTGTTTACCATGGTTGTTTGCTTCTTTCCGGTTTGCTTCTCTTGTTAGCTTCGGTTTCGTCCCGGAGTTGTGAGGATTCGTTCGACTACGTCCGTTTGTCTTCTTCATGGATTCGTTCTTCTTCCTTGCGGGATCTCAGGCAAGATGATCATACCCTCGAAATCACTACTATCTTTGCTATGCAAGTTTGCTCGCTCTTTTGCCATGCCAATGCTACGATGCCTACCATTTGCTTGTCAGCCTCCCAAATTGCCATGTCAAACCACTAACCCACCATGTCCTAGCAAACCGTTGATTGGCTATGTTACCGCTTTGCTCAGCCCCTCTTATAGCGTTGTTAGTTGTAGGTGAAGATTGAAGTTTGTTCCTTGTTGGAACATGGAGATGTTGTTCCTTGTTGGAACATGATTACTTGTTGGGATATCACAATATATCTTATTTAATTAATGCATCTATATACTTGGTAAAGGGTGGAAGGCTCGGCCTTATGCCTGGTGTTTTGTTCCACTCTTGCCGCCCTAGTTTCCGTCATATCGGTGTTATGTTCCCGGATTTTGCGTTCCTTACGCGGTTGGGCTATTATGGGAACCCCTTGACAGTTCGCCTTAAGTAAAGCTCTTCCAGCAATGCCCAACATTGGTTTTACCATTTGCCACCTAGCCTCTTTTTCCCTTGGGTTTCGCGGACTCAAGGGTCATCATTATTTTACCCCCCC
>NC_041385.1:668393913-668469537 GCF_002162155.2 Triticum dicoccoides | reverse complement strand
GGCCAGTGCTCCTCTGAGTGTTGGTCCGAACTGAGCTGCCTGCGGGGCCACCTCGGGGAAACTTGAGGGTTGGTTTTACTCGTAGCTAGTCTCATCTGAGTGTGCCCTGAGAAAGAGATATGTGCAGCTCCTATCGGGATTTGTCGGCACATTCGGGCGGTGTTGCTGGTTTAGTTTTACCCTGTCGAAATGTCTTGTTGTACCGGGATACCGAGTCTGATCGGAATGTCTCAGGTGGAGGTCTATTCCTTCGTTGACCGTGAGAGCTTGTGATGGGCTAAGTTGGGACACCCCTGCAGGGATTTGAACTTTCGAAAGCCGTGCCCGCGGTTATGGGCAGATGGGAATTTGTTAACGTCCGATTGTAGAAAACCCGAAGTTGACCTTAATTAAAATACATCAACCGCGTGTGTAACCGTGATGGTCTCTTCTCGGCGGAGTCCGGGAAGTGAACACGGTGTTGGAGTTATGCTTGACGTAGGTTGCTATAGGATCACTTCTTGATCATACTTTTATCGATCGTGCTTTGCCCTCTCTTCTCGCTCTCTTTTGCGATTGTAGCCACCATATATGCTAGTCGCTTGCTGCAGCTCCACCTCATTACTCCATCCTTCCTATGAGCTTAAATAGTCTTGATCTCGCGGGTGCGAGATTGCTGAGTCCCCGTGGCTCACAGATACTTCCACAACCAGCTTGCAGGTGCCGATGAGTCCGTGCAGATGACGCAACCAAGCTCAGGAGGAGCTCGTTGAAGATCTTGTCCTTTGTGTTGTTTCCGTGCTAGTTGATCAGTAGTGGAGCCCAGTTGGGGTCGATCGGGGACCTTTGTCGCATTTGGGGTTCTTCTTTTATTTTGGTTCCGTAGTCGGGCCCTGATTGTATTTGGTTGATGTAATGCTTTATTCATGTAATTGTGTGAAGTGGCGATTGTAAGCCAACTATGTATCTCTTTCCCTTATGTATTACATGGGTTGTGTGAAGATTACCTCACTTGCGACATTGCTTTCAATGTGGTTATGCCTCTAAGTCGTGCTTCGACACGTGGGAGATATAGCCGCATCGAAGGCGTTACAATCATGGTCGAGAATTTATTTGTTTTGCACGCAAAAAAAGTGCAAGTTTTGAAAATCAATGTCTCTGACTCGAATCTTAGATTGTCCATTCAATTCAAATATGGATCATTGAGCTAGTACAAGCAAATACCATCATACGGTTGAATTCAAATGAAATTCCAAATGTGGTTAACCTAAATAGGATGACAAAAGCAAAAATGTGTATATGTATGAATAAAGTGGATGATTATAAAGTTTGAACATGCTCGTATGTGTATATCTCTAGGTTTGATATATGAATTTGACATCACGAAATCCTGGCTTAAAAATATACCTTCGTTTAAATGAATTACAAAAGCTAATGATGGAGTCAAATTCCAAAATTCCAATCTTAGGATTGTAATTTTGGTACTTCAAGGTATATCACGCATGTTCAAAAGTATCGTTATCTCATAGTCCAAACTATGAAACAAATTGATCAACCATGAGTGCACACACTATTGACCATATATATCTCAATTACGCTAAAGTCCCTCAAATATAGACACCTCACTCTTTATCTAAAGCCACCCCCCTGTCCCCCCCACACAAGTCGTTCTCTTCCCTGGACATGAACACACGAGCACATTAACACCCCCTCTCTTCTAAAGACCGGACCCCAATATAGGTCTCTATCACTTTGTCTCGTGGGCATGCACACATCTCTTCCCCCACTCTCTAGGTCTCCCGGCATCTCTCTTTCCCAAGCACATGCACTTTATAGAGTGTATCTTTCCCATACACACAAAACATCACCCTCAAACATTTATCTCCCTAGTTACGTGGTTCTCGCACACTCACCTCACACACCACCCCCACTGCAAACAAGCATACTTTGTCTCCTTGTGCACCACTCTCCTCTTTCTATCTCTCCCACATGCGGACCCGCCCCAGATCCTTCCATGTATACATATATGTCGTGACTCTTTCTATAGCTCCCTAATGTATCATCATTCTCAATCTCGCACGTTGTTCTCTACACCATCTATTCTAGATCTCTCATGAAGTCCCTATCACACACGCGATGACTCGCTTCCCTTGCGTCTCCGTACATAGGCCACTTTTGAACAACATCAACATTGTCTCCCTATCTATACGCCACTTCTGCACACAAACGACCTCTCTCTCCCCCCTCACTAGCCCTCTCTCTCCCTCGCTAGCTCTCTCTCTCGCTCGCTCTCCACCCTTCTCCCACACACACTCGATGTATCTTCGAAATAGTTTTCTCCCCGCCCACACCCATGCTATCCCGCTACTACACATGCCTTTGTCTCTCTTTGACACACATGTCACACCATTCCCCTTTCCCTATACTAGGTTTACATCATTAGTGGCCTCTCTCCTCCACATACACACACGCGTGCACAGACACACACAGACATGCACAAACACCCATCTATCTGGATCCTTCTTTTAAGACACACACCCTTGCGTATTCTCTCCAACTCTAGGTATGTATATACCCCCCTCTCTCTAGCTCAGATGCACAACAAAATTCTCCATCTCTCCCCATGTCCGCATGTGTATCTCACACACTCACTCTCTGATTATGTCTATGTGTCTCCACGTTACACAACACAATGCCGCATGCACATGTCTCTCTCTATCCTCCACACATAGAGACACAAATAATCTCTTATCATTCCCTCAGTCTCTACACATATCACCCATGCATGATGTCTCTATCTTGCACACACGCTCAACAAAGGTTTTCCCGTGAATAACTTACCGTCTATTCATCAACAGTCGTGACAGTACGGCAAACACGAGACATGAAAAAGAATAAATCTACACGTGCGTAGACCACCTAGTATGACTACTAGGACTAGAGCACGCCGAAAGCGCGCCGCCGTCACCCCTCCTTATCGTGACGGGAAAACCTTTGTTTTACATAGTTGAGAAGTCATTGTTCTAAGGCCCCACATGATGAGCCGTTGAATACAATGTAGATCCAAGTTTACGAAAACAAGTATCGATAATACATTTATATCTCCATACTTATTTTTCTTCTCTTATAAAAAACCTGAGTTGGTGATGATGGTACGCCTGCCATCTTGCAATATAGACCGTCTGATCTATATCTAACGGATAGAAATTAAACTAAACAATACCTGCACCTCTCTCCACATTTGCCGACAAGGCCTTCCCTCATTCATCCTTATATCCAACAAACTCACTGTTGAGCAATTAAAAAAGGAAGCCTCTGGAACAAACTGGCATGGTGGTCGTTGCTGTCGTTGTCCATCCATGCCTCCGCTCAGTTCGACCACCAATCACCACCATGCCCCACTCCTCTTCACCTTATCTCCTCTTTCTCGAGATATCATTAGTTTTTACACATGGGATTAATCCTGCATGGGTCAATCACAATAGGTGCTTTATAAAAAAATGCATCTTGATGTTCCATGCAGTGCACGAACATCTTGCTGGTACTCCTACAGAAGAGTTAGTTGGTGATGATGGTGTGTCTGCCATCCGTCATTTCTGCCATTAGATCTACATCTAACGACTAGGAGGTAAGTTGTTGCCTTTTCTCACCAACATCCCATTTCTCTACCAATTTGCAGAAAAACCCATAATTAGTATCTTAAAACCAACCACATCCCTCCCTCACCTCACCAAAACAGCCCAAGGAATATATTCTGATTGAAACATAATATATCTCTAGTGATATATGTATATCAAAATTAGAGTGTTTTCTATCAAGTTTGTGAATAAGTATTATTCTAATTATGATCCGCTGCAACTCACATGAACATTGCTAGTATTTCCAACCATGCAAAAAATGCTAGTATTTCCATAGTTTCGAGTTTTCCATCAAGATATTAGTCACTCATGGTTGATATTTAGTTTCAATTACGTACACATAGGCACTATGTGACTAGCCTTGCTTATTGGCTTCCAAAGCTTAACTTTCACTCCTACTTACAGTATGTACAGTATTTAACAAAAAACTACCACTTTCAACCAGCCCTAGTGTTGGGGATATAACTATTAGGTATGACCCGCCCAGGAGGGGTCGGGTTATACATATGGTGATTCATCATATGAAGCCCACGAGGATATTGAAGATGGCGGTTAGCTAAGGGCCCAAGGCCCAAGGGCGACTTAAAGGCCCATAGGTGTAAACCGCCATATATGTAAGACTTGTATTGTAAGGCATTTAAAGATAGTCACCGAGCCGAACACGTTGTCTATGAGCCGGCCGGGACTACGTGAGCCACTGGGCGTCAACCTGTGTATATAAAGGGATGACCCGACGGTGGTTCAGGACAAGAAAACAACAGATCGAAATCTAGGTCAAGCGGATTCGCTCCCTGGTAATCGAGACATAAGCAATACCACCTCAAACTGGATTAGGCCTTTACCTTCACCGCAAGGGGCCGAACCAGTATAAACTCCTGTGTCCTTTGTCCCATTTAACCCCTTTAAGCTAACCTAGTTGCGATGGCTCCATGAGTAAGTCCTTTCACTAGGACATCTGCCGTGACTATTCCACGACAGTTGGCGCCCACCGTGGGGCCACCGCATGGTGGTTTCGAGTCTTGAAAGGCAGCTTCAAAGGGCTCAAGGGATACGCTATGGGCCAGATGACCAAGAGTCATCGTGGCAAGCTCTACATCAATGATGCATGCTGGGGCCCCGAGGCCGGTTCAATTGAGTACGGGTACCGGGTCCCCTTCGGCGGAATCCACATCTTCATCGACAAGATCAGCGAGGCGGGCCCTTAGCCGGACATCTGCACCGACATCTGTCGGCGTTCTGGGAATGGGGGTACCCAGACTTGCCTGCCTGCGGCCTGCGGCGTGGCTCAAGGAGTGGCCCAGTACGGCCCATCTTCATCAACACATGTCAAGACCTTCGCGAGGGGCCAAGCCTCGCGGGGAAGGACGATAGAAAGCTTCCTCGGGCACGGCCTCATCAGGCTGGCTCGCGAGGAGGCGGAGAGATCAAGGTGGAGTACCTCACGAGGTGCCCGTGATGCAAGCCATGACGACCAAGGCCAGGCGGGCGCCGACCTGCGCAGAGTCCTTTTTTCCCCTTTGGTGCAAAGGGGGCAAGCGCAGGCAAGGGCATCAAGCAAAGGCAACCATTTCGGTGCAACAAGACCAAGACCAGCGGGATGGTAGAACGGAGGTCATCGTGGAGACCAAGCCAGCGTCATCGTCATCGTCAGGGTCTTTTGGCAGGCGAGGACCAACTTTAGTCTGGATCAGTGTACTAGATGTTCCCCTTCAAAATGGCCAATTGTTGGCGCCCTTCCCGCTTAATATTTGGGAAGAGGCCCGGTGCCTTCGCCTATAAATAGGACTAGCCACCATAGTATAGAGGCATCTTGAATCAACCCCTCCAAAGGGACAACACCGCCACAAGAACAGACCCTCGCGAGGCTGTTCTTCCCTTTGTATTGTTCATCATCAGCCCCAGAGGCAATCCACCACACCACACACTGGAGTAGGGTATTACACCACAATGGTGGCCTGAACAAGTATAAATCTCGTGTCCTTTGTGTTGTTCTTCGTGTAGTTTTAGATCCTAGGGAGGCGGTGAGACATGAGTAGGCTGGGGGTGTGATCTCCGCATGCACCCCAGTGTTCGAACCTCAAGGGTCTGCCGGAACCCAAAATCCGACAACATCATCAAGATGGCTCAGCGTGCAAGACCCGCTCGAGCTCAGCCCACCGTGAAATGTGCCTTCGTGGGGTGCATCCATGGAGTGGAATTTGATAAAGGATCTATGTCTAGCGGTGAGACGACCATCTACTCTGATGGTGAGTCGTCCACGCGTGAGACTACTTTGTTGTATCAACTGCAAGATGGTGGGCTTGGGGGTTATTCTGATGGCGACAGTATTCCAGACCCCTATGAGTCGCCAAACAGAGTCGGAATCTTCATGGCTGGTATGCAGCTTGGGCAAAATTCTTCAACCACATCAGTGATGACTTCCAGGTCAGCGGCGGCGATGGCGGCCGGGGCAGGAAGCCATGTGCGCCTGCCGGCTCAGGTTTTGATGGCTTTAATGGATAAACTGACAGATCTGTTGACAGCAGTGGTCAGCCCGGCAAATCAAGCTCAGCATGATGCGGAGGTTGCCAAGTTACGTGATGAGGTAGCACTAGCCAAGGAAGATCTGGCAGCAGAGGACGTCAGGATAACCACAGAATGGGCTGCTCTGGATGATCAGGCCCAACAGATTCAGTCGGAGGCTTTTCGGCTTACGATGGATCAAAACGCTTTAAATGAAATCATGAGGAGGAGGCACCAGTCTCGTCTACCTTCGGTTTATGAGGCGAGAAACCTCTTTCGCACACCCGGAGCAGGGACCAGTAACCCGCCGGAGATAAACCGGGATGCAGCACCTGGAGTTGGAACGTCGGTTCAGCCACACATGATGGAACCCCCTCGTATGAATAGCGCTCCGCCTCAACATGTACCAACACCACCGGGTCATTATTCCAATCCCTTGGAAAACATGATTGCTGCGACGGCACAATTGGCGGCTCTTCCGGTGGATGGCGACTCTCCAGCTGCGGTTGAAACACGAAAGGCTAGAGAGCTTCTTCAGATGGCATTGGTGCAGCAGGAGGCATATTCATACAGTCGAGATAGGATTCACTCGACCCCTCGCCCAAGCCGGAGTTATATCAGGCACATGGACTCACCAGCTATTTCAAGCAATGCCCAGCACCGTGACCAGCCACTTGGGCATGACCCGGCGCGTGATGGAGCTTATAATTTGGTCGATCAGGACAAAGTGCGTCAAGAGACTAGGTAGCTCAGCGGGCGGCTCACCAGCCCCTTCCGGTTTATCCAACGGCTTCGGTAGAGGCAGGCGTGACATCTAGATCTACAGGTGTACCCTATTTGGTGTCGGCTCTACGTAATGAGCGTTTGCCTAAGGATTCCAAAGGACCTCGTAAGGTGCCTAAATACACAGCCGACTTACCCCCTGAAGCATGGATTGAAAGTTATGAGATGACCATGGAACTGTTTGAGGTCAATGAAGCTTCGTGTGCTAAGTACTTCACCATGATGCTAGATGGAACGGCCCGTACTTGGTTAAAGGGGTTGCCGGCTAATTCCATCGGGTCATGGGCTAACTTAAAGGCCCGGTTTATTCAGAACTTTAAAGACACATGCAAACAACCCATGTCGATTGTGGACTTGGCTACTTGCGCCCAGGAGGAGGGTGAATCAACGACCCATTGGGTGCGCCGGGTCAAAGCTATCATACATTCATTTGATAACATGAATGTCAGCTCTGCAGTCTTAATCTTGGAGAAAAATTACCATTTTTTGGCTTTTAAACAGAAGCTGGGGCAGCTCAAGCGTGATTGTAATGATATGGGGCAGCTGATGGCGGCTCTGATCAAAAATGCTGACTCTAATAGTACCAAGGATCTCAAGTCTGATGATGACAAGCCGGGAAAGGGAAAGAAGAATGGCAACGCCAAGGGCCAGCAGCATAACCCGACGAATCAAGGGGGCAACGGTAAACGCAAGGCTGATGGTAACTCGGAGTTTGTGGCTAACACCAATGCATAGAGCAATAATCAATGACGTAAGGGGAGGCTGCCTCCTCGGACCGGTGGATCAGGTCCTACTCTTGAGCAGTTGCTGAACACGCCCTGTCCAAAGCATGGCACACAGGAGAAACCAGCTAGTCACCTTTGGAAAGATTGTTCCATTATGAGGGCTTTCAAAAATTCTGACTCGTTTCACAACAATCATGGGCCGGGCGGTGGCTCAGGCGGCGACGGTTCTCATGGTCCAGGTTATGGAGGTGGCGGTTCTAATTCCGGCTTCCAGGGACACCAAAGTAATCAAGGTGGTTATAATCAAGGTAATCAGGGTGGTTACAATCAACAATCCAGCCAAGGGAGTCAGCAACAGCAATAGTCTGGATATCAAAGTCAACCGAAGTAGTTGAATAGCGGACAGTACCACGTTTTCACCACGAGTCTATGCAAGCGGGATCAGAAGCTTCATAAAAGGGCTATGAACACCGTTGAGCCGGCAGTTCCCCACTACTTGCGATGGTCTGAGCAGCCCATTATGTGGAGCCGAGAGGATCACCCACCCCGGGTTGATCGGGTCACTTAGCTCTGGTGGTGGCGCCCTAGGTTGGTGGATATAAATTCACTAAGGTACTCATGGACGGAGGTAGCGGCATTAATATCCTTTACTATGATACTTTCCGTCGCATGGGATTAACTGATAAAAATCTTAAGACATCCAATATTGTTTTCCATGGAGTGGTGCCTGGTAAATCGGTGTACCCTGTAGGCAAGATTGAGCTGGAGGTAGCCTTTGGAGATGAGTATGATTCCAGGGCCGAGAGGTTAACCTTTGAAGTGGTCAAGATCAGAAGCCCATACCACGCTCTGTTTGGATGACCGGCTTATGCTAAGTTCATGGCACAGCCTTGTTATGTTTACTTGCAGCTCAAGCTGCCGGGTTACAAAGGAACCATTATAGTGCATGGGAGTCCGAAAATAGCTTTGGAGTGTGAAGAGGGTGATGCTGCTTACGTTGAGTCTATATGTGCAACCGAGGAGTTGAAATTCTATAAGGATAATGTTGACCTGGCTGATATGACATCTCTGAAGAAGCCTACTATAGAGCATGATCCGGTGCTGAAGTTTAAGTCGGTCGATGACACTAAGCTGGTTGATTTTGTTCCTGGCGACTCATCCAAGTAGTTCAGTATCAGCACTAAACCGACAGTACATTTCAATATCACAGGTATGATATTGTTATTATGTTTAAAATTTGGTTAAACCAGCCTTATCAGTAACTGTTTTAAACATCATTAGTTATATGTGAGGTAATATGACCCGCCTTGCGGTAAACCGCCAAGGGCTCTTTTGATCTCTTTGTGTACAGGATAAATCAAAATTTTCATCTGCACCACTCAGACATCATGATAAATCTAAAAAGATAACTATCAAGTGGCGGCTTAATAGTGTTGAGCACAACATGTGTGAAATGCATTAGTATTGGCCCTCAAATATTTGCATGTGTAGGATTGGGAACATGCGGTTTTGGTTGTAGTGCTTGAGGTAGGAACCTAATACCTTTTGATCACCCCGGGAATACATGCCATGCTTATTTATTGCTTAGCCATGCTCGTAGACGGGGATTGGATTGTGATTTCACCCACGAAAGTTTGAGAGTTATTTTAATCATGGATAACATTAAGGTGGCAACTTTAATATACATCTGGGTGGAATGGTTGAGGAACCTGGGGAACCCAGTGTTGCCTATTTTTGGAAACCCAAAGTACCCGTGTGATTATCTTATGGAATGCCACCCAAGCTCAAAGGGATCATAAGATTATTCATGCTAGAAACTTCCGTGTGCAGCCACAAGCCATTATGGGCTCTAGCATAGTTGAGTAAGTTGTGTGAGCTCTTGAAGAGGTGGAATAGCAGATGTAGGGGAAAGTAGGTGCATCGTCCGTCCGGAGTAGAGAGTAAGTGCTTCAGAAAGACTATGTCTCGATCATCCGATCATGGATGTGGTTGAGTCTTGTGGGGAAAAGTGTGCAACCTCTGCAGAGTGTATAAACTAATCATGGTTAGTCGTGTCCCCAGTTATGGACATCTTGAGTATCTAGTAATTGAATCTATTGATGTGGTCTCATCACGTTACTTTAATTAAACTGATTTGGGTTAATGATGATACTTTTAATTGGGATTTGAGTTGGGGATACCTTCTCAAATAATGGGCAACTTGCGAGTAGTTAAATAAATTTATTCGTTTGTTGTAGGGAAAAAATAGCTTTATGCAAAAAAAAACTTACAGCCTCCACCAGCCAAATATTACATGTAGATATAGTTCTTACATTTCATTGCTTTACAGTGTAACTCTGCCAGCATATTCAATATGCTCACCTACATGGCTGCAACGTCTCATGTTGCAGACTACTCAGACGACGAATAAGGTGTGATAGGTCATTGTTTTGCACTCAGCTATGCCGTTGGAGTTGACGGACTCATTTACCTTTGAAGCTTCCGCAGTTATTTAGTTTAGATGGCCTTCAGCCATGATATTTTGTGTAATCATACTCTTTATGAGGACTTGATGTAATAAGTGTGTGATTGAAACTTTGTTATAATTCCTCGAGTACTGTGCGTGTCAGCATTACCAATCCAGGGATGACACTGATGCATAGAGACTTGACCGTTTGAGGTCTGGTCGCTACAAGATGGTATCGGAGCACACGCTGACTATAGGACGCGACCATTAGAATGAGCCACAGGATTTCTCTTCTCTACTCACTTCTAATTCTCCTCTCTTTCTACTCTATAGGTGGCGGATCCGAGGAACAAGATCACTCAGCCAGATGACGACACCCCTTTTTGGACGCCACTTGAAGGAAGTCACTAAGTATTTGAACATCGGACTACCAAGCTTCACGAAGACTTTCTCTACGTATGTACCGGAAGAGGAGCGCAGGAAGATCAAAGTCTGGATACCTGGGAGGACCTTTGCGCCAACAATGGAGCCTATTGATTTCTATCTGGATGCACCAAGATGGAGTATAGGAAAGAGCATGGCCACACATATCACCTTTGGACGCATATGTGAGGTGTACCACAAGGAGCTGGAGAATACCATTTACCAGATATGTGTCCGCCGAGATGACAAATGGGAGATAATTCATACCAGGAGGGATGGATCAATTGCAGCCTACATTCAAGAGATGGGAGATCATATTCGTCGACAAGAGAATCAACAAATTATCCACATGAAGAAGATCAAGAAACTGGTTAAGAGAAACAATGAGCTAGAGTAGGAACTCAAGTCTACACGTGATGGATACAAGGAAGAGATTGCCGTACTACTAGAGAAGCACGAAGAGCTGAAGAGGAAGATGGGAATATCAGTGGAGAATATCAAGCGAGCAACGGAGATCCATTCGAAGGACTACATCATCCTAGATGACACCGACACGGATAGTGATGCAAATGATGATAGCGATGATGACTATGTTGACGAAGCTGGAGTAGATATCATGGAGTCTTCCTCTGATGAAAATTTCTAGATGACCACCATTGTAACTAGTAGTGTTTTCCCTCCAAGTAGTTAGCAACGATCATGTTTGTAATCATAGGTTAGACCGGTTTGTGTGATCTTGTGTGCTATTGACTAAAGTGAATTTGATTGTGTTTGTCTCATGAGTAGTATGGGTAGTGAATCTCTCTTAGACCTCATTCTATTCTGTTTTCTCAGCCCTTCTAACCCATCAGATGCCTCCGAGACGTGACAATGGATTTTCCTTCCCACCGGAGCTCACTCAGTTGATCCAGCAGCATAATGCCTTGATGCAGATACTAGTTCAGAACTAGAACCAAGGCAACAACAATAACAAGAACCCACCACCACCACCCCCTATTGATCACCTAGCCCGTTTTCTAAGGTTGAATCCGCTAGTGTTCTCTAGCAGCACCGAGCCGATTGTTGCGGATGATTGGCTCCGCAAGATTGGAAGAGAGCTGACCACTGCAGGATGCAAAGATGCGGAGAGAGTGTGCTTTGCCGCATATCAGCTTGATGGACCCGCAGCATCATGGTGGGAGAATTTCACAGCCACTTACCCCATTGACACTGTTACACGGCATCAATTTCAGCAGGCTTTCCGCACTGCCCATGTTTGAGATGTACAGTGGGCCAGTATGTGGATGAGTTTAACAAGTTAGCACGCTATGCCCCTGATGATGTAGCTACAGATGCCGCTAAATAGGAGAAGTTTATGCAGGGACTAAATAATGAGCTGAGCAGGTAGTTTATGGTGGCAACATTCAACAACTACCAGGAGTTGGTAGATAGGGCTCTCATGATTGAACGCAAGCAGCAACAGATTGATAATCGCAAGAGGAAGTATGGACAGGGGATGTACACTTCAGGAGCTCAGAAGAAGCCCAGCTATTCCCCATATTCAGGAGGACATAACCACAACCAAGGAGGCCATAACCATGGAGGACATACGCACAATGGAGCAAGTTTGCATAACCACAGTGGCCCAAAGAATGGCAATGGGAATGGAGGAAGCAGCAGCCAGAACCATTCCAACCCTTCTACACTAGCCAAGAGAGATCTGAGGCACATTACTTGTTTCAAGTGCCAGAAGACTGGACATTATGCCACTGAATGTCCTGAAGCAAAGAATGGAAATGGCAATGGAGGTTCTGCCATGAAGCCCAACCCCTTCACAAAAGGACAGGTGAACAACGTCAGTATGGAGGATACTGAGGATCAACTCAATGCAGTTGTCGGTAAGTTTTTTATTAATGCATTTACCACACTTGTTCTTTTCGATAATGGTGCATCGCATTCATAAATATCAAGGGGATTTGTGGATAAGTATAACCTGCCAACCGTAGCCCTTAAGTCACCTATGTTAGTAAGTTCACTAGGAGCAGAGTATATGGCTAGTAGGGGATGCTATCAGTTGCCACTAACCATAGGTAGACATGGTTTCCCCACCGACCTAATTGTTCTGGAGTTCACAAGGATTGGATGTGATACTGGGAATAGATTGGCTATCCAAGTTTGAAGGGAACACCGACTGCGCTAGTAAATCAATTCTTCTCACCACCCAGAAGGAAAGAGGATCAAGTATGTATCCCAGCATGCACCGAAGAGGACTCAAGTGAATTCCTTATCAGGAGATGTACAGGAGGAAGTACCAGTGGTGAAGGACTACCCCGACATATTTCCGGAGGAGTTACCAGACATGCCACTGGATGGAGACATTGAGTTTTTGATTGAGCTTTTTCCAGGCACCGGGCCAATATCAAAGAGATCGTATCGGATGCCCGCACTAGATCTGGAGGAAATTAAGAAACAGATAAAGGAGTTACTGGAGAAAGGTTACATTCGACCAAGTTCATCACCTTGGGGAGCCCCAGTGCTTCTAGTGGAGAAGAAGGATGGATCTTTAAGGATGGTTGTTGATTATCGTGCGCTGGATGAGGTGATGATCAAGAACAAATACCGACTGCCGATGATCAATGATTTGTTTGACCAGGTGCAACGAGCTAAAGTTTTCTCTAAGATCGATCTTCGATCAGGTTATCACCAATTGAAGATCGGAGAGAAGGATATACCAAAGACAGCTTTTACCATAAGGTACGGGCTATATGAGTATACGGTTATGTCATTTGGTCTGACTAAAGCACCTGCCTATTTCATGAACATGATGAACAAAGTGTTTATGGAGTTTTTGGATAAGTTTGTCTGGTGTTCATTGATGATATATTGGTCTACTAGAAGAACGAAGAGGAGCATAAGGAGCATTTGCGTCTGGTTCTTGAGAAGCTCAGAGAACATCAGTTGTATGCCAAGTTCAGCAAGTGTGAGTTTTGGCTAAAGGAAGCTGGATTTCTCGGACATGTTATATTCGGAGAAGGAATAGCAGTAGACCCTACGAAGGTCACTTCTGTTACTAAATGGGTGGCACCCACATCAGTTGGAGAGGTCAGGAGTTTTCTTGGACTAGCAGGTTATTATCGGAGGTTCATTGAGAATTTCTCCAGGATTGCAAAGCCCATGACGGAGTTATTGGAGAAGGACACCAAGTTTAAATGGACTGAGGAGTGTGAAGCTAGTTTTCAGGAGTTGAAGAAACCTTTGGTTACAGCCCCAGTGCTGATTCTTCCAGACCAACGTAATGATTACCAAGTATATTGCGACGCTTCACGACGAGGACTTGGAGCTATACTTATGCAGGAAGGGGGAGTTGTTTCATATGCCTCACGACAGCTTAAACCTCATGAGCTGAATTATGCTATGCATGATTTGGAGTTAGCAGCCGTAGTGCATGCGCTGAAAACATCGAGGCATTTTCTCATCGGAAACCATTGTGAGGTATACACTGATCATAAAAGTTTAAAATACATCTTCACGCAGAAGGAGTTGAACCTCAGGCAAAGAAGATGGTTGGAGCTCATCAAGGATTATGATATGAAATTGCACTATCATGCCGGAAAGGCCAATGTCATAGCAGATGCGTTGAGCCACAAGAGTTATGTTAACACGTTCATAACCAGAGGATTACCTCAGGAGCTAGCAAAGGATCTTCGAGAGTTAGGCTTGGAGATAGTTCCGAGAGGTTATGTTGCAACATTGGAAATTCAGTCCACTTTGTTGGGTAAGATCAGAGAAGCCCAGAAGACTGACAAGGAGATTGCCGAGATAAAGGAAAGGATGAGTAAAGGAAAGGCTAAAGGATTTCGTGAGGATAAGCATGACACTTTATGGTTTGAGGATAGCATATATGTGCCTAATGGCCTCGTGACCAGGAAGTTGATTCTGCAGGAGGCCCATGATTCGCTGTACTCAATTCACCCAGGAAACACTAAGATGTATCTGGATTTGAAGGAAAGTTTCTGGTGGACAGGAATGAAGAAGGATATAGCTGAGTATGTAGCAGTGTGTCATGTATGTCAGAGAGTCAAGGAAGAGTATCAGAAGCCAGCTGGATTGCTACAGCCATTGCCGATACCTGAATGGAAGTGGGATAAACTTGGCATGGATTTTATCACTAGATTACCCTGGACTCGTTCAGGCTATGACTCTATCTGGGTTGTAGTTGACCGTTTGACAAAAGTAGCTCATTTCATCCCGGTGAAGACCACCTTTACGAGTGCTAAGTTGGCAAAGATATACATGACCAGGAACATATGTCTGCACGGAGTTTCGAGGACCATTGTATCAGAGAGAGGAACCCAGTTTACTTCAAAGTTTTGGAATCAGTTGCATGAAACTTTGGGTACCAGGCTAGAGTTCAGTGCAGCCTTTCATCCACAGACAGATGGACAGACGGAGAGAGTCAATCAGATTCTGGAGGACATCTTGAGATCTTGTGCGCTAGATTATGGATCTAGTTGGGATGACAATTTGCCATATGTAGAGTTCTCTTATAACAACAGTTATCAAGCCAGTTTAAAGATGGCCCCTTTCGA
Source organism: Triticum dicoccoides (assembly GCF_002162155.2). Taxonomy (NCBI): domain Eukaryota; kingdom Viridiplantae; phylum Streptophyta; class Magnoliopsida; order Poales; family Poaceae; genus Triticum; species Triticum dicoccoides. The sequence continues at coordinate 668,454,473 of NC_041385.1, read as the reverse complement.
AGCTTTGTACGGAAGGAGGTGCAGGACACCATTATCGTGGGATGAAGTTGGAGATCGGCAGTTGTTCGGACGGGATTTAATCAAAGACTCTGAAGAGAAAGTTAAGTTTATTCACGATAGACTCAAGGTAGCCTAGTCCAGGCAGAAGAGTTATGCGGATACTAAACGCAAGGAGATAGTTTACGAAGTCGGAGACAGAGCATATCTGCGTGTGTCCCCGCTTTGATGAGTTAAGCATTCTGGAGTCAATGGAAAGCTAGCACCATGTTTTGTGGGACCATACAGAGTTTTGGAACGCATGGGAGAAGTTGCATACAAGCTGGGATTGCCAGAAGGATTGTCAGGAGTTCATGATGTGCTTCACGTTTCCCAGTTGAAGAAGTGCCATGCAGAGATGGTCGATATTCCTCTGAGAGATATAGTGCCACTGGAAGCAATTCAGTTAGACAGTGATTTGACTTATGAAGAGTGGCCAGTCAAGATTCTCGAATTTTCCAGCCGAGTTACTCGCAGCAAGGTTATCAAGTTTTGCAAAGTTCAATGGAGCCACTATACCGAGGAGGAAGCCACCTCGGAGCGAGAAGAAGATCTCCATAGAGACCACCCAAACCTTTTTGCTGACCAGCCCGAATCTCGAGGGCGAGATTCATCTTAAGGGGGGTAGCTTTGCAACATCCCAATTTTTAATTTAGATGTTATACATAAATCATCATACGCATATCATATTTATTCTTGCATTTCGTTGAGATCCTAGAAATCTTAAACAACTCAAGGACCCAAGGAGAGAGTTGGAGGTTTCACAAAATTCATATTTGAATTTGTTTCAAATTTGAGGAAAGGATCAAACTGACTTTATTATTTTCTCTCCAATTATTTCCATTATTAAAAATATATGAGAGAAGATAATATGACTTCTTCACACTAAGAGAAATATTGGAGAAAGAATTTTAAACTCAAATTATGATTTTATTTGCTATTTTATTTGAATTAGAAAAATATGCATTTTGAAAATTGCATTTTTAGGCCAGAAAAATGTTCACATTGTTCTAAATATTTTATTTAGACAGTGAATTTTTTCTCCATTTTTTATATTTTATTAGGATTTTTCTATAGAGCGAAATTATTTAAACTTCTTCGTCGCCCGACTAGGCCGAAGGCCTAGCCGAGCCAGGCCGTCCCGCTTCGCGCCACCGTCCCCGAGTCTGGCCAGGACACGGGGGAAGTCGTCGTCGCTGCCCGGGACTCCTCCCGAGGCCGAGCGCCTCCCCCCCTTTAAAAGCCGACCCCGGCCCCCTGGACCCGAAGTTTCCATCGCCATCGCCTCTCCCTGCTGCTGCCACCGCCGCAAGCCGCCGTCGCCGCCACCACACACCGCCACCCGTCGCTCGCGCCGCCGCCGCATCATCGCGTGCCATCGCTGACATCTCGCCGAACCCCGACGCCGACCGCCGGTTTTTGGTAAAAAAAACCTAGATTGGTTTTATTAGGGTTTTGTCGGTTTATTTTTAGTTTAGCCAGTTCGTTTTGTTAGATCGGTTTTTCATTCGGTTTTATTTATTTAAAACATCCGTTCGTTTGTTCATCTTAACGAACGCTTTTCGCCAATTGAGTTTAGATAGTGAACATTGCGCCGTAGGATTTTGCTTTTTAGTTTATTTTCGGTGAGGGACCTATTCGCGAATAGTTTTATCGCGATTTAGCCTCTGATCTTCAAACTAGCATAACTTTTTACTCGTTTATCCAAATTAGATGAAACCAACGCCTAAATCTTTGTATCGTTCTGTTCTTTCCAGTTAACTAAGTTGAACGTGATTTTGGTACTGTAAAATTTGAGTTTAGTCCAGATTAGTAAACGATCTTGTTTCATTCGTATTTTGAGTTTCGTTGCTCCGTTTGAGTTGAATCTTTTTGCAAATTGTAGCTAATCACATGTACCTATTGTTAAGATCTAATTCACATGATAATATTGCTGTTAGGTTTAACTTTTGTTAGTTTAAACCGTTTGCTTGTTTCGTGTTCGATTTGTATCGTTTCTCAGTTTTTCCCGTGTTTCGTTGAGTGATTGCATATGTATGCTATTGTTTGTCTACGCTAGATTACCCGGAGTGCGAAGCCTGTTACTACGAATCTCTAGAGTTTGTAGATCATCATCAAGGCAAGTTACACTTTGATCATACTCTTTTGTACCCAGTTTTACTATGCATTAGTATTGCCCCTCAAATATTGCATTAGTAGGATTTGGTTGTAGTGCTTGATGTAGGAACCTAATACCTTTTGATTACCCCGAGAATACATGTTATGCTTATTTATTGCTTAGCCATGCTCATAGACGGGGATTGGATCGTGATTTCACACATGGAAGTTTGAGAGTTATTTTAATCATGGATAACATTAAGGGGCAACTTTAATATACATCTGGGTGGAATGGTGGAGGCACCTGGGGAACCCAGTGTTGCCTGTTTTTGGAAATCCTGGAGTACATGTGTGATTATCCTATGGAATGCCACCCTGGCTCAAAGGAATCATAAGATTATTCATGCTAGAAACTTCCGTGTGCAGCCACAAGCCGTTATGGGCTCTGGCATAGTTGATTAAGTTGCGTGACCTCTTGAAGAGGTGGACTAGGAGATGTAGGTGAAAGTAGGTGCACCGGTCTATCCGGAGTAGAGAGTAAGTGCTTCAGAAAGACTATGTCTTGATCATCCGATCATGGATGTGATCGAGTCTTTTGGGGAAAAGTGTGCAACCTCTGCAGAGTGTATAAACTAATCATGGTTAGACGTGTCCCCGATTATGGACATCTTGAGTATCTAGTAACTGAATCTATTGATGTGATCTCATCACGTTACTTTAATTAAACTTATTTGGGTTAATGATGATACTTTTAATTGGGATTAGAGTTGGGCTTACCTTCTGAAATAATGGGCAACTTGGGAGTAGTTAAATAAATTTATTCCTTTGTTGTAGGTAAAAACTAGCATTATGAAAAAAATTATAAACTTAAAGCCTACACCAGCCAAATATTGCATGTAGATATAGTTCTTGCATTTCATTGCTTTATAGTGTAACTCTGCCAGCATATTCAATGTGCTGACCTACATGGCTGCAACGTCTCATGTTGCAGACTACTCAGACGACAAATAAGGTGTGATAGATCGTTGTTTTGCATTCAGCTATGCCGTTGGAGTTGATGGACTCATTTACCTTCAAGGCTTCCATAGTTATTTAGTTTAGATGGCCTTCAGCCATGATATTTTGTGTAATCATACTCTTTATGGGGACTCGATGTAATAAGTGTGTGATTGACACTCTGTTATAATTCCTCAAGTACTATGCGGGTCAGCATTACCGATACAGGGATGACACTGATGCAGAGAGACTTGACCGTTTGATGTCTGGTCGCTACAGGGTTGGTGCCAACGAAGATTGGCTTGCATACCTCCTGCAGGATACCACCATCATTTTGCACAACATCCACAGTAATGTGGTCGTTCTCGTAGACCCCTTCTCCATCATAGGGATCGGACTTCTAGACTGGCTGGGATTGAATACGTATGATGATGCCTACATGAGATTGAAGAAGAAAGCAATTGCAGACCCGCCGACAAAGCGACACGGCTACAACGACTATTGTCTCATCATGGTGTTCGACATAAGGATTGCCATCAATGCAAGATACAGTAATGGCAGAAGTTGGCGCATGTTGGTCGCGGCAGATTTGTACCCCTACACATTCAAAGACACCATGCGCCATCTAGGTCGCATCTTCGCGGTGATAAGCCAAGGGACTCGTTTCATCTAGTTGCCATACTACGGTGCGGGAGATTACAAACGGAATGCACAAACCATCATTTGCATCCCTAACGGTACTCCATTATTTTGCAGGGACCATTCATCCCCCGATCGAAATAAGATCTCCGATCCTAGATGTGCATTTGCATCCACGATTCGGTCTAACCTGGAACCTTGTAGCTGACTTTGGCATATTGGGATCAACTATCTTAATAGTCGTTACTCATGGTACCACTAATGTGCAACATGGTCACACAATCTACCACGATCGGACCATCACCATTTACCCAGGTATTCCATTTTCTCATCGATGTGTGTTAGAGTAGTAGAGTAGTAGTACTTGTTAGTTATTTTCTTATCTTGACTGGGACATGTTTACTGTACTAGTAGTATAATTTAGTATTATATTTTTTTAACCCTCTCGCCTTCTCTTTCATTGTTGTACTACTTACTAGTACTAGTAGGAGTACTTTTTACCTTGGAGGACGCGTATAGCTAGCTAGGCCCTTGAAGACTTGAACCCACTAGCTCCCACCATTTTTGTTTTTCCATGTCTTACTATCTCATCCATGTAGCCAAGAGTGGCTATATATAACTAGCAAAAGAGCCCGTGCCTTGCAACGGGAGAGAAAACATAACACACGTCTTAACCCAACAACCATCACTCAAGACCACAACAGGTCCATCTCCTTTATTTTTGCGAGGCATCATAATTGCGTTGCCGCTTATCCTCCTTCTCACCATCGCCAGCGATGGCCTCAGTGTTCACACAAAACAAAACCAAAACTTGTTTGAATATGGTTAAGGCGTCTTTCTCTCCCTCTCTCCTCCCTCTCCCTCCCTCTCTCTCTATCTCTCTCGCTTTCTCTCACTCTCGCGATGACAAATCTATTGTTTTCCCCTATGACATTTTTCAGAGGTATGCATGTGTAGTTATCGATGTTTACTTTTCCCTATATTGTTATAGTGGGGTGTTTATTTGCAATCCGGGTCACCGCCGGTATGAAAGGAAAACGGATCTTACGCTATATATTATAATTTTGCTCCCAAAAAAATATTTTACAAATATTTAATAGGTAAATTAACATCATATTTAGATTCCACACATTTTTTAATAAAATTTCATATATAGTATGTTAAAATCAAAGTTACGGTTTAAAAGATACGGATAATTTAGAAAATCATTTGTTTGACTTAAATATATTTCAAAACAATATTTAAAAATACTTAACTGGTAAAATAATCTCAGATTCATATTCTACATATTTTTTAAATCAAATTTCATATATAACATAATCAAATCGGAGTTACGGTTTAAAAGATATGAGTGATTTAAAAAGACATTGTTTGACTTAAATATGATCCACGGATGAATTATCTAAAACATCAGGGGGGGGTTGAAAAATGTAAAATAATGGTTCGGGTGTGACTTAAATCCGGAGTGTGGGTTGATTTCAAGAAAACACAGGGACTTTTGTGTAAAATATAAAAAAGGTTTTGTTCTAACTTAAAATAGGACCGCGGGTTGAATTCACTGAAATAGAGGGACTTTTCTGAAAAATGTCATGACAGACGAAAGAAACCCAATTTGCTTTATTATTAGGTAAAGATAAGCCGGTTATTTTACTTCCTCTATAGTGGAGTAGTACTATTTGCTGCACACTATTACTGACCGCTATATTTGAGCACAACATTATTATGCATGGACCTTGACTATGTATGTCACCATGTGTCCAGATCTGAGATGCCGCGTGTACCATATGAACGGCACCGAGTTCGACCCCCCGTGATGCTACGTGGGTGCCGAGGAACACTCTTGGAGAGTACTCGCTTTTCACTGGGGACAGCTACCCCATTGTGAAGTGGATGCCACCTTCCGTGCACGACACCGAAGGCTTGTTGTTCATGAAGCATGGTTGTGTCTTCAGTGCGCACCGCCGGATGAACAACATGCTGGGACACGCTATCCCTGATTTATGCCACTTCAGCTTGGATAAGTCTCCATCGTGTGGAACCGGACTAGAAAGCTGCGACAATGATTCCCGTTGCCCACCGCTATGGATCGTGCCATCCATGAAGAACACCTCGGACTAGAACCTGGAGGAGGACATGTAGCCCATCTACAGCATGTAAGTGGAGTATGGTAAATTGTGAATGGTAGCGCTGTGAATATATGTAGACTAGCCATGCACAAATTTATCACATGAAGTGATGATGAACTTGTGTGGCATACTGGCATTTGTCCTTTAGAATTTATTACTAGTAAATGTGTTATGTGCACGTGCAACTTGTGTGGTTGTTGCACGGGCTCCAACACGCTCTTTGAGAAAAAAAAGGTGGCACAACTATGAATATAGGTGACATGGAGGCATCATACAGTAGCATCGTTCGTTATAGTTGTAGTACTCCTACTAGGACGACAACTCCTATAAAACCTTGCGCCTGGCTCTTTGCCTCTTCGGGAGGTTCAACAGTTTGTACTCATGTGAACCTTGCACCTTGCTCTTCGCCTCTTCGGAAGGTCCAATAATGATGATACTACAGTACAATATGCTTCTAGCAATCTGACACCGATTGAACTGCTGCACGTCCACCGCGAGGGCGAGGGAGAGGGAGAGGGACAAGGCGATGTAGTCAAAACCCTCTCCTCATCCTATGACCCACCGTGCCTGTGGGCGTGGGAGAGGGCGTAGTAAGCAAGCTTCTCCTCGTTCGGCGAGTTGACAGGACACATCAAAGAAGTACTAGTACTAGTCCATACTGCGTCCTTTACGGTTAATATGGCTTAATTTGAAACGAGAAAAATACACTGGCGGTCAACATACGTAACAATACGCTCTTTACGGTCACTATATAGTTTTGCGGTGACTATACGATCACTAGCTTATTGTAGAGCACCGTATTGCACCCTACTGACCGGCCACATAGTCGACGTGGCACTTTGTTGACTGGTTAAATGGACACTTGGTTTCTGGGTCCCACCTGTTAGTTGGCAGAGCAAAGAAATTAGTTAAACAAAACTTTACGCAGGCGCGATAGGAGTCCAACCCTTGCGCGCGAACCACCCTGGCTGTGTATGTGAGTGCATGCACGTGTACTCCCTCGGTCTTCCAACAATGAGTGTACATCGACTCAGAAACAAAGAGTGTACATCTACACTTCCAATGCATTAGCCTTTACTCTAATTGATATTGATTGACTAATGCACCAACTTGTGCTCAGCTATAGGCTACATGTCTATCCTTAATTACAACATGCAACAACCTTCATTTAATCTTCTTCTCTCAATGGTCGCATGCACACATAAGTTTGCTGCTTTTGGGCGTTAATTATGCCATGAAGTTCCAGTTCCTCTTGGTCAATGTGTAAATATCTATATGTATAGTCTTTCATGGGCATAGGGAGTAGGTTGAGCACTTGAGCGTGAGTGTGTGTGTTGCGTCGTGTTCTGTGTGCCGCATGGATGTGTCAGTGTTGCGTGCGTGCATGTGTACATGTGAGTGTTGCATGTTGCATGCATGCATGCATGCATGAGGCTTTTACTCCCTCCCATTGACATGTTCATATTTCAAGCTTCATTAAAACGTTGCATGCAAGAATTAAGAGATAACTCACCAATGCATGTAAAAGTTCAGGTCATTTGTTCCTCACGCATGCATTCCAATTAATACATTCGTAAACACAATTTTCTTGAGGAAAACGAGCCCATTATTGAGTACTTTCAGAAAAAATTCTTCAGGCACCATCATTTACTACTACATTGGTTGATGATTTTTTTATTAACCTGTATATAAACCTCCGTCCTGGTTTAATGGTCCCCTTCGTACTTAGTGTAAAATTTTGACCATAAATTTAACTAACAAAGTGTCAATCCATGTCTTAAAAAACTATACCATTAAAAACTATCATCAAATACGAATCCAGTGACATGATTTTTGGTGAAATGCATTAACATTTTATTAGTTAAATACTCCCTCCGTCTAGGTGTATAAGTCACTTTACGAAAACCAAATAATCCCAAAACACTTACGCGCGGTGCATTCACTCCCACCTCGTTTCTTGTTTCTTGACATATCAACCAATAAGAGATGTGGGCGTGCATGTTTTCAATGACTCAAGACTACCAAACACGACATGCAGTGGTTAGTTCATTGCATGCAATGCTATTAATTAGAAAATAAACATTAAGTTCTCTTGTTTTTCCCTCTTTCTTGGTCACGGTGCACAACCAAAGATGACTTATTCACCTGGATGGAGGGAGTAGATGGTCAAAGTTTGAAACAAAATACTACTCCCTCCTTTTCGGTTTATAGGGCTTATCTCAAAATTTTAGATTTCTCATTTTATAAGTCTCAATTTGATGGTTCCCTACCACATGTTGAGATTTCAAGGTGCATTAAATCCTTGCATGCAAGTATTAAGAGAACATTAACCAATGCATCGACTTCATGCATGCATGCATTGCAATTAATGTATTGGTAAACATAATTTTTTGAGGAAAACGAGTGCGTTAATTGAGTGTTTTTGCAAAATACAAAAAATATTCCACCACTCACCATCTACCTTGGTTGATGAGATTTTTGAATTGAGCCCTATAAACTGGAAAGGAGGTAGTACTAGTACTCCTACATTATTGGCGTCGGGTGCCTTGGTCAATGTTTCATTGTTGGACAGAATGAGGGTAGAGGCATAGGGATATTGTAGATAGGAAGTCTTAGCGATCCATTATTCCCCATCTCGGTCAGAGAGAACTATTCAACTAGTCTTCACAGTGAAGTGACAGTACATGCTACAGTAGATGGGACACCTAATTAATAAGCTGAACCAGCGTTGGTGTTATAAAATCATCCTTACCCAGTACTGCCATCATGTTTTCCAGTGGAGCACGCTTCCGCAAATACGCCAACGCACCTCTCTCCTCCGTTAACTGACATAACATATGGGCCCTCTTAAGGTAGACCCACATGTCATTGGTGTAACTATTTACACTCCAAAGGACGGTATATCCTGGTAGTAGTACTAGTAGGATTGAGATTTAATGCACTTTCTTCCCCGTCTTTCACTCTTCTTCCTCCTCTCTTCTTCTTCCTCCTCTCTTCCCCATCGTCGGCCAACACCATTTCCCCCTGCTCACTGCTCGCCCACCCATGCCATCTTCCTTGGTAGCTCACGCATACCATATCCCCCTACTCACTGCTCGGCCACACACGCCATCTTCTTCGCTCGCCCGCCCGAACCCACTTCCCCGCTCGCTCGCAGGCACCGAAAACCCCAATAACTCCGTGCCCTAAAAAAATCTATGGCAGAACCGACTGACACGCAGAGCCGCGATTGGAATTCCCTCCCTGATGTTCTCTTGGAGCAGATATGTAATCATATGGACCTGCTCAGCACTGTCCGCCTGGCCGCATGCTCGGTATTTTTGTACTGTCTACTCGTCTGCAACCGGACGACCCTTTTTAAGACACCCTACTTGCTAGTGCCCGATCCTCGCAGGTGGCCCAGACACCGACTTGACGATCCTACGAAGGTTGTTGTGGTGCCCCTCGACATGCTACCACTACCCGTCCACCTGTCCTTCATGCGCGGCCACTACTGGGCGGGCATGAAGGCCAACTAGATCGTCATCATCCACCAATCCGGTAGTGCATGGCATCTTGTGGATATCTACACCTAGCGAGAGATCACCCTTCCATCGTTGGATACTGCCGCCATCGAGCCTCGCGGCCCGCCGGACACTCCTACCTACTACGCACGAGACGGGTCGAACTTTTGGCTCGACCTCTGTTTGCTGAAGGTTGTAATCTGTGAAGTGCCCACACCATCAGAAGACTACATGGATTAAAAGCTCATTGCCTTGTTCAACATGGGATTAGTCTATCTAGAATCCGATCGCTATACATGGTTATGTCTCATCATCAATCCTGTTGAACCTCCATTTCTGTCTGATGTTATAGTGTATGATGACATCGTTTATGCGGTCGGTGCACAGATTGGATGCCTATACGGGTGGAATATATCGTCGTGTAATTGTTCTGTCTCATCTCATCTTTACCTTATGAATATGACTGACTGTTGATTGTTAAAAATTTAGAATAGATAGTATGTCTATAACCACATCATTGCTATATGTTCCTCTCATTTCCTAGATTTTTATGACCACACATGTTATTGTTAGAGTTGACATGAGAACAATTGGCATCTAATGATTGTTAGAATAGATATTATGAGTGTAAACTCATGATTGCTATATGTTACTCTCATTTCCAAGATTTCTATAACAACACATGTTATTGCTTAGAGTTGATATGAGAACAATAGTAAGTGCTATGGTAGAATATGAGTAGGCCCTGTCATAGATATTTTCCTCTCATTGTTACATGATGTTTGAACCATTTTTTCAAGAAAGGTAATATATTAATATCATGAAGATACCAATTACACCCGGCCTCTGTACCTAGAAGATATCAAAGACATCAAGGATACACACAGCCAAAAAAGAAAATAAAAAATCCCCGCCACGGTGATCAATACTAGCAACAGTAGCACTCTAACCACCACCAAAGACAACCCTCGGATAATAAAAGAGGTTCTCTAAAAGCAACGCCTTCAAGAAGGAAACAATGCACAAGCTTTGTCATTTCCCGATCAAAGATCTTGGGTTTTCACCCTGGAGAATATTGCTAGAATATCAAAGCCATTGGCTTATTATTTTTAACTTGGGGTATGATTATGACCATGACATAGCAATTCTCGGTCTATGATATGTGTCACTTTTATAATAATCTTAACTCCACACATACTATGAACATGATTGTATATTCTTTGTCCTTTTGGTCTCCAATTTGATTTGTTGCAACAAACGCAAATGCGCTGGCCTTCATGATTCCAGGACCTGGAATCATACCAGTCAATGGGTGGTGGTTTATTGCTCGTTCAGTTGACGGCGGTCATTTGATGCTCATTCGCACATACCAAATTGACCAAACCATTTCATCAAGGGATTTTTATTTTTGTGCCTCTGGTTCATTAGATGTACTCATTCATCCCCACGCTGTTAACTTTAGCTCACTTTTCCCCACTCCCTTGCCTGAAACCCTCAGAACAGGTTACAACGGATGTTGCCATCGGGTCAATGCCTTTGACCATTAACTCTGACGAGTGGGGCCGCGTAGGGGCGAGTACACCTTCGACCGTTTACCCGTGGTATTCGTATACGTGGGCGCATGTAACTGACCGTGGTCATGGGGTAGCACGTGACATGCCCGAAACATCCCATCATATAAAAGAGGGGGAACCACCTCACCGCGCATCGCCCCTACCATTTCCCCCTAGGGTTTTCCCCCAAATCCACTCACTGCCACATCGTCTTCTCTCCCCCACCGGCATCGTCTCACTCGCCTCCACTGCCTCCACCGCACCGTCTCGCTCTCCCCCACCGCATCCTCTTCCTCACCTTCATCGCCTCCATCTGTCCGATGGCCGAAGCTCGTCGCAACACCGGCGAAGAGGCCGAAGATGTGGTGGAGCTGCAAAGCGTGGTGACCGCGGATGTCGGCGGCGTCCATGGCGGTGCGGGGAAACTCGCAACCGCTGCGGATGTGGGGAAGGAGGTGGCGGGCTCTGCCTCAGCACTGTAGAAGGTGACGGCGTGGAGCGGCGCAGTCCATCCCGATACCACCAATGCGCAGCCTGGCGAGGAGCGGGAGGTATTTTCACTTGCTTTGCTTTAGGATATTGGCTTGTAGAGTTAGTTGCATTGGTTAGATTGTGGATTCATACGGTAGTTCAGATGGTTAGAGTAGTTGGTTTGACGGATGGGCCGGGGTTTTCTGTATTGGGGGGATGGGGGTTTTTGTACTAGGGTTTGTTGGATAAATTCACTGCAAAAATGGTAGATAGATCTGTTTATTAGATGTGCTTCAGTGCTACACAGAGGTATGCTTATTAGATTTTAATGCTCATAGATTGGGGGTTTTAGTGCTACAGACATGTATGCTAATTAGATTGGGTCCCTATTAGATTTGTTTTTGAATGCTACTTAGATTGGGGTTTTGAATATCATATGCCCAAATGGAATCCATTGATTAAGAAGTTATTTGATTTATTAGTATATAAATTTGTCCACAATATGTAGTTATATTAGCTCTGTTGTTCAATGTGTGTGCATGACAATGGAAAATGCAAATATGATCATAGTATATTGGGAGTATATTAGCCCTATAATCAATGTGTCATGTGTGCATATCTAAATTTTCAATTGGCTACAAGTGATGGATGTAATTGTATATTCCGGAGGATGATGGTTGGGGGAAAAAGAGGAAGTTGGCCCAGTACGACCCGTACGATCCAGAGTTTAGTGACGACGAAGAATATGAGGTAAGCCTACTTGAAATTTGGATTGTTCATTTAGTTCGTTTGACATGGTGTATATTGTCGGCGTTTTTGGAACGGGGGTCCCCAGACTTGCCTGCATGCGGCCTGCGGCGTGGCTCAAAGGGGGGGCCTAGCATGGCCCATCTTCATCAACACGAGCTCAAGACCCTCGCGAGGGGCCAAGCCTCGCTGCACGAACGACGAGGAGCTTCCTCAGGCGCGGCCTCATCAGGATGGCTCGCGAGGAGGCAGAGAGATCAAGGCGGGTGAGGGAGTTCTGGACTAGGGGGTGTCCGGATAGCCGAACTATCATCGTCGGCTGGACTCCAAGACTATGAAGATACAAGATTGAAGACTTCGTCCCATGTCCGGATGGGACTTTCCTTGGCGTGGAAGGCAAGCTTGGCGATACGGATATGTAGATCTCCTACCATTGTAACCGACTCTGTGTAACCCTAGCCCTCTCCGGTGTCTATATAAACCGGATGGCTTTAGTCCGTAGGACGAACAACAATCATACCATAGGCTAGCTTCTAGGGTTTAGCCTCCTTGATCTCGTGGTAGATCTACTCCTGTAACACACATCATCAATATTAATCAAGCAGGATGTAGGGTTTTACCTCCATCAAGAGGGCCCGAACCTGGGTAAAACATCGTGTCCCTTGTCTCCTGTTACCATCCGCCTAGACGCACAGTTCGGGACCCCCTACCCGAGATCCGCCGGTTTTGACACCGACATTGGTGCTGTCGTTGAGAGTTCCTCTGTGTCGTCCCCGATAGGCTCGGTGGCTCCTTCGATCATCAACAACGACGCGGTCTAGGGTGAGACTTTTCTCCCCGAACAGATCTTCGTATTCGGCGACTTTGCACTGCGGGCCAATTTGGTTGGCCATCTGGAGCAGATCAAAAGCTATGCCCCTGGCCGTCAGGTCAAATTTGGAAGTCTGAACTTCACGGCTGACATCCGCGGAGACTTGATCTTCAATGGATTCGAGCCACAGCCGAGTGTGCCGCACTGTCACAGTGGGCATGATTTAGCTCTACTACCGGACAGTGCCCTGGAGGCCGCACACGAGTCCGATCCAACCCTTGATTCGGAGCCGGCCGTGCAGATCGAGGACAGATGGTTAGACACCGCCTCGGGGGCTGCAACCTTTATGGCGATAGAGCCGAATACTGACTTTGTCCCTTCTGAAGCTCGTGACTCCGAGGTGCCGGACTCCTTGCCGGACTCCGAACCTGCCGCGCCCCCACCAATCGAATCCGACTGGGCGCCGATCATGGAGTTCGCCGCTGCAGACATCTTTCAACACTCACCTTTTGGCGATGTTTTGAGCTTGCTAAAATATCTCTCATTATCAGGAGAGCCCTGGCCGGACTGCGGCCAGGACGGCTGGGATGCGGACGACGAATAAATTCAAGAACCACCCACCACCCACTTAGTAGCCGCTGTCGATGATCTAACCGGCATGCTAGACTTCGACTCCGACGACATCGACGGTATGGACGACGATGTCGGAGACGACCAAGAACCAGCGCCTACTGGGCACTGGAAAGCCACCTCGTCATACGACATATACATGGTGGATACCCCAAAGGATGGGAATGGCGAAGGAACAGCGGAGGAAGACCCCTCCAAGAAACAGCCCAAGTGCCGGCGTCAGCGGCCCCGCTCTAAATCCCGCCACAGCAAGAATGGCGATTCCGGCACCGGAGATAATAATACCCCAGACAGTGCCAAAGACAACCCCCTCCAGCAAGATTCAGCACAGGAGGACGGGGATGCCAGCCCTCACAAGAGGGCGGCAGACGATGAGGTAGAGGAAGATATTTACATGCCTCCCTCCGGAGACGAGGCAAGCCTCGACGACGACGAATTTGTCGTGCTTGAGGATCCCGTCAAACAAGAGCGTTTTAAACGCAGGCTTATGGCCACGGCAAACAGCCTCAAGAAAAAGAAGCAACAGCTTAGATCTGATCAGGATCTGCTAGCCGACAGATGGACCGAAGTCCTGGCGGCCGAAGAGCATGAGCTCGAACGCCCCTCCAAAAGCTACCCCAATCGCAAGTTGCTCCCCCGATTAGAGGAGGAGGCATATAAACCTGCATCACCAGAGCACAATACGGCTGACCGGCCACCGCGTGGCCGCGACAGATAGGCCTCTAGGCCCTTCACTATAACCGTACCCCGGCACCGCTCGAACAGCACAAGGCCACAGGGGAATGCTCCGGACTTGCGAGATATATTGGAGGATAAGGCAAGACAATCAAGATCGATCTACGGATCACATGGGCGCGCCATGATACGTGACGACAACCGTCGCGCCAGATACAATAAGTCCGGCTGGGCCGAACACAATAGACAAAGCTCGTTGGAGCTTCGTCGCGATATAGCCCAATACAGACCCGCCACACACCCACTATGCTTCACAGATGAAGTAATGGATCATCAAATCCCCGAAGGGTTTAAACCCATAAATATCGAACCCTATGATGGCACGACAGACCCCGCGGTTTGGATCGAAGACTATCTCCTTCATATCCACATGGCCCGCGGTGACGATCTTCACGCCATCAAATACCTCCCACTCAAGCTTAAAGGACCAGCTCGGCATTGGCTTAACAGCTTTCCAGCAGAATCAATTGGATGTTGGGAGGACCTGGAAGCCGCATTCCTTGATAACTTCCAGGGCACGTATGTGCGACCACCAGACGCTGACGACCTAAGACACATAATTCAGCAGCCAGACGAATCGGCCAGACAATTCTGGACATGGTTCTTAACTAAGAAAAATCAAATTGTCGACTGTCCGGATGCAGAGGCCCTCGCAGCCTTCAAACATAACATCCGCGACGAGTGGCTTGCCCGGCACCTGGGACAGGAAAAGCCGAAATCCATGGCAGCCCTCACATCACTCATGACCCGCTTTTGCATGGGAGAGGATAGCTGACTAGCTCGCAGCAACAACCTCAGCAAAAATTCCGACAGTCTGGATACCAAGGATCGCAATGGCAGGTCACGTCGCAACAAGAATAAACACCGCATTAACAGCGACAATAATCAGGATACGGCAGTCAACGCTGGATTCAGAGGCTCAAAACCCGGTCAGCGAAAGAAGCCATTCAAAAGTACTACTACGGGTCCGTCCAATTTGGACCGAATACTCGATCGCTCGTGCCAGATACACGGCACCCCCGAAAAGCCAGCCAACCACACCAACAGGGACTATTGGGTATTCAAGCAGGCAGGCAAGCTAATCGCCGAAAACAATGACAAGGGGCTGCATAGCGATGACGAAGAAGAGACCCAACCGCCAAACAACAGAGGACAGAAGGGTTTTCCCCCACAAGTGCGGACAGTGAATATGATATATGCAACCCACATACCCAAGAGGGAGCGGAAGCGTGCACTTAGGGACGTATACGCGATGGAGCCAGTCGCCCCGAAGTTCAACCCATGGTCCTCCTGCCCGATCACTTTTGATCGAAGGGACCACCCCACCAGCATCCACCACGGCGGATTCGCCGCATTGGTTTTAGACCCAATCGTCGATGGATTTCACCTCACCAGAGTCCTGATGGACGGCGGCAGCAGCCTGAACCTGCTTTATCAGGACACAGTGTGCAAGATGGGCATAGACCCCTCAAGGATTAAACCCACAAAGACGACCTTCAAAGGCGTTATACCAGGTGTAGAGGCCAATTGTACGGGCTCAGTCACACTGGAAGTGGTCTTCGGATCACTGGATAACTTCCGAAGCAAGGAGTTAATCTTCGACATAGTTCTGTTCTGCAGTGGCTATCATGCTCTGCTCGGACGGATCGTGTTTGCAAAGTTCAACGCGGTGCCGCACTATGCATACCTCAAGCTCAAGATGCCAGGCCCTCGAGGAGTCATTACGGTCAACGGAAACACCGAGCGCTCCCTCTGAATGGAGGAACATACAGCGGCTCTCGCGGCAGAAGTACAATGCAGCCTCTTAAGGCAATTCTCGAGTCCGTCCGTTAAGCGACCAGACACGGCCAAACGCGCCCGAAGTAGCCTACAACAAGACCACCTGGTGCGTTTCGAGCACGCGTTGCAATGCGACCCCAACCCCAGCCCTCGCAAGATCGCAAGACTGGCCCTTCGCGTACATCATTACGCTCTGAAGATACCATGGGCATAGGGGAAGGGGCACGACCACGACAGGCCCAGAATGCGGCTCAACCACATCAGGGGCTCCTAAGTGTGTCATTTCTTTTTTTTCTATTTCCTTTTTCTTACCCATAGGACTCCGTTTACCAGAGGCCCTGTCCGGCAGTAGACCGACCGAACTCACGATGCAACAGGCAGGGAAGGAGAAAGGCTGCAACGAATATCCAGGTGGTCTCCCTTACGAGTTTTATGCACCACTCCGCAGCCTACCCCTGGAGGGGGACATGTTTAACATTCTCGTCCCTTGCTTATCGCACTATTTGTATCGTTCTGCATTCATAGCAGTACTTCTTGAATAAAACAATGCAGCACCTTTTTGCTTATAATTGCATTTCTTTTTTATACATATGTTCATTTACGGCATATTGCATCCGTACACTTTGGTATGGCTAAAAAACACCAGGGGCTTATGTTCCCCACATCATGGTGTGATAAGTCCGAACACTTTCACAAGTGCGGCACTCCGAACTTATAGCATTATATGCATCAGCTCCGAATCATGTCTTGGGTCAATAGTTGGGTTTTCCCGGCTCCCATGTTTTGGTACCTTACGTTCCGTTGTATCGGCTAAGGTAGCACTGAGAGAACCACTGCGATTGCGCCCCAGTTGAGCTGGGTTAACGCCTCAGTGGAGAAAGCTAAAACTGACCGTCATGATGAGGCGAGAGCCGGTCGCTGTTCGAGAGGTTTTTTTCTGAGTCCCTAAAGACTTATGCCGCTTAGAGCGAGGAACCGGCTTTGTCCGGCCCAGGCGTGGATAGCGCCCCGAATTCGGTCTTCCGAACACTAGGGGCTTCGCCGAAATTTAAAATTATAGAATTCTATGGCTAAGTGAGAGTGTTCAAGCATTATAAGTCCGGTTGCCTTGTTCGTTGTGTTGAGTGCCTCCCTAGATGGACCCAAAAATGGGAACAAGAGTGCTCAAATTTATCCCGAACACCCCAGCACTCTTGGCATGGGGGCTGAAGCCGACAAGTTGCCATCTCTTAGGTTTGATAAACAGCCGCACAGAAGGTAATATTTTAAATTAACAAGCATTGCTTAGCGCATATGAACTAAGTTTTCAGCGCACAGGATAACAAAATGCGAGTCTACTCAAAAATTACATCTTTGGAACACTCACCCGCAATAATGCGGGCACCCTTCAGGACAGTTTTATAATACATTTCGGGCGTGCGATGCTCCTTGCCCTGCGGTGGCGCGTCCGTCACAAGCTTCTGGGCATCCATCTTGCCCCAGTGCACCTTTGCGCGGGCAAGGGCCCGACGGGCACCTTCAATACAGGCGGAGTGCTTGATGACTTCAACCCATGGACACGCATCCACCAGCCGCCGCACCAGGCCAAAGTAGCTCCTAGGCATGGCCTCCTTAGGCCACAGCAGAACTATGAGGCCCTTCATGGCCTGTTCGGCCGCCTTGTGGAGCTCGACCAGCTGCTTCAGCTGGTCGCTAAGGGGCACCGGATGTCCGGCCTCAGCATACTGAGACCAGAAGACCTTCTCCGTCGAGCTCCCCTCCTCGGCCCTGTAGAAAGCGGCAGCATCGGACACGCTGCGGGGCAAATCTGTGAATGCTCCTGGAGAGCTCCGAATTCGGGTAAGTGATAGGTAATTCACACTCACATGCTTACTTTGCATGAAAAATGCCTTACCCGCCGCTATTTTCTTCAACGCCTCGATTTCCTGGAGGGCCTTATAGGCTTCGGCCTTAGCGGCTTTGGTACTCTCAAGAGCCGTCGCAAGCTCGGACTCTCGAGTCTTTGAGTCACGCTCCAAACTCTCATGTTTTTCCATGAGAGCCTGGAGCTCTTGCTGTACCTCCACCACCCGTGCCTCATGCTTCTCTCGCTCGGTGCGTTCCGCGGCCACATTACGTTCGGCTGCGGACACCACCTCCTTCAGGGTCGCCACCTCGTTTGTGGCCCCTGCTATATCCACGTTATCCTTGTCATTTTTCTTGCAACCAAATCCTTTTCTGTAAGGTACGATTTTAATAAGGTATTACTCACCTTCTTTTTCCTCGAGCTGCTTCTTGGCACGGCCGAGCTCGTTCTCGGACCGCTCAAGGCTTTCCTTCAAAGTATTGACCTCCGCAGTCAGTGCGGCGGAGGTCAGCAGCACAGCCTGCAATCCCATATTGATATATTTTTTATGACTCCTGCGTATATCTTTTTAGATCCTCAGTCCGGCTTTTCTTTCCGAACACCGAACCGAGCATCAGGGGCTACTGTCTATGCGGTACCATTTTATATATATCGAAATTCTTACCTCAAAGCCTGTTAGAAGGCTCCTGCAGGCTTCGGTCAGCCCGCTTTTGGTGAGCTGGACCTTCTGAATCACCGCACTCATGACAGTGCGGTGTTCCTCCTCGACGGAAGCACCGTTGAGCGCCTCCAGCAAGTTATCCGGCGCCTCCGGTTGGATGGAGGCTACCAGCGTCACGGTCTTGCCCTTCTTACGAAGGGGTCGCCCGCCGGACTCCGGAGCCACTGTGGGTTCCGGGCCGAGTCCGGTGCAAAGTCCGGGAGGTTGTCCTGCGACACCTCCGGAGCCTCCTCCTCCTGGTGGGTCCCTTCCCGGGATCCCACCTCGGCATCGTCCGCATCACGAGGGGTGGAGGCAGTCGGAAGAGAATCCATATCCGACGCACCTAAGGACTCGCTCGACGAAGTGGGAAGATCATCCTTGGATGGACTGCAAGGTTGTATGCGGCATTAGAAAGACATTATGTGGCAAAAAGAAAAACCATGAAGTTATTCGGGAGTCCGGATACTTACGATCTCGCCAGGGGCTTGGCCCTTGGAGGCCAGTCCTCGTCGTCGTCACTGGCATTGGCAGAGCAGTCCGGGGAAAGAGTTTTTCCCTTCTTGGACCCTTCGGCCTCCCCCGTAGGGGAAGCCTTCCTTTTCTTCCCTCCCCCCGCTAAGGGAGAAGCTTTCTTCTTCTCCTCCTCGCCTTTGTGGGAGGAGTCGGCCTCGGAGTCATCATCCGATAACACCTGAAAATGGGAACTCTTTTGAGTACCCGTGGCCTTCTTCTTGGCCTTCTTCTCTGGCAATGTGGGGTGCCGGAGCCAGCAGCCCCGTTAGGCAGGCATCCGCTGGGTCCTCTGGCAATGGGGCCGGACAGATAGTCTGTTCGGCCTTCGCCAGCCAGTCCTGTCAAAGGTAAAGGGAGTTTAGATCCCGCATAGAGTCAAACTATGGAAAACAAGCGACAAAATCGCTTACCTCGTCAGCCGGACGCTGCGAGCTGAATCCGCGATCTTTGGTAGCGGATGCGGGAGCCTCGGCGCCCTTGAATAGCACCTTCCAGACATCTTCGTATGTAGTGTCGAAGAACCCGCTCAGAGTCTGGTGCTGCGCCGGATCGAACTCCCACATGTTGAAACCCCATCGTTGGCACGGGAGAATCCGGCGGATGAGCATGACCTGGACTACATTGACAAGCTTGAGCTTCTTGTCCACCAGCTTTTGGATACAAGCTTGGAGTCCGGTCAGCTCCTCCGAATCACCCCAGATCCGGCCACTCTCTTTCCAGGAGGTGAGCCGTGTAGGGATGCCAGATCTGAATTTGGGGGCCGCTACCCATTCAGGGTCACGCGGCTCGGTGATGTAGAACCACCTCGATTGCCACCCCTTAATGGTTTCCACGAAAGTGCCCTCCAGCCAAGTAACGTGGGACATCCTGCCCACCATGGCACCTCCGCACTCCGCTTGGATGCCCTTCACAACCTTCGGCTTGACACTGAAGGTCTTGAGCCACAAGCCGAAGTGGGGCTGGATGCAGAGGAAGGCCTCACACACGACGATAAACGCCGAGATGTTGAGGATGAAATTCGGGGCCAGATCATGGAAATCCAGGCCGTAGTAGAACATGAGCCCCCGGACAAAGGGATGAAGTGGGAAGCCCAGTCCGCGGAGGAAATGGGGAAGAAATACTACCCTCTCATGGGGCCTGGGGGTGGGGATGAGCTCTCCCTCGTCGGGGAGCCGGTGCGCGATGTTGCTGGACAAATATCCGGCATTGCGCAGCTTCTGGATCTGCCTCTCCGTGACGGAGGAGGCCATCCACTTGCCTCCCGCTCCGGACATAATTGGAGAAGGTTGAGGTGAGAAGTGCGGACTTGGGCGCTGGAGCTCGAGTTCGCGGAGATGGATAAGCCAAGGAGGAAGAAGGCGCAGGTAAAAGGGTTGGATCTTTATTCCCTTATATGGGCGGACAAGAACATATGTCCCCACCGGCCTGATAAAACTCGCTTATCTCCCAAGCGCCGCAATCAATGGCACGGTTGGGTTACCCACGTCCGTATTTATGGGAATTCCGGAATAAGGGGAACACGATCTCTGCTTCGACAAGACGTGCCAAGGAAACTGCTTCGCTAAACGCGCTGAGGTGGTACAATAAAAACGATTCTAGTGAAGGCTTGGTAGTGGTGTGACGTCACGCCACGAAATACGTCAGCAGATTGAACTTGTGCAAATATTATTCTCTCTACGGTGGAATGTGGAATTTATTTTGCAGAGCCGGACACTATCCTGGTGTTCACAATCTTCTACAAATTATTCGGATGAAGAACCCGCCTTGCAATACCGAAGACAACATGCGCGCCGGACTCGTCGTCATTGAAGCCTGGTTCAGGGGCTACTAAGGGAGTTCTGGACTAGGGGGTGTCCAGATAGCCGAACTATCATCGTCGGCCGGACTCCAAGACTATGAAGATACAAGATTGAAGACTTCGTCCCGTGTCCGGATGAGACTTTCCTTGGCGTGGAAGCAAGCTTGGCGATACGGATATGTAGATCTCCTACCATTGTAACCGACTCTGTGTAACCCTAGCCCTCTCCGGTGTCTATATAAACCGGATGGCTTTAGTCCGTAGGACAAACAACAATCATACCATAGGCTAGCTTCTAGGGTCTAGCCTCCTTGATCTCGTGGTAGATCTACTCTTGTAACACACATCATCAATATTAATCAAGCAGGACGTAAGGTTTTACCTCCATCAAGAGGGCCCGAACCTGGGTAAAACATCGTGTCCCTTGTCTCCTGTTACCATCCGCCTAGACGCACAGTTCTGGACCCCCTACCCGAGATCCGCCGGTTTTGACACCGACAGCGGGGTACCTCACGAGGTGCCCGTGACGCAAGCCATGACGACCAAGGGCGCCATGCGGGCGCCAGCCCACGCAGTGTCCTCCTTTCCTCTTTGGTGCAAAGGGGGCAAGCGTAGGCGAGAGTATCAAGCAAAGGCATCCATTTTGGTGCAACAAGACCAAGACCAGCCCAACAGCAGGAAGGAGGTCATCGTGGAGCCCAAGCCGGCGTCACCACCAGAGCCTCTGACAGGCGAGGACCAACTTTAGTCAGGATAAGTGTACCAGATGTTCCCCTTCAAAATGGCCAATTGTTGGCGCCCTTCCCACTCAATATTTGGGAAGAGGCCCAGGGCCTTCGCCTATAAACAGGACTAACCACCCATAGGGTAGAGGCATCTTGATCTGGACGGGATCCACAGCAAGCAACCAGCAGAGAGAGAGCGACTGAACTCCCCTAGTAGTTCATGCACCAGCCAAGAGCAGACCCTCGCGAGGCTGTTCTTCCTTGTACTGTTCACCATCAGCCCAAGAGGCAATCCACCACACCACACACTGGAGTAGGGTATTACACCACAATGGTGGCCTGAACCAGTATAAACATTGTGTCTCTTGTGTTGTTCTTTTCATAGCTTACATCCTAGCATGGCGGTGGGGTGCAGGTAGGTAGTGGGCGAGATCTCCACGTGCACCCCAGTGTTCGAACCTCAAGGGTCGGTCGGAACCCAAAATCCGACATATATATCCCATGAATCTATAATGTATTAATGCAATTCATTCATGTGTGCAGTATGATTCTGGAGATGATGTGTACAAGGGCAACGTCTCGTCCTTCACAACCAAGGAGGTGGAGAAGATCAAGGCCAAGGGAATTGCTTCCTTCTACAACCGCAAGATCAAGAAGTGGCACTGCCCCTACTACACCACCAAGCCAAAGCCAAAGGATGGCCGCTTCGATCACCTTCTGTCTCATGCAGAGGATGTAGCAATTTGCGAGGAGGACTACATGATCAGGGAGCAGCATGCTACGCTCGCAAAGGCCCTGACTCCGGCATGATGTGATGATGTGATGATGTGATGAACTGAATCTTTATCTTTTTGGTTACTTTGAGTCTGGTTACTTTTGGTAAACTGAATGTGGCTGTTATGGTGTGTTGAACTAAATCTATGGTGATGCTAGTAATGTATTATGCTATCTATATTTGTCTGTCCTTAAATTTGCCTATGGTGTATGGTTAGTTCTAATTAGATGTTGTGAACTATGAGTTTAGGTGCTGCAATGATCACACATGTTGTTTTAGTGTGTTGCTTCACTGATCAGACATGTTGTGTTAGTGTTGCTTCACTGATCACACAAGTTGTTTCAGTGTTGCTTCACTGATCACGCATGTTGTTTCAGTGTTGCTTCACTGATCACACATGTTATTTGTCTCATGTTTATTAATCAAATCAAATGCATGCTTTTTACCACCAGCATGTTTCATTATCCGATGTTTTGAACTGACATTTTACAAGACAGTATAAATTCAAGAAAATGCAAAAAAAAACCTTGGCAAACTATCTAGGTTTGTGTAGGAGATCATGTGTGCAAAATTTGAGGTGATTTAGAGGAGGTCAAAGAAATTTTGAATTTGAGAAATGTGCTCCATTTTAGCTGCAAGGCTAGGGTACACATCCCGTTTGTAATCAAGTTTTTTTGGACCTACTCTAAATGAGCCAAATGTTTTTTATTAACACATATTCAATCTATATAGTGTAGATTCGAAGTCTCACTATTTTTGAATAAATCTTCATATTTTTACATTTTCTTTTGAGAAATATGCTTTAATATAAAAAGTGTTAAAAACATTTAAAATATGAAAATGGAAAACTAAGTTCAGACCCGTCTTATTCACTTTGAAATAAAGCTTTGGTGATCTTATTTTGAATTTTTTTAATTTTTCAAAAATGAAAGGTAACCCTACCTCATCTCCTTGAACTCTATGAAATCTTGTAGGTGAAATCTCATATGTGTGAAGGTTTTCTCATGAAAATGACCATAGACCAAGTTTATGATTTTTGGTTGGTAACATGTCACATAAGACAACATTGTGCGCAGGCTTTATATTTTTTTGATTTTCTTTGAATTAATGGTGCTCATTTGACCTCGGTCATGCCAGCTAGGGTTTTTTTCATGAAAACGGCCATAGACCAAGTTTGGTATTTTTCCTCGTTAGTGTGTCTTATTAAACGACGAACGGCAAAGGTTTCATATTTTTCAATTTTTTAAAATTAGTTATGCTCAGTCAAAGCTTTTGAAACCCCGTTGACCAGCTCAAAACCCCTCTAAACCACGCAGGGTTTTGCCTAACCCTAGCTCTGAATGTCAGCCGTCCGATCATACCCTGACGCCAAGCGACAGCCCTCAAATGTGGTCTTCTAGAAGGAATTCGATGGGCAGGCTGCGTGCAGGCTCTGGGTCGTTGGATCACAAGGACAGCTCCGCAGGGTTGGATCATGGGGCTATCCGCGAGAGGCGATCCTGTTGGTTGTGCTCAGTTGCTCACCCACCACTAATTCCGCGAAAAAATGTTGTTATTGGGCCCAAAAGGAAACCAAGCTCTGGTTGGGCCGTCGAATTGCGTCATTTTTTGTGAACGTGTTGGCTCTATTTTTTGTGAATGTGTTGGCTTTGTTTTTTTTTTTGCATCGATTGAAATTACACAACAATTGACATTGCATAGAAAATTTAGTTCTTTTTGTTCTATACAAATGCAAAATGACCAAATTTTAAGGGCCAAATTTTTTTTATCATGCAAAATGGCCACAAACTATTCAAAAATGGGTCATTTTGCATTTGTATAATGGCCACAAGACATCTATCTTTTATTTATCATGCAAAATGACCAAATGTATTTTTATCATGCAAAATGGCCACAAGCCCTTCAAAAATTGTCTCTTTTTTCATATAATATATATGACCACGGATTCCCACGCGTGCAATTAGCTTCTTTTTCTTCTTCTTTTCAAACCACCGCTTCCCACGCGTGTACACTCCCGATGTTGCGGTGGGTTTGAAAATGGGCTACTTCATATTTGACCCCCTTCACATTTGACCCCGTTATTGCCACAGCCAAATAACACGTAGCACTATGGCTATTTAAGCCACCCTTTGCCTCTACCATCTCTCATCCATCTCCCATCCTCTGCCATCTGCCCTTCTTGCTCTTCGACCCCTTCTCCATCTTCTGCACATCCCTCAGCCATGCAGTACACTGGACCAACCTACCGCTACCCACCCACCGTGCCGGAGAGGCTCTATACTGGCGTGTACATTGATCGTGCACTATGTGTTTGGGCGATATCAGGGTTGAGGACCACAAGGAACTTCACCGAGTTCTTCGTCGCGTCCGGCTACCACCACCTCTCGTGGGGATCTGCAATGGTGTTCCGTGTCAAGGAGATCATCCAAAACCAGGTGTTGGTTGCTCTCCTTGACAACTTCACCAACACATTCGACGCCTTCTACCTCATCGGCCGGGTGTTTTGGTGTGGCTCTGAGTTCATCGCTTTCACCACCCACAACAGGTTAAAAGAGTACACCAACATCTTGCCCATCGTGACGCGCATGCACACTCTTCTGTACCCCATCAACAACACCGCAGAGGACAGTGAAAAGGGCGCCCAGAGGAGGAGCGAGGTGGAGAAGGCGACGGCTAGGGTTCTAAACCCTCTATCTTTTTTTAGTCTATGTTATGTTAAGTTGTAATTGAACTAAGTTCTATTATTAAGTTTTCTATCTATTCTATTATTAAGTTCTTCCTAGTTTGAACTATGTGATTGTGCTATGGGCTTGTTGGCCCTATCTACATATTGGGACTACATATTTGTTGATTGTTTTCTTAGAGAGCTCGGTTTGTTAGTAGGGTTCCCTTGTTAGTAACCACCTAGTGCATGCAAGCAGGCTTTGTTAGTAGGGATGAATGAGTAGAGCTAAGCAAGGGAGTGTATATTTTTTTACACAAGCCATAAATATGTAGCCACCTAGCTAGAAGAGAGGAACTAGCGGCAGTGACCGTCGTTGCATCTGTTGCGGCTGGCGTGCAAGAAGCTGCTTGGTCAGTGCATCATGGCGGACGCATCCGCGCATGCAGGCTCAGTCGGCGCATTGTGGCATCGTGACATTGGCGCATGCAGGCTCGATCTACGCATGCAGGCTTGATTTACACATGCAGGCAGGCTTTGCTGGGTGCATGCAAAGCAGGCCTCTGTCATGGCGGTGCACGCAGGCGTTTAATGCAAGGTACGACCCAACGAAACCACGGCCCAACGGTCGAACAGCGACACTGCCCAATGCGGCCCCACCTGTCAGGTCCAATGGACGACACAGTCCAGCGCGGCCCCACTCGTCAGAGTTAATGGTCAAGCCATGGACCCGACGGCAACGTCCATTGTGACCAGTTCTGAGGGTTTCGGGCAAGGGAGTGTGGAAAACTAAGCAAAAGTTAAGACCGCGGGGATGAGTGAGTAGACCTAAGGAACCAGTGGCACATATGTAAAAAATCTTTCATCAAAGCACATGCAGTACAATGCATGTGGCGTTCGTGACTGTGATGGCTATGGCTGCTTTGTGTTTGAGAAAGATCCCAGCCCCATTGGGCCAAGCGTATTCAATTGGAGGTGGGTTTACAGCCTCGGCAACCACTCCATGTTCCTCGGGCTCAATTATCACTACTGCAGAATGCTGCTAATGCGACACTATGATCAGAGACCCTTCAACAAAATTGTGTGAGATGCAATAATCGCAAATGGTGGTGTAAAAAACCGTCAAAAAGTGCAAAACATTTGCGATGGCGGCGCCATCAAACATGGTTCAGATTTTAGTTGCGTGTGCGATGTAGGGCACACGGTTAGTCCATTCAAACTGTTTGCGATTAGACATAACAACAGAAATGGTAGCCATATCAATGTGTGTGCGATATACGGCATACAGTTCGCTCCGATGAACTGTTTCCTATTAGGGAAAGCAAAAGAAACGGTTAGCCAGATCAAGGTGTGTGTGATATACTGCATACGATTCAGTCGAATGAACTATTTTCAATTAGGGAAGAGAACATAAACGGTTCAACTTAACAAGATGTGTGTGATACACGGCAAAAAGGCCCGGAGGTTAATTAAAGAACAAGTACACAGAGGTTAATTTGATATACGTAACTTATAAGTTTCATAGAAATCATATCACTTTTTTTTGGAAAACATTTAATTGTGTTGAATGTATATAGTGCTCCATCCTATTAGTTGAATTAACCTCGAGGTCCATGGTTTGGAAACATGTCGTAAAGTAATGGGATAGACCTTCATTCAAACCAATCAACATGTGTTCAAAAAACAAAAATTATCAAAAAGTAACAAGATAGACATTCTTCAAGCCAATCGACATGTGTACAAAAAACAAAAAATGTCAAAAATTACAAAACAAGGACCTTGAGGTTAATTCAACTAATATGATGGAGCGTTATATACATTCAACACAATTAAATGTTTATAGTGACCCATCACATCAGTTAATTTAACATCGAGGCCACTTCCCATCCGGTCACCCATCTGATGACTACTCCAGCCTCAACACACTTAACTTGGGAGTTCTGTTAGATGAGCTATCGGTAGGGAAGCTGGTCCTTGCTGCTGTAGCATCCCTCTTTGCATCCTTTATTGAGCACTCGGATGACCAACTGTTGCCGCACAATGGTCAATGCCACGTCCCCCGCATGGCAGTTTTTGCAGCGGGTAACTGCATCGCCATGCCGCGCCCAGCGCAACCGCATGCACACGAATGTGCGTGATCGTGCGCTGGCCCCAAACACTGGCGGCACAACTTATAGATTGATGGATGGAGTACTAGTTACAGTGATGCATATAATTAAGCAAAGGGATCGCACATGTCTGTATTGACTGGAACGACAATGCAATAGCACAATAAGAATTAAGGCCACGATGATGCAATCGTAGTGGTGGTTACAGGAGGCAAGAAGAAAGATGCATCCATCAACGTACGACCTCCTCCTCCTCAACTCAGTGCACTGGGCCACCGACCGGCGGCTAAGGAGCGGCAGCTTTTGTGGCGAGGTCAAGGTGCTTCTCAGCAAAGGCATCCAAGGCTTCTAGCCGGTTGAAGAAGGCCAACGTTGTAGCATCCTCACAAGCCTTTTAGATACCTATGTACACGACTCGCTCATACACGTGGATGTGTAGGTCGATGAATTCTTGTAGTGCGAGGCGCCTCGCGGCGAGCACAGCCTCCAGGAGGACATTCTTCGTGGCGTCGGCGAGCAGTTGTAGGGCCACCAATGCATGAAAGAGGTTCCGACCATGGAGGCTGATTAGGGTGGCAGGCAATGAGGATCCCAGGCGCGCGGGCTGGAGGAGTACGGTGATGTCGTCCGTGAGCTTCTTGACGACGGTGAACTTGTTGGTGCTGGCAACAATCATCTGGTCATACTGAGAGTCATAGCTGGCGTCAATGACAGCCATCCACCAGCCGGTCGCCAACACCGTCTTGAGACGATCCTCGATGCCATGCCGCAGGCCGGCATCGTGGACCATCTGGCACAGCCGCGGGCCGCTCGCGCACATCACCGCCATGGGTCTGGAGTGAGCACTTTTGCGCTTATTACTGTAGGTGCTTAGGCAAATGCTTAGGTGCGTATGATGTGGTAGATGCATTGGAATGGAGGGGCGCCTTTATATTAGTGCAAACTGCGTTGCATTCACATCATGCTGCCTCTTTTCTCGGTCCTCCTCCCATTACTTCCCTCATGCATCATTGTCCGTTCAACATTTCAGGAACCGCTACCATCTCCCTCATGTGCATTAAAGCCGTATCGGGAACTCTGCCGCCCGCTGTCAAATCGAATAGTACTGCGCCGCCCGCTGCCCGCCCGACTGAACACGCTTCCTTGCCTCCATCTATGCTTAATTACTGAATTTTAGTTGCAAAAAATAGATACTGCTAGTGATGTTTAGCTTCATATTTTGACAAATCGCAGTGTTACAAGGTTGACAAATGGCAATGTTACTAGATCAAGAATTGTCAATCTTTCCAGTTTGACAAATGGCAACATACCCAATATGACAGATGCAAATCTTACCAAATTGTTTGTAAGTGGTTGCACACGGGTCATCCAAAAGAACCGTTTGCGTTCAAGAGATGCAAAAATCCTACTCTCACTTTGCATATGGGTGTTCTATCTAAAATGTTTGTGATCAAGAGCCATTAAAATCAAGACACGTGGCGTCACATGAATGGTTAACAGAACACGCAGGGTTTGAATTATACAAATGCTTGAGATATTAAAGTGGCAGTTATTTTTTCAAAATGCCTTTGTTGGCTGTTATTCGAGTGCGCCTTCTCTCAAAATGGGCACGAAAAATACCACAACATGTCGGGTGCCATTCCATGATAGCATGCCAAGTTTCATGAATTTCAGACGATTTTTTGATTTACTAGAATTTAAAAACAAAGTATCTCAACGTTTTGCCAGCAATCAACGGTGCCCTGGTGTTTGAAATTCATTCCAATTTCTTGCATTGGACCTAAGCATGCACCCAAGGACAAAGATTTGATTTTTCAACCAATTTATATGCACTGGAGCATGTGCATATAATTGAAATTTGAATTATGCACATAAATGCATTCCAAACTTAGTTAATGCATTAAAATATCCAAACGAACCCCGAAAAATCAAAAAAATCACACAACACTCCTCTTGTTCTATGTTGACACGAGAAAAAAATTTGAAAGCAAGAAGATGCAATGGATATTGTTTCGTCCCCAAAGGTGGGACGTTCCCTACCGAAACCATCATGCTTGTTGTGAGAAGCTCTGGTTTGTGAGAAGCATATACCCAAACCTGCCCAAAATGGGACAAAAAATTTACCATGGCATGTTGATGCCGCTCCATGATAGCATGCCAAGTTTCATGAATTTCAAATGAGTTTTGGATTTACTAGAATTTGAAAACCAGGTATCTCAATGTTTGCGGCCGAGTGACAGTGGCAGGGTGTTTGACATTCATTCCCATTTCCTGCATGGGACCTAAGCATGCACCCAAGGACAAAGTTTTGATTTTTCAACCAATTTATATGCACTGGAGCATGTGCATGTGGTTCAAATTTGAATTATGCACATAAATGCATTGAAAACTCAGTTAGTGCATAAAAGTATCCAAACGAACCCCGAAAAATCACAAAACTTGACACAACACTCCTGTTGTTCCATGTTGACACGAGAAAAAGTTCTGAAAGCAATAAGAGGCAGTGGATATCATTTTCGGCCCCAAAGGTGGGACGTTTCCTACCGAAACCATCATGCTTGTAGTGAGAAGCTCTGGTTTGTGAGAAGCATATACCCAAACCTGCCCGAAATGGGATAAAATGTTTATCACGGCATGTTGATGCCGCTCCATGATAGCATGCCAAGTTTCATGAATTTCAGACGAGTTTTGGATTTACTAGAATTTAAAAACCAGGTATCTCAATGTTTGCAACCATGTGATGGTGGCAGGGTGTTTGACATTCATTCCCATTTCTTGCATGGGACCTAAGCATGCACCCAAGGAAAAAGATTTGATTTTTCAACCAATTTATATGCAGTGGAGCATGTGCATGTAGTTCAAATTTGAATTATGCACATAAATGCATTGAAAACTCAGTTAATGCATAAATATGTCCAAACGAACCCCAAAAAATCACAAAATTTGACACAACACTCCTGTTGTTCCATGTTGACACGAGAAAAAAATTGAAAGCAATAAGAGGCAATGGATGTCGTTTTCTTCCCCAAAGGTGGGACGTTCCCTACCAAAACCATCATGCATGTTGTGAGAAGCTCTGGTTTGTGAGAAGCATATACCCAAACCTGCCCAAATTGGGACAAAAAATTTACCACAGCATGTTGATGCCGCTCCATGATAGCATGCCAAGTTTCATGAATTTCAGACGAGTTTTGCATTTACTAGAATTTAAAAACCAGGTATCTCAATGTTTGCTGCCGAGTGACGGTGGCAGGGTGTTTGACATTCATTCCCATTTCTTGCATGGGACCTAAGCATGCACCCAAGGACAAAGATTTGATTTTTCAACCAATTTATATGCACTGGAGCATGTGCATGTGGTTCAAATTTGAATTATGCACATAAATGCATTGAAAACTCAGTTAGTGCATAAAAGTATCCAAACGAACCCCGAAAAATCACAAAACTTGACACAACACTCATGTTGTTCTATGTTGACATGAGAAATTTTTTGAAAGCAATAAGAGGCAATGGATATCATTTCGTCCCCAAAGGTGGGACGTTCCCTACCGAAATCTTCATGCTTGTTGTGAGAAGCTCTGGTTTGTGAGAACCATATACCCAAACCTGCCCCAAATGGGATAAAAAAAATTACGACAGCATGTTGATGCCGCTCCATGATAGCGTGCCAAGTTTCATGAATTTCAGACAAGTTTTCGATTTACTAGAATTTACAAACCAGGTATCTCAATGTTTGCGGCCGAGTCACGGTGGCAGGGTGTTTGACATTCATTCCCATTTCTTGCATGGGACCTAAGCATGCACCCAAGGACAAAGATTTGATTTTTCAACCAATTTATATGCACTGGAGCATGTGCATGTAGTTCAAATTTGAATTATGCACATAAATGCATTGAAAACTTAGTTAATGCATAAAAATGTCCAAACGAACCCTGAATAATTCCAATTCTTTTACGACACACATATAGTTGCATGTTCACTGCAGATAAAAGGTCTAGCAATTCAAACACCGTCCATTGCCACTGCGACCCCATTATTTAATTCAAATCAAGACAAAAAATCAAGTAGATCCCACAAAGTTCTTTATAACCAACCGTGTGAACTGCAGCACAAAATATCTTGGAGCAACATCGGAGTATAGTATGCATACGGCTCACGCGAGAAGGTGTGACGGATACAGTCCACAGCCCGCTCTGAATAAGGGACCATGTCTAATGACACTTTGCGCGCTAGTTTTTTCGCTGAAGCATTCCAAATTTTCGGCTTCCGCGGAAATATCTACCTCCCCGCCCCCTCCCCCTTACCAAAAGCCACATTTACCCTGTTTCCGCCTTCCTTTCCAAGTTGAGACCTTCAGTCCTTGCTTGCAGTGCCACCTCCTCACCGGCAACCCTCCTTCATGCTGCTCGGTGATAACCCACAAGTATAGGGGATCACAACAGTTTTCGAGGGTAGAGTATTCAACCCAAATTTATTGATTCGACACAAGGGGAGCCAAAGAACATTCTCAAGTATTAGTAGTTGAGTTTTCAATTCAACCACACCTGGATAACTTAGTATCTGCAGCAAAGTATTTAGTAGCAAAGTAGTATGATAGTAACGGTAACAGTAGCAAAGGTAACGATAGCAGTTTTGTAGTAGTTGTAACAGTAGCAACGGTAAAGTAAATAAGCAAAGCACAATATGTGAAAATCTTGTAGGCATTGGATCAGTGATGGATAATTATGTCGGATGCGATTCCTCATGTAATAGTTATAACATAGGGTGACACAGAACTAGCTCCTATTCATCAATGTAATGTAGACATGTATTCCGAATATAGTCATCCATGCTTATGGAAAAGAACTTGCATGACATCTTTTGTCCTACCCTCCCGTGGCAGCAGGGTACTAGTGCGAACTAAGGGATATTAAGGCCTCCTTTTAATAGAGTACCAGGCCAAAGCATTAGCACTTAGTGAATACATGAACTCCTCAAACTACGGTCACCACCGAGAAGTATCCCGATTATTGTCACTTCGGGGTTGTCGGATCATAACACATAATAGGTGACTATAGACTTGCAAGATAGGATCAAGAACTCATATATATTCATGAAAACATAATAGGTTCAGATCTTAAATCATGGCACTCGGGCCCTAGTGACAAGCATTAAGCATAGCAAAGTCATAGCAACATCAATCTCAGAACATAGTGGATACTAGGGATCAAACCCTAACAAAACTAACTTGATTACATGGTAAATCTCATCCAACCCATCAATGTCCAGCAAGCCTACAATGGAATTACTCACGCACAGCGGTGAGAATCATGAAATTGGTGGTGGGGGATGGTTGATGATGACGATGGCGATGAATCCCCCTCTCTGAAGCCCCGAACGGACTCCAGATCAGCCCTCCCGAGAGAGATTAGGGCTTGGCGGTGGCTCTGTGTCATAAAACGCGATGAAACTTTCTCTCTGATTTTTTTTCTCCACAAAAGAAATATATGGAGTTGGAGTTGAGGTCGGTGGACGTCCAGGGGGCCCATGAGGCAGGGGGCACGCCCAGGTGGAGGGGGCGCGCCCCCCACCCTCGTGGACAGGGATGTGGGCCCCCTGACGCTATTTCTTTTGCCAGTATTTTTTATTAAATCTGAAAAGTTGCTCCGTGGATTTTCAGGTCATTCCGAGAACTTTTATTTCTACACAAAAATAACACCATGGCAGTTCTACTGAAAACAGCGTCAGTCTGGGCTAGTTCCATTCAAATCATGCAAGTTAGAGTCCAAAACAAGGGCAAAAGTGTTTGGAAAAGTAGATACGACGGAGATGTATCAACTCCCCCAAGCTTAAACCTTTGCTTGTCCTCAAGCAATTCAGTTGATAAACTGAAAGTGATAAAGAAAAACTTTTACAAACTTTGTTTGCTCTTGTTGTTGTAAATATGTAAAGCCACATTCAAGTTTTCAGCAAAGATTATGAACTATCCATATTCACAATAACACTTAGGTCTCATGTTTACTCATATCAATGGCATAATCAACTAGCGAGCAATAATAATAAAACTCGGATGACAACACTTTATCAAAACAATCATAATATGACATGACAAGATGGTATCTCGCTAGCCCTTTCTGAGACCGCAAAACATAAATGTAGAGAACCTTTAAAGATCAAGGACTGACTAAACATTGTAATTCATGGTAAAAGAGATCCAGTCAAGTCATACCCAATATAAACTAATAGTAATGCATGCAAATGACAGCGGTGCTCTCCAGCGGGTGCTTTTTAATAAGAGGGTGATGACTCAACATAAAAGTAAATAGATAGGCACTTCGCAGAGGGAAGCAGGGATTTGTAGAGGTGCCCGAGCTTGATTTTGAAATAGAGATGAATAACATTTTGAGCGGTATACTTTCACTGTCAACATAACAACTATGAGATCTCGATATCTTCCATGCTACACACATTATAGGCGGTTCCCAAACAGAATGGTAAAGATTATACTCCCCCTCCACCAACAAGCATCAATCCATGACTTGCCCGAAACAATGGGTGCCTCCAACTAACAACAATCTTGGGGGAGTTTTGTTTAATTATTTTGATTTGATTTGAGCATGGGACTGGGCATCCCGGTGACCAGCCATTTTCTCGTGAATGAGGAGCGAAGTCCACTCCTCTTGAGAATAACCCACCTAGCATGGAAGATACAGACAGCCCTAGTTGATACATGAGCTGCTCGAGCATACAAAACAGAATTTCATTTGAAGGTTTGGAGTTTGGCACATACAAATTTACTTGGAACGGTAGGTAAATACCGCATATAGGAAGGTATGGTGGACTCATATGGAATAACTTTGGGGTTTATGGAGTTTGGATGCACAAGCAGTATTCCTGCTTAGTACAGGTGAAGGCTAGCAAAAGACTGGGAAGCGACCAACTGAGAGAGCGACAACAGTCATGAACATGCATTAAAATTAATCAACACCAAGTGCAAGCATGAGTAGGATATAATCCACCATGAACATAAATATCGTGAAGGCTATGTTGATTTCATTTCAACTACATGCGTGAACATGTGCCAAGTCGAGTCACTCAATTCATTCAAAGGAGGATACCACCCTATCATACCACATCACAACCATTTTAATAGCATGTTGGCATGCAAGGTAAAACATTATAAACTCATAGCTAATTAAGCATGGCATAAGCAACTATAATTTCTAATTGTCATAGTAAACATGTTTATTCATAATAGGCTGAATCAGGAACGAAGAACTAATCATATTTACGAAAATAAGAGAGGTCGAGTTCATACCAGCTTCTCTCATCTCAATCAGTCTATCATATATCGTCATTATTGCCTTTCACTTGCACGACCGAACGGTGTGGATAATAATAATAGTGCATGTGCATTGGACTAAGCTGTAATCTGCAAGCATTCAATTCAAGGGAGAAGACAAGGTAATATGGGCTCTTGGTTAAATCAACAATCATGCATATTAGAGCCACTAAACATTTTCATTATGGTCTTCTCCTCTCGACCCCCAAAAGGAAAGAAAAGAAATAAAACTATTTACATGGGAAAGCTCCCAACAAGCAAAAGAAGAATGAGAAAATTTTTTGGGTTTTCTTTTAATTACTACTACAAGCATGGAAATTAAACTAACTAATTTTTTCTGGTTTTTCTTAAGGTTTATCAAACACACAAGAAGAAAGCTAGAAAAAGAAATTAAACTAGCATGGATAGTACAATGAAAAAGTATGAACACTGACAACTAGAGTGAGTGTGAGAACATGATGTCGGTGAGAAATGCGTACTCCCCCAAGCTTAGGCTTTTGGCCTAAGTTGGTCTATGCCCATGGATCGCGGCTACTCTCCCCGGTGTACTGAGGAGTGTCATTGTACTTCCACTAACTGGCGATCTCCTCCGGATCCCACAGATAAGATGATGGTCGATAAGGGTCAAGTGGTGGTTCTGGCTCAGGCTCTGGGGCTGATGTCTAGCCTCGATGCACGTAAACGGCCGTCGGCAAGATGAGGTAATGGCCTGCAGTTAAATCAAACAAAGAAGGCGCATGAAAGATAATAATCTCATTGTGTTTCTTATTAAATCTCAAATTATACAAAAGCATCTTATCATCATTATTAACAATAAACTCATGTGCTACCATGCTCTTATAGTCTAGAAAGGTAGGAGGCAACAATTTTTCTTCTTTCTCAAAATGCCTAATAGGTATCCTGAAATGTTTAGCAAGACGTGCAGCATAGATACCTCCAAAGATGGGGCCTTTTGTACGGTTCAGGCTTAAACATTTAGCAATAATAGCACCCATACTAACAGAGTTATCATAGAATAAAGCATGGAACAAAATAATAATATCAGAGACACTAAGGTTTCCATAGTTTCCGCGACCAATTAAGCATCGACTAGCAAATATTGCAAAGTAGCGTAAAACAGGAAAATGTATGCTAGTAATTCTTGCATTAGAAACCTTCCTCGATTCCCCTACAGTAATAGTATCAATAAAACCATCCACATCTTTACGATGTGGTTCCTCTAAGGTGCCCTCGAAGGGTATTTTGCAAACAGCGCAAAAATCATGTAATGACATCTCCTTAGCCGCATCATATAAATGAAAAGCTACTGAAGGAGGTGAATTCTTAGGATAAAAGTAGAATTTTGCATGAAAGTATTGGTGAGTAAGATATACTATTCAGCATGGTCGTGGAGGAAGTCAGTGAGGCCCGCATTATCATCCAATGAATAAAAGTCATCATAAATCCTGGCTGCTCTTAAGAAATTATCACAAGGCCATTCACACGGCCGTACTTCCGCTACACGAGGAAGATTGTACTTGGCCTTTTTCTTTCTCCTTAGCTTGTTTATCCTTAGAACCTTGGCTAGAAGAGACCCTCAAGAACAATCTCTTCATATTTTTCTGAAAAATTCTAAAAAATTAGTAACTCAAAATAAAAGTGAATCAAACTCGACAAAACTGATAGCAACAACTCCCACAAGTGCCTAGAGCCTATATCATGCATTAGAATTACTTGGGACCTCATAAATTTGACATGCAGGCTCGAGAACAGGGTCACCTAGGCAGCAAAAATTTGCAATGAATAAAGCACTAGAACAGAAACTAATTGGACCATTGGAGGAGTTACATACCAAGGAACAATCCCCCAAAGAAGTTTTGTGAATGGAGCTTTGAGCAAGGAGATCGAAAATGGCAGCAAAGTGAGCTAGAACTCGTGCTTAAGCTGGATGGTGATTTTTTTGGGAGGAAGATGAAGTGTGTGGGTGCAGGAATAAGTGGAGGGGGTCCACCGTGGGCCCACGAGGCAGGAGGGTGCGCCCTGTAGGGGTGGGCGCGCCCTAGACACTCGTGGCCAGGTGCCAGCTCCCCCTATTGTGTTCTCAGTGCCAAATATTCTCAAATATTCCAGAAAAAATCATACTAAATTGGCAGGGCATTTGAAGAACTTTTATTTTTGGGTATTTTTTATAGCATGGATAATTCAGAAAACAGACAGAAAATACTATTTTTGCTTTATTTATTCTAAATAACAGAAACTAAAAAGAGGGTATAGAAGGTTGTGCCTTCTAATTTCATCCATCTCATGCTCATCAAAAGGAAACCACTAACAAGGTTGATCAAGTCTTGTTAACAAACTCATTCCGAATAACATGGAACCGTAGAAATTTCGAAGAACACTAGGTTACCTCAACGGGGATATGAACATCCCCAATAATAAGAATATCATATTTCTTCTTGACAGTAGGAAGAGGAAATTCAAAACCTCCAATAATAATCAATGGAATTTTTCCAATAGAATTGATGCTATGAACTTGAGGTTGTTTCCTCGGAAAGTGTACCGTATGCTCATTACCATTAACATGAAAAGTGACATTGCCTTTGTTGCAATCAATAACAGCCCCTGCAGTATTCAAGAAGGGTCTACCAAGAATAATCGACATACTATCGTCCTCGGGAATATCAAGAATAATAAAGTTCGTTAAGATAGTGACGTTTACAACCACAACGGGCACATCCTCACAAATACCGACAGGTATAGCAGTTGATTTATCGGCCATTTGCAAAGATATTTCAATAGGTGTTAACTTATTCAATTCAAGTCTACGATATAAAGAGAGAGGCATAACACTAACACCGGCTCCAAGATCACATAAAGCAGTTTTAACATAGTTTCTTTTAATGGAGCATGGTATAGTTGGTACCCCTGGATCTCCAAGTTTCTTTGGTATTCCACCCTTAAAAGTATAATTAGCAAGCATGGTGGAAATTTTAGCTTCCGGTTAAGGATTCTTTCTTTTATTTGTAATAATATCCTTCATGTATTTTGCATAAGGATTCACTTTAAGCATATCAGTTAAGTGCATACGTAAGAAGATAGGTCTAATCATTTCAGCAAAGCCCTCAAAATCTTCATCATCCTTTTTCTTGGATGGCTTAGGAGGAAAAGGCATGGGTTTCTGAACCCATGGTTCTCTTTCTTTATCGTGCTTCCTAGCAACAAAGTCTCTCTTATCATAACGTTGATTCTTTGATTGTGGGTTACCAAGATCAACAGCAGCTTCAACCTCTACATCATTATTATTGCTAGGTTGAGCATCAACATGAACATTGTTATTAACATTATCACTAGGTTCATGTTCATCACCTGATTGTGTTTCAGCATGAGAAATAGAAATATCATTAGGATTCTCAGGTGTGTCTATAACAGGTTCACTAGAAGCATGCAAAGTCCTATCATTTTTCTTTTTCTTCTTTTTAGAAGAACTAGGTGCATCTAAATTATTTCTCTGAGAATCTTGATCAATTCTCTTAGGGTGGCCTTCAGGATACAAAGGTTCCTGAGTCATTTTACCAGTTCTAGTAGCCACTCTAACAGCAAAATAATGTTTATTATTTAATTCATCGAGCAAATCACTTTGAGCTTTAAGTACTTGTTCTGTTGAGTAGTAACCATAGAAGCATATTTACTAATGAGTAAAAGTTCACTTTTAACTCTAGCCATATAATCACTCAAGCGTCCAATCATGTAAGTATTACTCTTTAATTCTCTACCAACATAAGCATTAAAGTTTTCTTGTCTAGCCATAAAGTCATCAAATTCATCTGAACATTGGCTAGGAAACTTAGTAGAGGGGATTTCAACTTTATCATATCTATACAGAGAATTTACCTTTACTACCTATGTCGGGTTATCAAGACCGTGTATTTCTTCAACAGGAGGTAAATTCTTAACATCTTCAGCTTTAATACCTTTTTCTTTCATAGATTTCTTTGCCTCTTGCATATCTTCAGGACTGAGAAATATAACTCCCCTTTTCTCCGGAGTTGGTTTAGGAATAGGCTCAAGAGTTGGCTCAGGAAGTGTCCAATTATTTTCAATAGTCAACATATTATTCAATAGCAATTTAGCTTGGTCGACTATTCTTTCCCTAAAAACACAACCAGCACAACTACAAGTGGTCCTGGAAGCATCGGTAGTCCATTATAAAAGATATCAAGTATTTCATTTTTCTTAACAGGATGATCAGGCAAAGCATTAAGTAATCCGAGAAGCCTCCCCCAAGCTTGTGGGAGACTCTCTTCTTCAATTTGCACAAAATTATATATTTCCCTCAGCGCAGCTTGTTTCTTATGAGCAAGGAAATATTTAGCAAAGAAGTAATAAATCATATCCTAGGGACTACGCACACAACCAGGATCAAGAGAATTAAACCAAGTTTTAGCATCACCCTTTAATGAGAATGGAAATATCTTAAGGATATAATAGTAGCGTGATTTCTCATCATTAGTGAACAGGGCAAAAATGCGAACAGAGGCCGCGCACCAGGCAGGCCGGTATCTAGGCCATGAGAACGCCATGTGGATTCCCGCTCGCAGCGTATCCCTCGCGTATTTGATTTATTTTTGGCCTGTATTGGAGGAGCCAGGTCCCACGCACATGCAAAAGTCTATAGGCCTCTATCTCGCAGCTGACATGTATGAACAGAGCTTTAGCGAGCTGTACATGCTCGACCGGGGATGGGGGAGACATGTACGACGTGCTGGTAGCCTTCACAACCACAATCTTGTTCAATCGCGGGACGTGGCAGTTTGTCCACCAGCTAACACGCAAGTTGGTTTCCTTTAGGTACAGTTTGCTAAGCAGAACCAAATAAGCTATTTTGTTTCACTAATTGTCGGGTTCTTGCCCATGATTTTCACAAATGTCTGGGTTAGTAAGATGTCCCCCGTGCCTGCAGTACATTTACCATGATTCATGTCCTGTGATGATGGTTATCTAACACAAGTTTAACACTTGGCTGTAACATTTGATTGTTTCAAGTCAACGACGTGTTCATGTTTTAGGTGTGACGCCCGCTAATAACTATAGAGATATCATTAGCCAGTGCAGGATTAATGCGTGAGGCTCGCTGCTGTGCATCAACTTCCCGCCGCGCATCCCTGTTCTCTTTTTAGGGTCATTTGTCGTATGGGCATTTACTATGCCGTCACCTCACCCACAGTTGTCTCCATCTACCCCTGCCCTTGGCATTCATCTCTCGAGCCCCCCTTGTTCTTTCCCAGCATTTGTTCTGACGGAGCAAGCCGAAGCACCGACTCCCTCGTGCACGGGCATCCAGGCGACATCGAGGTTGATTCTTGGCTGGCAGCGTGCGGCGTACGGAAGAAGAGTTCTCCGCAAAGGTACCCACCCCTCGCCCCTCCTCTGTTTTTCGATATGTGTTGCCACATCCGCCCCTGTTCTTAGTGTTTTGCTCATCCCTAGCTCGCTTCTGTTCGCATAGGCAGAAGTTTTTTGCCGTGAGGAAGTTAGAGAAGTGAAGATGACAGATTTGTTTAGTGTGATACAAGCTACTATGGTGATAAATCGTGTAGAAAACAGTGACCAATACCCCGAAGATTGGGTTAGTGACGAGGATGGTTCAGGTGGTTCCACTGGATTACCAGGGACACCATGTTTTACCTCTAGGCTTTCATTGTTCAAAGTTGGTTCGGTTGTTGCCAAGTTCAGTGATTTCAAGCGGCAGCTAGTTATGGAGACTGGTTTTGGGGGGTTTCTAGAGGTGAAGGCATGGCAGAAGATTAATCTGAAGTATAGTGCTTTTTTAATGGATCGAGTGGATGTAGAATCCAGTACAATCAACATTGAGGAACAGGGCATGCTTGAATTGTCCAAACAGAAGCTTAATTATGTTTTTGGCATCCCCCCGATATAAACGGCGAAGGTGTCGAGCCATCAGAAGCCTGCATCGAGTACACACGAATGGCAGCATCATTCAGTGACAAAGGCACGCATAGCCTAAAAGCAGCTGAAAATGTTTTGCTTGGAGTGATAACAGAATCGTCATCCCAAATACAGCAGGACTATTTCAAGATTGCATTTGTTATTTTTATAATCGGTCATGTGCTGGCTCCCACCTCGAAACATGATTATATATCCATAGACTTCTGGGCTGCACTGAGTGACATTGGCAAGATCAAGAATTGGAACTGGGGACGGTATGTACTGAAACACCTGTTTCAAGCCGTCAGAAAGTTCAAGACAGATGTTTCAAAGAGAAACCCAACCATCCACATAGTTGGTTGTCACTTGTTTTTGCAGGTATGTGGTCCAGTTTGCACAAACTACTGAGCTTTTTCACATTTCAAACTTCTTGCTGTGCCAATCTCCCGCCCATGCTAATGCATTTGTGATATGTTGTTGTTACATACAAATTAGGTTTTTGTTCTCGATTGTCTCGACCTTGGTATACTAAACAAGCCACGAGAAATAACCCCAGCATAGGTTTGTATGATTATGATTCAATGAGGAAGATGGTTGAGAAAATTGTAGTGAACATATCTCTTGGGGAGATTTCATACCACGGGGGAGCGGTAATTATCGTATTTTTAATTATTGAAGTTTGCGCTTTGTGATATATTTTTGTGTACTTTGTTTTTTCACACACCATATTAAAAATTCTCATTGTTTTCATTAGGTCTGGCCTGAGCTATCTGTTAGCTAGCTGATTGAACGCCATGCGAAAGATTCATGCTCCATAAATCCCCCCCAAACAAGCAACAACCTCTAAAAGAGCAAGCATACCATCCATGTCCATGCTACGTTGTAATTACACAAGGAATGGCCCACAGGAATTTTCAAATTACATCCGCACAAAATATCCGAGCATAGTAAGTGTGCCAAAAAACTGACCATCAAATACAAGCTTCATGTTGCCCTGTGATGACATAAATTCATGTCTTGTGTCTAAAAATTTATCTCTATAACAAACATCTAGTCAGCAGAGAAGCTGGGTATTCTTCTCCGTGAGCAGAATGCACATGGTCTCGCCAATATAACAGAAATGTGCCAAGCATTCCAGACCAACATGTTCACTTTCACTGACAAGCTTATGGCCTGTCTAGCAGAAAGTTGTACCTGCTGCAAGGCATTTGGCCGCAAATCTTGCATTTTGAATGGTGAAGGCACAACCAACTGTCAGCCACATCCTACAACATCAACAGACCAGAACCAATTCAGCACTTCTTTAGTAAGCAAGGTTGGGCCACGCTTGCCTGCACCAGGCCACCATGAAGGTACGTCAGCAACATAAAGCTTTTCCAAAATATTTTCCAAGCAACAAAACAATCCCAACATCCTTCATATTATTACTTTCGCAGGAGCCATGTATGCTACCAGAACAGCGTCTAGAAAAAGGGAAGGAAGTATATCATCTAGTGTGCACTCTGGGTTAGCAAAGAAGCCATGCTCACGCGATGCACAACCGGTATCATCACTAGCACCAACACATGAGATTGACAAGCAAAGCGAGATGGCCATAGCATAGGATGCGTCCGTTATGGAGATTGCTAGCACGATTGTCATCATGTATGATGATCTAATGGCCATTCTTGTAACACAGCTGAGATCCGGCCATCTCCTGAGTACATATTGTTTGGATCAACTACAGAAGGCGCACCTTTGAAGATTGTCCTTCCTAAATGCAATTTCGGCAGAGACCCATGGGTTGTTGGTACAGTAGCCGCCCCACCACCCGAGACAGCTCTCAGAGCTATAAGAGACTAGATGGCAGCAGCTTCTCCCTTAAATCGTCAGAGGCAAGCATAACCACTCAGCAAACATACACTGATGGGTCTGTAAATTTTCAGAGGCAAGCACTAACCTTTGCCATTCATCTTTTCTGATTAATAGGCCATGGGTTGTACACCCCAAACCTTGTTTCATCTTAGTGGAGGGCTTAGATATTCAGCAATAGCTTGTGGCACACGAGAAAATGTCCCATGAAATTTGTACGTCCATCTTCCGCGGGCTTGCCCAACTTGACATGTGCTTCTCAAAAGACACTCCCGGGACGATATGGAGGAAATACATCAAGCCTGATTTTGCGGTGAGTGAGACCATCACACAAAGCCCCAATCTGAAAATTATGACACATTTTTACTGACCGCAAAACTTTTTCAAATGTGCAAACAACTGTTACGTCTAATGCCGACCCATTGACCGTGCACTCCATTAGGGCTAGCTTCCAGGAGGGAACCGCCTCTTGCAACCCAGCATCATGTCGCATGGTAGTCCGACATCATTCAAACACTTTCCTTTTTTGTGCAACATTACATCCACATTGCGAATCACTTATTTTTTTCTATGTTCATTTGGTAGTGGTTTATTCCAGCAATTCTCCCAAATGGTTGGGTGGTTTATGCATTTGACATGCTGCACAAGTGAATCGTTGTTTATGACCTTGTTGTTGGTCCATTTAGATACAGTAACCGCCGAGTCAGCATGCATGAATTTGTGAGCAACAAACTTAATGCTGCTTTGTTCAACTGCATCTACAGTTTTTTCAGTTCATGGCATTGTGAATCAACTCACTGGACACTTACATTTCCAATCATAATGAGAGAACAATTTCACAAGTAAGCCCCCCTGATCCGCCACTGCCTATACATGAACATCCACTATCCTTGTCAAGTAATTCTCACTTGTTGGATTTCATTATTTATTTTGATATGCAGGGATTAAGCCGGATTGTGTGCCACTTTTTTGCAAGGAACTATGATGGTGACAAGTTGCAAATCCCTCTCAGCAAAGTAAGCTCTTCAGATTGAATGGAACACCAAGTCCCTGAGGATGATTTAATTACTCAAAAAAACTAATCTCTCACCGACTATATTATCTCGTAGGAAACACTCGTATTGCATAGCAACCTCATGTTGTACGAGCTGATGAGGACGCAAGGAAATCAAACAAAAGCTGCCAGCAACTCGCTCGAAGCAATTAAAGGGTTGTTTGTCGTTTTGTAGGCAAACATTGCTGTTTTAATGAAGAGGTAGCCATTTGTCTGTCTGCCATTACTAGATACAGCATTTGTGTGTGTGGCATCTTCCCATTTTAATCCCATGTTGTAATGAAGCTTATCAGAGCTAAATGCAAACAAGTTAGAACAAACCAGTTTTCATCTGATGTAGTTACAAGATAGACATGGGGATACATGTTTGGACCGTAAGATATGTTCCAAACTGGAGTTAAGGCATAGAAACATTTGGAACTTCAAAGTGCAGCCCAGCAATATATTTGTCCTTGCCCACAATAGACATGCAGCAAAAAATACGAGGATGAAATAGTTAACACACCCAGCCAAAACAATTGGCAACAGGAAGATGCAATAAGTTGCATGTACGCCGATCTCCAAATGCCAACATGCTACGGGGAACATCATGGCAATCTAAGAAAACCAAGTACAACAAATCACCCACAGGATCAGTGCCCTTACCCAGAAAATCTTGTTAAATCAACTATAAGAAATTAGGCTCGAACGGTGCAGTTTTCTTAGTGCCACAGGCATTCCGTCGATGTCCAACCACCCCACAGTTGCTACATTTCGGCAATTTCCTTGGAGCCTTTGGAAAATCCCCTCTCTGTGGGCGGGTTGTGCATTTGTGACCTTGCAAATTGTACAGAATCTGGACCTCTTAAGATGATTCTCATAAGGAGCTTTGTCTCGACTTGTCGTTGGTCTCCCGCTCTGTCGTTTTTTCTGATGCACACCCACACCTAAACAATTTGAATCAGCATCTCCATTATCCACATCTTCACGACCATTTTCCTAGATCACCCCCTTTGTAGCACTGGCTACCAAAAGTTGTAGCTTCTCTCGCTCCGCGAGCCCTAAACCATCCTTTTCTACACTCAAAGGCAGCAGAGTAGCATGGACCTCCTTCATCATACTCATGAAAACTTCATAACATTCAACATTGCTATCGCCAAGCACCACACGCTCAAGCGCTTTCATGTACATAGTGTGATGCATGAATGTATCACTAGCAGGAGGCCCTCTGTCTTTCTGGTACCTGACCAAGTGTTCCGGGAGAATGTCACGAGCCTGCCTTGTCCAGCGCTTCATTATGTGCTTCTCAGGTATTTTTGCCAAACGGAAGTGAACCATCACCTGCATAAAATTATACCGCACATCAATCAACTAGTCTCA
Organism: Triticum dicoccoides; assembly: GCF_002162155.2. NCBI lineage: Eukaryota > Viridiplantae > Streptophyta > Magnoliopsida > Poales > Poaceae > Triticum > Triticum dicoccoides. Next base: position 668,409,710 of record NC_041385.1, on the reverse strand, counting down.
TATGGACCAACCCAGTGACAACATGATTTTTTTTAGTCATCACAAAGGATACAAACCTGCAAAGTATGGCAGCACACACTAGGCCAGAATGTTCAAACATGACACAATCGCAGCTGAAAAAACTTTCATCCTCATTGACTTCAATTTTGAACTCGACTTTACTCCATTTTCTCTGTTCGCTGCTTCAACATGTGTCGACTTATAAATCCTCCTAGGAACAATCTCATCTAGTACATGTGCACCACATTTGTACAACTCTTCACCAAACTTCTCAAACATGGCCCTCGTGTAAACTTTGCTAGCATGCCTCTCCAACAGAAGGTTAAATCTAAGAGATACACCACTCTGCAAGGGGAATAGACACACACATTCACAAATGTTAGGATGTCAACCCATTGCCAAGTATGAAGGTATACAGAGAAAGTAGGACATTTTAAATACTCGTTTTCAATGAACACAAATGCAGGGGGAACGATGGAGATTTTTACCAGTGATGTTCTTTTCTCCTGGAAGCTTTCTTCAGATTGTCGGTCAAATTGAAGCTTCTCAAACTGCTTGAGGAATAGATGCACTGGACATCCTGCAGGCATGTACCCCTTCAGCGGGTGATTCGCGCTCTCACTCCTTTGTGTGCTCATCATTTTAGCACAGAAGACACCCATGAAATATGGTTTAGCTCATTTATGCCGGACTTTATATATCTACGTCAGAAACGGATGTTTCTTGAGTGAGTATTTGTCCAACATCTGCTGCCACCCTTGCTCAAATTCCTCCTCCGCGATCATGTGATGTACAAGCTTGTGAAACTCCAGTTTGAATTCACTGTTCTTTCTCCAAAGCACACCCATTGACTCTTTTGCTTTTTCAGGACATGCCACTTGCACCAACGGTGTACTGTGTTTGGAATTTCTACCTCAATTGCAATTTCCATAGAACGAGCTTGATCTGTAAGTACAGTTTGCGGATGCTTCCCACCAACCATACGTATGAACTCCCGGAACACCCACCTAAAAGATTCTTCTTTCTCATCTCTCATCATGACCCCTCCAAAGATTATACTCCGAAAGTGATTGTTGACAGCAACAAAAAGCCCAAACGGCATGTCATATAGGTTGGTCCTGTATGTTGTGTCAAATGTAATTGCATCACCGAAATACCGATACTGATCACACCCCCTACTTGTAACCCACATGGGTGTCTTTATCCTGATGTCTTCATCTACTTCCACGGTGTAATTGAAGTCGGGATCATTTGCTTTCATATCAGCCATTCCATTGTTTTCATAGCATCAGAGTCTGACTAGTCCTTGTTCAACTTCCTACACAGTGTCTTCAATGAACGCTTTGTAAATGGCACATTTTCAACTGAGCCAAAAAAACTACCCACAATGCTGAAAACCTTCCCAAGACCAACATTATTATCGCGGAGTTGTTTCACTAGATCCTTTGTGTATCTATCAATGTGCCTGTGTGACTTCCAATGCATTTTTTCTCCACATGTCACATACAGCAGGTGGTTATGGCCAGATTTGAACTCTGATATGTACCAACCGTTGTCCTTTGAAAGGAGCAATCTGATCATGGCTTCACACCCGCACCTTGATGATTGACTGCTTTCCTTCATTGGTTTGCCCTGCAGACACGTTAGCAAGTACAGAATAAAATGTTAGCTAGAGATTACCCAATAAACGTTAGCAAGTTGTAACTGTTATCTCTAGTGTTTTGTTTTTCACACCGCAGGTCAAACAAGTTGTAACTGTTATCTCTAGTGTTTGGTTTGTCAAGTTGTAACTGTTATCTCGGTGTGAAAAACAAAACACTAGAGATAACAGTTACAACTTGACAAACGAAACCAACACATTATAACGCCACAATAAATCGGTAATTGACTAATGCATCTACAACCAAATGATCTTGCGTAGCTGTCAAAGACAATTCCCCAAACAAAATAGATCCAACTTAAACTTGCACAGGTCTTCCACCACATGTCCCTAATTAGACAGCAAATACATGTTATTTTCTCATATCAATATCTCACAACTAAACCAACCGTCATCTATACTGCACAGCAATCCAACGAAGGCGTACTAACCGCCGGATCAAGCAATATACTCATAGTCTGGCAGAACAAATCAAGGTTCGTGCCAAATAGACGATGAAAAATCTGTTATGTAATGGTGCCCCCCTGACTAACCTTCGCGTCCACCCGCTGGTCTCTTCACAGAAAACGTCATATGTGGCTTCCGTTCCCTTGGCATGTCGCTCGCCGGCGGCGACCACCACCACATTCACAGTGCTCATGGAATCCTGAGACTCCAACGGCAGTACCGGAGCGCTCCACACCGCATCTCCGTCAATGGCCCTGCAAGAAAACAAATCTAGCTACATGAGTCCAGATCTTACAAGGGCAAGCGGCACTCCGGCATCGCGTACCCGTTTAACTCGAGGCCATTGGTGGACATGGCGACAGAACAGCTTCGAGGCGGCGCCGGAACAGCTTTGAGGGGGCGCCGTCGCCGGCCCAGGCGGGTGCGTAGAGGAAGGGGATGGAATAGAAAATATATCGCGTGGCTATGTTCTAATCCACTAGATTTTCTGTTGCAGCGAGGGGGGTCATCTATTACAATGACCTGTGCTGTTTCAAACCAGCCCATGGGCCACAGTTCCCTGGTGCACGTCATGTGAGCATTGCCAGAAGCACGAAACAGAATCCAGGAATGGGCCAAACAGAATACGCATATGCGAGCGCTAGGCGTATGCCAGACCGTATTTCATCCTATAGGCCTGGCACAAACCTAGCTCGAACTGTCGGATTGCACATCCCAAGGCCCAAAAGAACGCACAAGATACCGGCCTGCCTGGTGCTCGGCCACCATAAGCCCGCACCCGTGAATAGGGTGGATATATCATTCAACTTAGTAAGACGTGCCACAACAGTTTTAGATTCATAGCCATAAAAAGGATCAGATTCAGCCAAAGTAATTATCTCGGGATCGACAGAGAATTCATAATCCTTATCAGTAACAAAGATAGGTGAAGTAGCAAAAGCAGGGTCATATTTCATTCTAGCATTTAGAGATTTCTGTTTAAGTTTAGCTAATAACTTCTTAAGATCAGATCTATCATTGCAAGCAAGAATATCTCTAGTAGTTTCTTCATCCATAACATAACCCTCTAGAACAACAGGCAATTCATATTTAGGGGGAGAACCTTCATCATCACTATCTTCAATAATTTCATTTTCAATAATTTCATTCTCTGTAGCACTAGCAAGTTGTTCATCAAGAAATTCACCTAATGCCACAGTAGTATCAAGCATAGAAGTAGTTTCATCATAAGTATCATGCATAGCAGAAGTGGCATCATTAATAACATGCGATATATCAGAATTCATAGCAGTAGCAGGTTTAGGTGTCACAAGCTTACTCAAAACAGAAGGAGAATCTAGTGCAGAGCTAGATGGTAGTTCCTTACCTCCCCTCGTAGTGGAGGGAAAAATCTTAGTTCTTTCGTCTTTCAAGTTCCTCATAGTGATCAGCAGATATAAATCCCAAGTGACTCAAAGAATAGAGCTATGCTCCCCGGCAACGGCGCCATAAAATAGTCTTGATAACCCACAAGTATAGGGGATCTAAACAGTTTTCGAGGGTAGAGTATTCAACCCAAATTTATTGATTCGACACAAGGGGAGCCAAAGAATATTCTCAAGTATTAGCAATTGAGTTGTCAATTCAACCACACCTGTATAACTTAGTATCTGCAGCAAAGTATTTAGTAGCAAAGTAGTATGATAGTAACGGTCACAGTAGCAAAGGTAACGATAGCAGTTTTGTAGTAGTTGTAACAGTAGCAACGGTAAAGTAAATAAGCAAAGCACAATATGTGAAAAGCTCGTAGGCATTGGATCAGTGATGGATAATTATGTCAGATGCGATTCCTCATGTAATAGTTATAACATAGGGTGACACAGAACTAGCTCCAATTCATCAATGTAATGTAGGCATGTATTCTGAATATAGTCATATGTGCTTATGGAAAAGAACTTGCATGACATCTTTTGTCCTACCCTCCCATGGCAGTGGGGTCCTAGTGGAAACTAAGGGATATTAAGGCCTCCTTTTAATAGAGTACCATACCAAAGCATTAGCACTTAGTGAATACATGAACTCCTCAAACTGCGGTCATTACCGAGAAGTATCCTGATTATTCTCACTTCGGGGTTATCGGATCATAACACATAATAGGTGACTATAGACTTGCAAGATAGGATCAAGAACTCATATATATTCATGAAAACATAATAGGTTTAGATTTCAAATCATGGCACTCGAGCCCTAGTGACAAGCATTAAGCATAGCAAAGTCATAGCAACATCAATTTCAGAACATAGTGCATACTAGGGATCAAACCCTAACAAATCTAACTTGATTACATGGTAAATCTCATCCAACCCATCACCGTCCAGCAAGCCTATGATGGAATTACTCACACACGGCAATGAGAATCATGAAATTGGTGATGGAGGATGGTTGATGATGACGACGGCGATGAATCCCCCTCTCCGGAGCCCCGAACGTACTCCAGATCAGCCCTCCCGAGAGAGATTAGGGCTTGGCGGCGGCTCCGTATCATAAAACGCGATGAAATTTCTCGCTGATTTTTTCTCCACAAAAGCAAATATATGGAGTTGGAGTTGAGGTCGCTGGACGTCCAGGGGGGCCACGAGGCAGGGGGCGCGCCCAGGGGAAGCGGGCACACCCCCCACCCTTGTGGATAGGGTGTGGGCACCCTGACGCTCTTTCTTTCGCCAGTATTTTTTATTAAATCTGAAAAGTTGCTCCGTGGATTTTTAGGTCATTCCGAGAACTTTTATTTTTGCACAAAAATAACACCATGGCAGTTCTGCTAAAAACATCGTCAGTCCGGGTTAGTTCCATTCAAATCATGCAAGTTAGAGTCCAAAACAAGGGCAAAAGTGTTTGGAAAAGTAGATACGACAGAGACGTATCACTCAGCCTCGCCTATCCAGGCAGGTAGTCCACACCTGACCCCCGTCTTCCTCCTTCCACATCACATATGCCCCGACCGCCGGCGCGAGCGCGACACCTTCCACCCAAGTCACCGACCCCTCCACCAAATAAGCGCTGCCCTAAGCCATGGTGCATGCAGTTTAGCCAGGATCTCAAGGAGCATTTGGCAGCGGAGAAGGAAATTTGCGGCCACACGCGTGGATGAGGTCGCGATGGCTGCCATTCGTGCCGACCGCCAGATCTTGGAGGAGCACCTCGCTGTCGAGGCCACCGTCGACATCTCGTGCGCCGACACCACGATGCGGTTGGCTGCTTTAAATGATAGTTCGTTGTGTTTTCTCGAGGGCACCGTCGGTGCCTTCGATGAAGACTACAAGGTATTTTCTCAGCGTGCACGTGCTTACCTCATCTCGAGAGCCAGCAGGTTGGTGCCCGGAGCAGCTCAGGCAACTCACCACTACGACGAGGGCACCCACGATGCAGAGGCCTCGCCCTCTTCCATGTCTAAGGAGCCAATCGTCATCGATATCTCTGACAATGAGGAGTAGCTTGTCTAATTATCTCACTGTAAGGACCCATGTTCAGTTTGCTAGCTACTGCCTTTCCTTAACAAATTCTAGTGGATTGTGCTATCTACTTTTACCATGCAATCTTCTGCTCTAGAGTATATGTTCTATATGTCGTGCAATGTGGTGTTCAGTTAACTCTTTGGTTCAATTCTGCAAATGTGATGTTCAATTCTTCACGATGCAATTTTCCAAGTTGTCAAGCATGCTTGGTTTGGTTAACTATCTGATCTTCTATTAGGAGTATGTTATATTGTGCAATGTGGTGCTCAGTTAATGCTTGGTTCATTTGTTGTGGTGTTTAGTTAACTGCTTGGTTCAATTCTGCAATGCGATGTTCAATTGTTGTGGCTACATTCTGTATTGTATACCATGTGAGAAATAAATAGAATTTGGTTGTACTAAATACATGAGAAACAAATACAACTGCTATTTTTCCAAGTTGTTAAGCATGCTTGGTTTGGTTAACTGTCCGATCTTCTATTAGGAGTATGTTATATTTTGCAATGTGGTGCTCAGTTAATGTTTGGTTCATTTGTTGTGGTGTTTAGTTAACTGCTTGGTTCAATTCTGCAATGCGATGTTCAACTGTTGTGGCTGTATTCTGTTATTGTATACCATGTGAGAAATATATCGAATTTGGTTGTACTAAATACATGAGAAACAAATACAATTGCTATATTTCCAAGTTGCTAAGAAGGCTTGGTTTGGCTAACTATCTGATCTTCTATTAGGAGTATGTTATATTGTGCAATGTGGTGCTCAGTTAACGTTTGGTTCATTTGTTGTGGTGTTTAGTTAACTGCTTGGTTCAATTCTGCAATGCAATGTTCAATTGTTGTGGCTTCATTCTTTTATTGTATACCATGTGAGGAATAAATCGAATTTGGCTGCACTTAATACATGAGAAACATATACAAGTGCTATATTTCCTAGTTCTTAATCATGCTTGGTTTGGATAAATGGGTTTTCCATGTTGCTTGAATTAATCTGATGAATTTGAATGTGCTTATTTATCATCAACATATTTTACTGATATCATGTGAACCCTTAACCTCATGACTAACTACCTTATATGTGTTGCAGGGAAACAATGAGAAGCACTGAGGTTTAGAAGATGGTACTAACTATTATACCTTGCCTTTTTTTATTCCTTTGCCCCATTTCCAATATAGAGAAGATATTTATGCATGTCCTTGTTTTCAGGGTTCACTGATGATTACCTCTCAAACCACCTTTGTGGTCAGGAGGTGAGGAAAGTTTTCATACAACACCCATGGTTCAGTATTGAAGTGTTCCTGAAGAGGTCGAAGGATGGATGGTCAATCATCCACAGGCACTGGCCTAAAGTTGCAAAGACCTTCAACATGAATGAAGGCTTAATATTTGCCTCTTTAGTAGTTTTCTGGATGAGATGCATATGTCTATGTATCATCTATGATGCTCATTTCAAAAGGTTCTAGATGTTGCATGCGAAATTTTGTGCTGGTGCAGTTGTGTAATGGGGTAGCTGAGTGCTGAAGCTATATCATGTTGCACTCGAATGTATTTCAATTATGAAATCTTGCTTCCTTAATATGGAAATGAAATATATTATGTGCTTAATATGAATGTCAATTAGATTAGTAAATGGATTATTAATAATAGGGAAATTAGCCTGCTAATTGGGGTTTCCTATTGCAAATGGTTATTGAGAAAACACCGTGGGCAATGACCTCAGGCAACGCACACAGTTTCTAGGAATAAACCATGTTGGATCAATGAACAATCACACACGACATTCTCTTGAAAACTATTTGCGTTACGCCACCATGCGCAAGCGTTTTCCTTGGACCGACTGTATGGGATGTACATATGAACAGAAACGTTTAACGGGGACTGACTGTGTGGGATGTACTTGCGACCGAAAACAATTTCGCTTGTATAATTGCATTTTTTAGCTCTACTGTACGTATTTCCGTATTTGAGCGCTCGTCGGTCGCACACGACCTCATTTTGTCGAGCGTGTGTGCCAGGAGGGCATATCCCTGATGGTTTCTGGGTCGTGTGGGAAGGACCCCCTGTCGGTTCAATATCCAGTGTATCTCATAGTAGGGGTTCTAAGCTAGGCGTCTTGGATTGATGGTAACATGGACACGGGGTTTTACCCAGCTTCGGGCTCTCTTTATGAGATAATACCCTACATGCTGCTTTTGATTGTATTCATATGGGTGTAGTACGGAGTACATGAATCTACCATGAGTAGTAGTAATGAATATGAGATTGTCTATTGACTAGCCTGGCCTCGGTTTATATAAGACACCGAAAGCCTAGGGTTTAGGAGAGTCCTTGTCTTGGGCGCCAAGTCTTGTGGAGTCTTCCTTGTATGCGATAGGGGTTGTCCGAACTGGCCCATGAGTATACGGCCGTGGGGGTCCTCGGCCCAATCCAACTGATCGGGAGATGACGTGGTGAGTACCCCCTAGTCCAGGACACCGTCAGTAGCCCCCTGAACCGGTCTTCAAGTTGGGGACGCTCCTCGATTCTTCCGAACTGTTCTTCATCTTTGGTCGTCGGTCTTGAAAACCGGTTCAAAAAATCTTCTCATCTTCGATCTTGAGGATCGTCGAAGTACATCCGAAGAGTTTACACGTCGGGTATCCGAGGAGCCCCTTTAAGTTTCTGGCCTTTATCAATGCCTTGTTATTTTTATGCCATACCTCAGGTTTGAAGTTGTTCCCGAGCGGCAACGTCCTCTTGCTTCTGAGCTCCAATGTCGGACTGCATTCGAGGTATCTTTAGCAGCCAAGCACCAATGCTAGACCGCTTCCGAGCTCCAATGTCGGAATGTATCCGAGCTCCGACGCCGGACTATGTCCAAGCTCCAACGCCGGACTATATCCGAGGTGTCATAGATCACCTTGGTTCAAAAAAGTTGAAGGAGTTTAGCCGAGCTTAATGCCAGAAATGCCCTCTATGGAGCCAGCCACTAGCGTCCGAGCTTTATGCCGGACTGCTTTCGGGGTGTCTATTGTAGTCGAGCACGAACACCGGACTGTATCCGAGGTGGTGAACCACCTCGGCCATGAGCTGACTTTTATGAATTTAATTCCGAATTGTGCAATGTAATCTCTGCCGAGATGTATAGCCAGAAGCCCTCAAGGTGTGTGTTGGCCTAATATCTGGGATGCACCTGAAGGAAAAAATCAAACCGCTAACCCTAGTAGCCCCTGAGACTCAGGTCGATTCATAAAATCAGCATGAGGATCAATTCCCAGCTCGGCAACATACTTAGGAATAGAAACGTGATGTGAAAAGTCCTCGAGACTCAGGTTGGGTGCGGCCGACCAACCTGAGGATAATAATCTCCTCGAAAACTATATTGCACTTCAAATTTTATGCACTGGATTGTCAATGCAGTAACCCCCGAGACACTAGTCGGTGGCAACACCAGATCAGGGGATCGATGTACCCCTTTAATATTTGTAAATGATAAGCATGAAGCCCAGTAGCTCCCGAGCCTTAATGTGGGCACGGGTGGCCAAATTAAGGATCTATATCCATAGTAAAATTATATGTAATGACTCTATGTATCCAAGTACTTTACGTCATTAATGCTCAGATCTGCATTGTACAAAACTTTGTTGACCGACCATCGGCTTCAACCTCCTCGGCCAGCAGCCGAGGGGTGTTTGTCCTACTTTATAAAGCCTTTATGAGGGCAAAGATTTACGGCAAACAAGGCAATCCGGCCATACGGTTTTATAAACAAAGGTACACAGAGAGACATGTTATATTTATTGTTTAACATAAGAAACATCGTCCAAAGAAAATAGTCCCGCTATCGGTTCCTTTCTTTGGGTTGTCATGCTAAGCATGATCATGAAACCTCAGCTTCGATCAACGTGGGTGGAAAATACTGAGGATTTAGTTCGGGGAAAGCTTCCAAACTCTGTGGTCTAAATGAACCCAAATTTTTACTTCCGTTGCGCCTGTTTCTAATCTGAGAGTGGCCCATCATCGGCTTCTACCCCCTTGTAGATGCTACGCAGGGTGTTTCCAAAATAACAAAACAATCCTTAGCCGATGTCTCGGTGCCCGAAGGCAGTTGTGTTGGCGGAAACGAGGCAATCAGATATGCGGGCTTTATAACTTCACTTAGTCATAGGAGCTTAAAGTTGGGAGGCCAGCAAGTAGCCCACTGGTTAGTGTTCAGTGACAGCCGAGGTCAAGCCATAAACACTTTGGCCAATGTTATGAACGGCCTGTCATTTAATGTAGTCATCAGATAGCTGACCAGTTTACGCTTATTGTGACAGACAGTTTTCGGCTTTCTCCACTGCGGTGCTTAACCATGCGAGCTGGAAGCACAATCGCAGTGGTTCTCCCTTTGCACACCTAGCCGAACAAAGCGGAACATAGGAGGCAAGCACCGGAGCCGGGCAACCCAACTATTGACCGAAGACACAATTCGAAACTGATGCATATATAACAATATCCGAGAATTTTTTGCCGAATCTCTAAAGGTGTCCGCCGTTGCACGGCGAGACTTATGCGGAAAACACACAAATAGTTGAAAAGTGCCGCGGGATTGGAAAACCAAAAACGTCAGTAAAAACTCGACGTTCGAACTAGATCAATTGTTCGGTGCCAATCAAAAAATTGGTCTTGGAAAAAACTTGTGCTTCTGTCGTGCTTTAACATGACACATCCTATCTCAAGACTTCAAGCGGGTCAGCCTACGGCTTCAACCTCCTATCCGAAGGCGGAGTACTTCTCGTTAGGCCAGTTTAGCAAACTTTAGCGACTGTGAGAGGGAAATTAGGCCCCCGGCTATTTACCACACACTCGCGTCAAAAAAAGGAGTGATAGAAAAAGGACTTTGCAACGACTAAGAAGAAGAACACTTATTATGAAACAGCTCACATAAATGTAAGAGCCCCCAAGTGACTTGGGTAAAAGAATTTTATGTATAATGAATCTATGTACCGAAGTACTTATATCATATTTGTGTTCACCCGAACTTTATATGCGTCTTAACCGACCGTCGGCTTCTCCCTCTTCGGTCAAGGACCGAAAAGTGTTATGTACTCCACCTGTCGAGAATATCGACAGTGTTTCCGATAACCAGGCAATCAGGCCATAAGGCTTTAACAGAAAGCGTGCTCAGGGAATTTATGCTATATTATCGACGAAGTGTAAGAAGCATCTTCGAAGAAAATAGTACCCCCACCGATACCTTTCTTCAGTTGCTCACTATGAGACTTGTGCAATAGATTTTTTTGTACTCATGAGTTCCGTTGTGTGCCGACCATTATTGAAAATAGTAAGAGCGCTAGCTTTCGGCTTCACCTAGTCTGAGGTCCAACTCGGGTGACCCGATCGTGACAATCACAGAGGTGCTCCCTTTACTCCCTAGCCGAACAATCGGCAACGTAGGGGTAAACACAGGAGCGAGGTAACCCACCTTGCAAATCACTTAGGTCAATATGGTGCATATTGTGGCGTAATATACGAACAAGGAACGAAGCCATACAAGTATAATCATATGCAAGAGGAAATCTCCAGCAAGGGAGCCCCCAAGTAAACGGGGTATTTGAATTTGTGTGTCACAAACAAAGTTTGGACAAGGAAGTTTTTCACAAACAACTTTTTCTAAAAAAAGTATAATGCTTGGTCGGACCGAACAAAATTTAAAATTTTAAAACTTTGAGCATGAAAGCGACTTAGCTGGTTAAATTGTTCGGCATTGACGACGCGGTCCGAGCTTACGGCAGGACAAGGTCCCAACCCCCAAGCCGGTCCCGCGGTGGCGGAGCGAAGAGCTCAGCAATCCGAAGTGGTGACATAGTACGGCTAATGCAGGCCGACAAAGTGACGCCGAAGTCCCCGGTGTGGGGTAACGAAGTGTTGATGATGCCCCCCGTCCAGCCGAGATGATGTAGTATGTCAGTACGCCGAGGTGGCAACACTGCCCGACCCGGATTGTTTTCCTGTGCACAAAAAATAGTGCGAACCGGAGATAATAGTAATAAAAAAATTGTTGCATAATAAATGATTTATGCAAAGTGAGTAATAAAAGAAATATGGTCTGTGCGTCGAACACTCGATGAGGTGGAGCTTTCTCGGTGATGTTGAAGTCCCCGAGGCAACCGAACACGTCGGTATGGCAACGCGACCAACAAGTTGATCATGCGAGCCAATTTATGCCGATTGGGACGACGGTGTCGGCTTGCCAAAGAGACCACGTGATGCAATCAAAGTCCATTACCTACTTAATTAAATAACATAAAGGGAGAAAGGAAAAAAGGAGGTCAAATCTCCCTGTGGTTGTGCTGAGCCGAACTCTCTTCGGACCCAATGGGTGTCGTTGCGCCAGGTAATGTGCGGTGTAAGTCAAGTGCATGCACAGACAAAATAGTGCAAGGCCAGAGATGATAATATATATGTTTTTTTATATAAAAAAATATCCTCTACTTAATTAACTTAAGTAAAGTAGATAATTAAAGAAATATGGCCTGAACAACGGGGTTGTCCTGATAGAATGGTCGCGGACATGTTGATGCAGGGACGCGCAGTGAGGCGATGCCGCAACTTGATCGATGCAGGCAGGACGACAACGTCGGCCCACAGAGTTGATCGCATGATGCAGTCGAAGTTGATTACTTTTGGTAAATATGGCCTGAGCGCCGGGGTCGGCTTGATGGCGTAGTATCTCTGCAAAAAAATGCAGTACAAACCAACAAAAAATAATCTACATGCAACAATCCCTTAGAACATAGTAGAAGGAAAGGGATCCACGCTTCCTGTTGATCGCCTCTTAGTGCACAGGGCAATTTGAGGGAAAAGTAAACTTGGCCATGTACTCCACGTGAAGTGGTGGTGTTACATAGCTAGCTAAACCAGTACTAGCGCCTGATCTTGGTAGTAGTAGCACTAGTTGGCGTGGTAGTCATCAAGAAGTGAAGACCGGTTGCAAAACTAGTACATGATTGCGTTAGAACTACGCAAACCTTAACAAAAATAAAAAATGATAGTGGACAAGCGACGGCAGGCTGAATTAAATAAGGAAAAAGAATGAGAATAATGGAAAGGATCTCCCTTGATGATTGCTGGCCGTGGTGGATTTGTCCTCGGCTCCGTGATCAAGAACTGCGTGCGCCGTCAGGGCCAGTTTGACAATCCATTAAACGCCCCTGTCTGTCGATCAAAGGACCGGAGTAGGGTGCTAAACGCCGTGTATGAGCGCGTCATTGGTCGCAGATTTTTAGACCTTGATGTCGACCTAATCTACAGACGAAGCTTGCAAACTAGAGACAATTCTCATAAAAACTAACTTGTGCAAAATAGATTTGATTAGAAAAATATCACTTGATCATCCCATCGATCCACGACGATCACCTAGCAGGCTCTCAATGAAAGCACCAATGTCGGTTCAATATCCGGCATATCTCATAGTAGGGGTCCTAAGCTAGGCGTCTTGGAGCGATGGTAACATGGACACGGGGTTTTACCCAGCTTCGGGCTCTCTTGATGAGATAATACCCTACATGCTGCTTTTGATTGTATTCATATGGGTGTAGTACGGAGTACATGAATCTACCACGATTAGTAGTAATGAATATGAGATTGTCTATTGACTAGCCTGGCCTCGGTTTATATAAGACACCGGAAGCCTAGGGTTTAGGAGAGTCCTTGTCCTGGGCGCCAAGTCTTGTGGAGTCTTCCTTGTATGCGGCAGGGGTTGTCCGAACTGGCCCATGAGTATATGGCCTTGGGGGTCCTCGGCCCAATCCAACTGATCGGGAGACGACGTGGTGAGTACCCCCTAGTCCAGGACACCATCACCCCCCTATCACCGTCACTCACTAGGTGACGGTTCCGAACGCCGTCGCGAAAAGGGGTTAAAAACCATTTGTATAGCACCGACGTGTACCAGTGATATCCAATCATCCAACCAATCATCGATCATATCACCGGCTATGATTACCATGCTATGCAACTTCCATTCACCAGGGGAATAGTGTTTACACAACATACCATGGGTTTCATGAATCACCATATCCAGATATTCGTCGACACAACTTGTTGCTAGATAATCTTCAGTGTGTGAAAGGCATCAAGCTTCCATGCGATGGATGGCTTTTGCAAACCCGACATGCGGCGATGTGGTTCATGCCAACAGCAAATATGGACAACTTGATTCATACTGATATCTAGACTGAGCCATGTATCCTGCTGCTGTAGCATGACCTTTTTTTGTTGGATATTATGTACTATTGTTAGTTTGAAGCACTCCTCTGGTTTGAAGGATAGATACCTTTCTAGGATCAACTGCATCCTAACTCACCTGTGTAGGATGTATTGATAATGGTGATGGAGATGTTGTGCAGAAGCCATATATATATATATATATATATCAATTAGGCTTCAAGTGTGTACTTGTTGGTGAAAGTGTTGTCCAATTGGAATTATATATTGTATTACTCATGTAGCCTACAAAGTCTGTTGCACAGCCTTGTAAATTCTTACTCGATTTCTAAATTTGTACTAGTCCTCTATACCGTATATTCCGCTACTCGTAGTACTACCTCCCTCCTAGTTTATTGGTCCCCTTCATAATTTGTGTCAAATTTTGACCATAAATTTCACTAACTAAATGTTAATGCATGTCACAAATTATATCATTTGATTCGTATTTGAACATAGTTTCCAATGGTATAATTTTCGGTGACATGCATTGACATTTTGTTAGTTAAACCTATGGTTAAAATGTGACACTAAATACAACTAGTAAGTAGTACAGTGGTAGTACTAGTATATGTCGGTCAAATTATTCATCATGTCCCCACATTGAATTGACGTGACAACATGTTGCACGTGAGGTGACACAAGAGTTCCGGCGGCGTGTTCGGGTATTGTGGACTTCAGATTTGGAGTACCATTTATCTATCGAAATCTTTCATCATTCACTTAAAATAGTCGATTTATCATACATTGAGTACCATATAACTGGAATTAACCGATGCAAGTCCAAGAAGGATTGGTCGGTGCTGCCGGCTGGCGTCAAGTTCGATCCCATGGATCAGGAGCTGATCGAGCACCTTGAGGCCAAAGTAAATGCTGAAAGCGCGAGATCTCACCCTCTCATCGATTTGTTCATACCAACCATCGACAGCGAGCACGGCATATGCTACACAGATCCAGAGAAACTTCCAGGTGAGACACCGATCGGCCGTCTACTTGCACAAACATATTCCTTTGTTTATAGCTCTATTTTTCTTTTTAGACGCAGACCTAGTGAAGCAATTACAATTTGACAGTTAATACAAAGTGAAACAAGTGACTGCAACATGCCAAAGATGTTATAAAAATGCCAACTACGTACACTAAAACATGTATTCGACAATACTGCAGGTATCACACTGAGTGGCCTAAGCAAGCATTTCTTCCAGTGCAACTCGAGGGCGTTCAAAAGGGGCACGTGGACATGTCGCGAGATACAGTCGGAGTACGGCTTGCATGCGATGTGGCACAAGACCGGCAATACCTTGCCGGTGATGGTCAACGGCCGGTAGACGGGCAGCAAAAAGGTTCTGGTGCTGCACACCAACAAGAACTTTGACTAGCAGAGGACCAACTGGACGATGCATCAGTACCACCTCGGGGACCTGGAGTGTAACATCCTAATTTTCAATTTGGATGTTATACATAGGTCATCATATGCATATCATATTTATTTTTGCATTTTGTTGTGATCCTAGAAATCTTAAGCAACTCAAGGACCCAAGGAGAGAGTTGGAGGTTTCAAAAAATTCATATTTGAATTTATTTCAAATTTGAAGAAAGGATCAATTTGGTTTTATTTTTTTTCTGTCCAATTATTTTAAATATGAAAAATAAATGAGGGAAGATAATATGACTTCTTCAACCCGAGAGAAATATTGGAGAAAGAATTTTAAAATCAAATTATTATTTTATTGGTATTTTATTTGAATTAGAAAAATATTGCATTTTTAAAAATTGCATCTTAGTCCAGAAAAATGTTCATCTTGTCCTAAATATAGGTTTGGACGGTGAAAATTGTTTCTCGAATTTTTAGAATTTTTTATTTATTTAGGATTTTTCCTTCGTGGCGAAATTGTTTTAAAAATAATCTTCTCACACTGAACTAGGCCGAAGGCCCAGCCGGCCCATTGCGCCGCCGCCTCACCCTCCCGTGC
>NC_041385.1:668385886-668393780 GCF_002162155.2 Triticum dicoccoides | reverse complement strand
CCTCTCCTCCACCCCGACCCGCATCTCCCCGCCTCCACCGCAGCAACAGCAGCTCGTGCGGCCACCTGCGGCCCCGCGCCATTGTCACCGAAGCCGCCGCTGCCGTTCCGATCTACCTCGTCACCACCGGGTTTTTTTTGAAAACCGGTAAGAACCGTCGGTTCTTCGGATTAGTTTTATTTCCGGTTTTTTTATTTTACGATTTAGATCGGTTTAGTTTCGATTTGCTTAGTTAACGAACGTTAGTTCATTCGTTTTAACGGACGGTATTCGTTAGATTTGTTCTGTTAGCGAACGTTCGCGCCGTAGGTTTTTCTATTTAGTTTATTTTTCGGCCAGGGACCTATCCACGAATAGTTTTATCGCGATTTAGCTCCTCATCTTTAAACTAGCATAACTTTTTACTCGTTTATCCAAATTAGATGAAACCAGTGCCTAAATCTTCGTATCGTTCTGTTCTTTCCAGTTAACCAACTTGAACATGATTTTGGTACTGTAAAATTTGAGTTTAGTTCTGATTAGTAAACGATCTTGTTCCGTTCGTATTTTGAGTTTCGTTTCTCCGTTTGAGTTGAATCTTTTTGCAAATCGTAGCTAATCACTTGTATCTACTGTTAAGATCTAATACTCATGATAATAATGATGTTAGGTTTTACTTTCTATTAGTTTAAGCCGTTTGCTTGTTTCGTGTTTGACTTGGATCTTTTCTTGGTTTTCTCGTTGTTTCATTTGAGTGATTTCTTGTGTATGCTACTGTTTGTCTACGCTAGATTACCCGGAGTGCGAAGCTTGTTCCTAACAATCTTTAGAGTTTGCAGATCGTCAGCAAGGCAAGTTACACTTTGATCATACTCTTTTATACCCAGTTTCTACTATGCATTAGTATTACCCCTCAAATATTTGCATGAGTAGGATTGGGAACATGTTGTTTGGTTGTAGTGCTTGAGGTAGGAACCTAATACCTTTTGATCATCCCGGGAATATACGTTATGCTTATTATAGCTTAGCCATGCTAGTAAATGAGGATTGGATCGTGATTCACACATGGAAGTTTGAGAGTTATTTAATCATGGATAACATTAAGGTTGCAACTTTAATATACATCTGGGTGGATTGGTAAAGGCACCTGGGAAACCCAGTGTTGCCTATTTTAGGAAATCCCAGAGGACCCGTGTGATTCTTCCTATGGTTTGCCACCCAGACTCAAAGGGATCATAAGATTATTCATGCTAGAAACTTCTGTGTGCAGCCACAAGCCATTATGGGCTCTGGCATAGTTGAATAAGTTGCGTGAGCTATTGAAGAGGTGCACTAGTAGAAGTAGGGGAAAGTAGGTGTATCGGTCCGCCTGGAGTAGGGAAAAACTAGCTTTATGCAAAATCATAAACTTACAGCCTCCACCAGTCAAATACTACATGTAGATATAGTTCTTGCATTTCATTGCTTTATAGTGTAACTCTGCCAGCATATTCAATGTGCTGGCCTACATGGCTGCAACGTCTCATGTTGCAGACTACTCAGACGATGAATAAGGTGCGATAGGCTGTTGTTTTGCGCTCAGCTATGCCGTTGGAGTTGATGGACTCATTTACCTTCGAAGCTTCTGCAGTTATTTTGTTTAGATGGCCATCAGCCATGATATTTTTGTGTAATCATACTCTTTATGAGGACTCGATGTAATAAGTGTGTGATTGAACTCTGTTATAATTCCTCGAGTATTGTGCATGTCAGCATTATCGGTCCAGGGATGACACTGATGCACAGAGACTTGACCGTTTGAGGTCGGGTTGCTACAAGAGGGTATCAGAGCACACGCTGACTATAGGAAGCGACCACTAGAATAAGCCATGGGATTTCTCTTCTCTGCTCATTTCTAATTCTCCTCTATTTCTACTCTATAGATGGCGGATCCCAGGAACAAGTTCACTCAGCCGGATGATGACGCCCCTTTTGAACGACACTTGAAGGAAGTCACTAAGTATTTGAACATCGGACTACCATGCTTCACGGGGACTTTCTCTACATCTGTACCGAAAGAGGAGCACTGGAAGATCAAAGTCTGGGTACCTGGGAGGACATTTGCACCAACAACTGAGCCTATTGATTTCGACCTGGATGCACCAAGCTGGAGTATAGGAAAGAGCATGGCAGCCCATATCACCTTTGGACGCATATGTGAAGTGTCCACAAGGAGCTGGAGAACACCATCTATCAGATATGTGGCCGCCGAGATGAAAAATGGAAGATGGTTCGTACCAAGAGGGCTGGATCAATTGCAGCCTACATTCAAGAGATGGGAGATCATATTCGTCGACAAGAGAATCAACAAATTATCCACATGAAGAAGATCAAGAAACTGGTGAAGAGAAACAATGAGCTAGAAGAGGAACTCAAGTCTACAAGCGATGGATACGAGGAAGAGATTGCAGTACTATTGGAGAAGCATGAAGAACTGAAGAGGAAGCTAGGACTACCAGTGGAGAATATCAAGAGAGAACCAGCAAAGGAGATCCGTTCAGAGGATTACATCATCCTGGACAACACCGACACGGATAGTGATGCAAATGACAACAATGATGACGACTACATTGACGAAGCTGGAGCAGATATCATGGAGTCTTCCTCTAATGAAAATTTCTAGATGACCAACATTGTAACTACTAGTATTCCTCCAAGTAGTTAGAAACAATCGAGTTTGTAATCATAGGTTAGACCGATTGTGTGAATCTTGTGTGCTATTGAATGAAGTGATATTGATTGTGTTTGTCTCATGAGCATAATGGGTAGTGAATCTCTCTTAGAACTCAATTCTATTCTGTTTTCTCACCCCTTCTAACCCATCAGATGTCTTCGAGACGTGACAATGGATTTGCCTTCCTATCGGAGCTCACTCAGTTGATCCAGCAGCAGAATGCCTTGATGCAGATACTAGTTCAGAACCAGAACCAAGGCAACAACAACAACAACCCACCGCCATCACCCCCTGTTGATCACCTAGCCTGCTTTCTAAGGTTGAATCCGCCGGTGTTATCTAGTAGCACCAAGCTGATTGTTGTAGATGATTGGCTCCGCAGATTGGAAGAGATCTGACCGCTACAGGATGCTCAGATGCGAAAAGAGTGCGCTTTGCCGCACATCAGCTTGATGGACCCGCAGCATCTTGGTGGGAGAATTTCACCGCCACTTATCCCATTGACATTGTTGCATAGGATCAGTTCCAGCAGGCTTTCCGCACCGCCCATGTTTCAGCAGGAGCTATGAGCATGAAGAAGCATGAGTTTCGCAACTTGCGCCAAGAAGGACGTACGGTGGGCCAGTATGTGGATGAGTTTAGCAAGTTAGCAACCTATGCCCCAAATGACATAGCCACAGATGCCGCTAAGCAGGAGAAGTTTCTGGAAGGACTCAACGATGAGTTGAGTATGTAGTTGATTGTGGCAACTTTCAACAACTACCAGGAGTTCGTAGACAGGGCTCTCATGATTGAAGGCAAGCAACAACAGATTGATAATCGCAAGAGGAAGTATGGACAGGGGAGGTACACCTTTGGAGCTTAGCAGAAGCCCAGCTATTCCCCGTACTCGGGAGGACATAACCATAACCATGGATGCCATAACCATGGAGGACACACGCACAATGGAGCAAGTTTGCACAACCATAGTGGCCCCAAGAATGGCAATGGGAATGTAGGAAGCAGCAGCCAGAACCGTTCCAACCCTACAACACCAGCCAATAGGGATCTGAGCCACATTACCTATTTCAAGTGCCAAAAGACCGGACATTATGCCACTAAATGTCCTGAAGCAAAGAATGGAAATGGCAATGGAAGTTCCGCAAAGAAGCCCAACCCCTTCACCAAAGGTCAGGTGAACCGCGTCAGTGTGGAGGAGATTGAGGATCAACCCGACGCAGTTGTCGGTAAGTTTTTGATTAATGCATTCACCGCACTTGTTATTTTCGATACTGGTGCATCACATTCATACATATCAAGGGGATTTGTCGATAAGTATAACCTGCCAACCGTAGCCCTTAAGTCACCTATGTTAGTAAGTTCCCTAGGAGCAGAGTATATGGCTAGTAGGGGATGCTATTAGTTGCCATTAACCATAGGTAGACATGTTTTCCCCACCGACCTAAATGTTCTGGAGTCACAAGGATTGGATGTGATACTAGGCATGGATTGGCTATCCAAGTTTGAAGGGAACATCGATTGCGCTAGTAAATCAATTCTTCTCACCACCCTAGAAGGAAAGAGGATCAAGTATGTATCCCAGAATGCGCCAAGGAGGACTCAGGTGAATTCCTTATCAGGAGTTGTACAAGAGGAAGTACCAGTGGTGAAGGATTACCCCGATGTATTTCCGGAGGAGTTACCAGGCATGCCACCGGATCAAGACATTGAGTTTTTGATTGGGTTATTGCCAGGCACCGGACCAATATCAAAGAGGCCGTATCAGATGCCCGCAAAAGATTTGGAGGAAATTAAGACACAGATAAAGGAGTTACTGGAGAAAGGTTACATTCAACCAAGTTCATCACCTTGGGGAGCCCCAGTGCTTCTAGTGGAGAAGAAGGATGGATCTTTAAGGATGGTTGTCGATTGTCGTGCGCTGAATGAGGTGACGATCAAGAACGAATACCCTCTACCAATGATCAATGATTTGTTTGACCAGTTGCAACGAGCTAAAGTTTTCTCCAAGATCGATCTTCGATCGGGTTATCACCAGTTGAAGATCCGAGAGCAGGATATACCTAAGACAACTTTTACCACAAGGTACGGGCTATATGAGTATACCTTTATGTCATTTGGTTTGACTAATGCACTTGCCTATTTCATGAATATGATGAACAAAGTGTTTATGGAGTTTTTGGATAAGTTCGTCATGGTGTTCATTGATGATATATTTGTCTACTCGAAGAATAAAGAAGAGCATAAGGAGCATTTGCGCTTGGTTCTTGAGAAGCTCAGGGAACATCAGTTGTATGCCAAGTTCAGCAAATGTGAGTTTTGGTTAAAGGAAGTTGGATTTCTCGGACATGTTATATCCGGAGAAGGAATAGCAGTAGACCCTACCAAGGTTGCTTCTATCACTAAGTGGTTAGCACCCATATTAGTTGGAGAGATCAGAAGTTTTCTTGGACTCGCAGGCTATTATCGGAGGTTTATTGAGAATTTCTCCAAGATTGTAAAGCCCATGATGGAGTTATTGAAGAAGGACACCAAGTTTATATGGACTGAGGATTGTGAAGCCAGTTTTTAGGAGTTGAAGAAACATTTGGTTACAGCCCCAGTGCTAATTATCCCAGACCAATGTAAGGATTACCAAGTATATTGCGACGCTTCACGTCGAGGACTTGGAGGTGTGCTTATGGAGGAAGGTAGAGTTGTTTCATATACCTCAGGACAGCTTCGACCTCATGAGTTGAATTATGCTACGCATGATTTGGAGTTAGCAGCCGTAGTACATGCGCTGAAGACATGGAGACACTTTCTCATCGGAAACCATTGTGATGTATACACGGATCATAAGAGTTTGAAATACATCTTCACGCAGAAGGAGTTGAATCTTAGGCAAAGGAGATGGTTGGAGCTCATAAAGGATTATGATATGAAATTGCACTATCATCCATGAAAGGCCAATGTCGTAGCAGATGCGTTGAGCCGCAAGAGTTATGTTAACATGCTCATAACCGGAGGATTGCCAAAGGAGTTAGCAGACGACCTTCGAGAGCTATGATTGGAGATAGTTCCGAGAGGTTATGTTGCAGCATTGGAAATTTAGTCCACTTTGATGGGTAAGATTAGAGAAGCTCAGAAGACCGACAAGGAGATTGCTGAGATAAAGGAAAGGATGAGCAAAGGAAAGGCTAAAGGACTTCGTGAGGATGAGCACAACACCTTATGGTTTGAGGATCGCATATATGTGCCTAATGACCTCAAGATTAGGAAGTTGATTCTACAGGAGGCCCATGATTCACCATACTCGATTCACCCGGGAAACACTAAGATGTATCTAGATTTGAAAGAAAGTTTCTGGTGGACAGGAATGAAGAAGGATATTGCCGAGTATGTAGGAGTATGTGATGTATGTCAGACAGTCAAGGCAGAGCATCAGAAGCCAGTTGGATTGCTACAGCCGTTGCCGATACCCGAATGGAAGTGGGATAAACTTGGCATGGACTTTATCACCGGATTACCCAGGACTCGTTCAGGCTATGACTCTATTTGGGTTGTAGTCGATCGTTTGACGAAAGTAGCTCATTTCATCCCGGTGAAGATAACATATACAAGTGCTAAGTTGGCAAAGATATACATGACCATGATCGTATGTCTGCATGGAGTTCCGAGGACCATTGTATCAGATAGAGGAACCCGGTTTACTTCAAAGTTTTGGAATCAGTTGTTGGGTACCAGGCTAGAGTTCAGTACAGCCTTTCATCCATAGACAGATGGACAGACCAAGAGAGTCAATCAGATTCTGGAGGACATGTTGAGAGCTTGTGCGCTAGATTATGTATCTAGTTGGAATGAAAATCTGCCATATGCAGAGTTCTCTTATAACAACAGTTATCAAGCCAGTTTGAAGATGGCCCCTTTCGAAGCTTTGTACGGAAGGAGGTGCAGGACACCGTTATCGTGGGATGAAGTTGGAGATCGAGAGTTGTTCGGACCAGACTTAATCAAAGACTCTGAGGAGAAGGTTAAGTTGATTCGCGGCAGAATCAAGGTAGCCCAATCTAGGCATAAGAGTTATGCGGATACTAAACGCAAGAAGATAGTTTACGAAGTCGGAGACAAGCATATCTTCGTGTGTCCCCACTTCAAGGAATGAAATGTTTTGGAGTCAAGGGAAAGCTAGCACCACGTTTTTGGGACCATACAGAGTTTTGGAACGCATGGGAGAAGTTGCATACAAGCTGGAATTGCCAGAAGGATTGTCAGGAGTTCATGATGTGTTTCACGTTTCCCAGTTAAAGAAGTGCCACGTAGAGATGGCCGATATTCCTTTGAGAGATACAGTGCCACTGGAAGCAATTCAGTTAGACAGTGATTTGACCTATGAAGAGAGGCCAATCAAGATCCTCGAGTTTTCCAGCCGAGTTACCCGCAGCAAGGTTATCAAGTTTTGCAAAGTTTAGTGGAGCCACCATACCAAGGAGGAAGCCACTTGGGAACGAGAAGAAGATCTTCGCAAAGACCACCCAAACCTTTTTGCTGACCAACCCGAATCTCGAGGGCGAGATTCATCTTAAGGGGGGTAGGTTTGTAACATCCCAATTATCAATTTGGATGTTATACATAGATCATCATATGCATATCATATTTAGTTTTCCATTTTGTTGTGATCCTGGAAATCTTAAGCAACTCAAGGACCCAAGGAGAGAGTTGGAGATTTCACAAATTTCATATTTGAATTTATTTCAAATTTGAAGAAAGGATCGATTTGGTTTTATTATTTTTCGCTCCATTTATTTCCAATATGAAAAATAAATGAGGGAAGATAATATGACTTCTTCAACCTGAGGGAACTATTGGAGAAAGAATTTTAAAATCAAATTATTATTTTATTTGCTATTTTATTTGAATTAGAAAAATATTGCATTTTTGAAAATTGCAACTTAATTCAAAAAAATGTTCATCTTGTCCTAAATATTAGGTTTGGACGGTGAAAATTGTTTCTGGAATTTTTAGAATTTTTTTATTTTTTTAGGATTTTTCCTTCACGGCGAAATTGTTTTAAAATAAAAAAAGTCTTCTCGGACCGAACTGGCCCGAAGTCCCAGCCGGCCCGTTGCGCCGTCGCCTCACCCTCCCGTGCGGGAACCGGACTCGCCGGAGTCCGGATCCGCGCCGCCGCCGGCCGACTCGGACCCCAAGTCGGAGCCGAGCCAC
>NC_041385.1:668365511-668385469 GCF_002162155.2 Triticum dicoccoides | reverse complement strand
GCCGCCTCTCCTCCATCCCGCCCTGCATCGCCCCGCCTTCACCGCCGCGCGCCGCCACCCGCAGCCCCACGCCACCATCGCCCCCCATGCCGCACGCTGTCGCCGGAGCCATCGTCGTTCCGATCTACCTTGCCGCCGCCGTTTTTTTTAAAAACCGGTAAGAACCGTTTGGTTCTATGGATTAGTTTTATTTCCGGTTTTTTTTATTTTTACGGTTTAGATCAGTTTAGTTTCGTTTTACTTAGTTAACGAACGTTCTTTCATTCGTTTTAACGGACAGTATTCGTTAGATTTGTTCTGTTAGCGAACGTTCGCGCCGTAGGTTTTTCATTTTAGTTTATTTTTCAGCTAGGGACCTATCCGCGAATAGTTTTATCGCAATTTATCCCCTGATCTTTAAACTAGCATGACTTTTTACTCATTTATCCAAATTAGATGAAACCAACGCCTAAATCTTCGTATCATTCTGTTCTTTCCAGTTAACCAACTTGAACATGATTTTGGTACTGTAAAAATTTGAGTTTAGTTCAGATTAGTAAACAATCTTGTTTCATTTGTATTTTGAGTTTCGTTTCTCCGTTTGAGTTGAATCTTTTTGCAAATCGTATCTAATCACTTCTACCTACTGTTAAGATCTAATCCACATGATAATAATGCTATTAGGTTTTACTTTCTATTAGTTTAAGCCGTTTGCTTGTTTCGTGTTTGATTTGGATCTTTTCTCGTTGTTTCGTTTGAGTGATTGCTTATGTATGCTACTGTTTGTCTACGCTAGATTACCCGGAGTGCAAAGCTTGTTACTATGAATCTCTAGAGTTTGCAGATCATCAGCAAGGCAAGTTACACTTTGATCATACTCTGTTATACCCATTTTCTACTATGCATTAGTATTACCCCTCAAATATTTGCATGAGTAGGATTGGGAACATGTGGTTTGGTTGTAGTGCTTGAGGTAGGAACCTAATACCTTTTGATCACCCCGGGAATATATGTTATGCTTATTATAGCTTAGCCATGCTCGTAGATGAGGATTGGATCGTGATTCACACATGGAAGTTTGAGAGTTATTTAATCATGGATAACATTAAGGTGGCAACTTTAATATACATCTGGGTGGATTGGTAAAGGCACCCGGGAAACCCAATGTTGCCTATTTTAGGAAATCCCGGAGTACCCGTGTGATTTTTCCTACGGTTCTAAAGGAAATATGCCCTAGACGCAATAATAAAGTTATTATTTATTTCCTTATATCATGATAAATGTTTATTATTCATGCTAGAATTGTATTAACCGGAAACATAATACATGTGTGAATACATAGACAAACATAGTGTCACTAGTATGCCTCTACTTGACTAGCTCATTAATCAAAGATGGTTGTGTTTCCTAACCATAGACATGAGTTGTCATTTGATTAATGGGATCACATCATTAGGAGAATGATGTGATTGACATGACCCATTCTGTTAGCTTAGCACTTGACCGTTTAGTATGCTGCTATTGCTTTCTTCATGACTTATACATGTTCCTACAACTATGGGATTATGCAACTCCCGTTTACCGGAGGAACACTTTGCGTGCTACCAAACGTCACAACATAACTGCGTGATTATAAGGGAGCTCTACAGGTGTCTCCAAAGGTACATGTTGAGTTGGCGTATTTCGAGATGAGGTTTTGTCACTCCGATTGTCGGAGAGGTATCTCTGGGCCCTCTCGGTAATGCACATCACTATAAGCCTTGCAAGCAATGTAGCTAATGGGTTAGTTACGAAATGATGCATTACATAACGAGTAAAGAGACTTGCCGCTAACGAGATTGACCTAGGTATTGAGATACCGACGATCAAATTTCTGGCAAGTAACATACCGATGACAAAGGGAACAATGTATGCTCTTATGCGGTTTGACCGATAAAGATCTTCGTAGAATATGTAGGAGCCAATATGAGCATCCAGGTTCCGCTATTGGTTATTGACCGGAGACGTGTCTCGGTCATGTCTACATAGTTCTCGAACCCATAGGGTCCGCATGCTTAAAGTTAGATGACAGTTATATTATAAGTTCATGTGTTTTGATGTACCGAAGATAGTTCGGAGTCCCGCATGTGATCACAGACATGACGAGGAGTCTCAAAATGGTCGAGACATGAAGATTGATATATTGGACGACTATATTCGGACACCGTAATGGTTTCGGGGGTTATCGGATATATACCGTAGTACCGGGGGGTTAATGGGCCTCATGGGCCCAAAGTGGAGAAGAGGAGGGGCGGCCAGGGCAGGTCGCGCCCCCTCCCCCACTAGTCTGAATAGGACAAGGGGGGCGGCGCCCCCCTTTCTTTCCTCCCCTATCTCCCTTCCTTCCCCCTCTCCTACTTGGACAAGGAAAGGAGGGAGTCCTACTCCCGGTGGGAGTAGGACTCCTCCTGACGCGCCCCCTCCTGGCCGGCCGCCCCCTCCCCCTTGCTCCTTTATATACGGGGGTAGGGGGCACCTCTAGAAAATAACAACAATTGATCCTTAAGATCTATTAGCCGTGTGCGGTGCCCCCTCCACTATATTCCACCTTGATAATATCATAGCGGTGCTTAGGCGACAGTAGAACATCATCATCATCACCACGCCGTCGTGCTGACGGAACTCTCCCTCGACACTCGGCTGGATCGGAGTTCGAGGGACGTCATCGAGCTGAACGTGTGCAAGAACTCGGAGGTGTCGTGCTTTCGGTGCTTGATCGGTCGGGCCATGAAGACGTATGACTACATCAACCGCGTTGTTCTAATGCTTCCGCTTTAGGTCTACGAGGGTACATGGACAACACTCTCCCCTCTCGTTGCTATGCATCACCATGATCTTGCGTGTGCGTAGGAAATTTTTGAAATTACTATGTTCCCCAACAGGTTCGCCACCCAGGCTCAAAGGGATCATAAGACTATTCATGCTAGAAACTTCCGTCTACAACCACAAGCCATTATGGGCTCTGGCATAGTTGAGTAAGTTGCATGAGCTCTTGGAGAGGTGGACTAGCAGATGTAGGGGAAAGTAGGTGTACCGGTCCTCCCGGAGTAGAGAGCAAGTGCTTCAGAAAGACTATGTCTCAATCATCCGATCATGGATGCGGTCGAGTCTTGTGGGGAAAAGTGCACAAACCTCTGCAGAGTGTATAAACTAATCATGGTTAGCCATGTCCCCGGTTATGGACATCTTGAGTATCTAGTACTTGAATCTAATGATGTGATCTCATCACTTTACTTAATGAATTTATTGGGTTAATGATGATACTTTTAATTGGGATTTGAGTTGGGGTTACCTTCTCAAATATTGGGCAACTTGGGAGTAGTAAATAAAATTTATTCCTTTGTTGTAGGGAAAAAGTAGCTTTATGCAAAATCATGAACTTACAGCCTCCACCAGCCAAATACTGCATGTAGATATAGTTCTTGCATTTCATTGCTTTATAGTGTAACTCTGCCAGCATATTCAATGTGCTGACCGACATGGCTGCAATGTCTCATGTTGCAGACTACTCAGACGACAAATAAGGTGCGACAGGTCGTTGTTTTGCACTCAGCTATGTCGTTGGAGTTGATGGACTCATTTACCTTTGAAGCTTCCGCAGTTATTTGGTTTAGATGGCCTTCAGCCATGATATTTTTGTGTAATCATACTCTTTATGAGGACTCGATGTAATAAGTGTGTGATTGAACTCTGTTATAATTCCTCGAGTACTGTGCGTATCAGCATTATCGATCCAGGGATGACACTGATACACAGAGACTTGACCATTTGAGTTCGGGTTGCTACATGGAGCAAGAAAAGGAGCGGGATCTAGTCCTCTGCAAGATTTTCTTCTAGATGAACACTAGGGCTAGGACTAAAAAGATTATAAGTTAGTTTGGTATTGGTACTTGCACTACATGTTTGTCTACAAGTTGGTATTGTTGTTAATGATCTTTCGGTATGAACTTGGCATTTGCTTCCAACCATCATGTCGAGAGTCGACGTGGATATAAAGCTGAATCGTTTGTTTCAAAACGAATATCCAGGCACCTGATTTTTATTTGATGGGTAGCATAAGCACCTGCCGTTTGAATTCCCAGTTCTCCAAAAAAATTACATCTTCAAAGTACGCAGGGGATCCATCCGGTTTCATAGGCTGATAGTTGGACACAACATGTTGGAACTGGGTTGTGGCATGCCAAGCCTAGCTGCAAATTGTTAAAAGAGAGGAGCGATGGATTTGGGCCTTCCAGAACAATTAACTGTCGCGACCTCAATTGTGAAGTGCCTCCCATGGACTAAAAAAGGCCTAGTCCGTTATTATTAGTTGAAATATGTAAAATATTCCATAATGAAAATAAATATGTAAAATGCAATGAATTTAGTCCGCTTTCACTGAAAACCATCCGATTTGCATGAAATTCGTCCATGGAACCACAAGACGGTTGTCCATACAGAGCCTAATCGTACGGAACCAGCGGGTCCATGGCCATACGCAAGCAAGTGCATGCACTTATTTTCACGATGGAAAATAATGCTGACATCTGAGACGGTGAAACCCATGAAGTCTTCAACGTACTCAATAAACGAGAGAATTCTGCAAGTACAGACTGATAACTGGGATCTTGCAGGTATATTGTTTTTTCAGGTCAAGCAAGTTTCAACTGGGTTGTAGACTACCCAGGCTTGGTTTTGTTTTTAAGAGGCCCAGCCCATGACGACAACAGGGCACAAAGATCCAGCAGGTATCTACTGGCCTCTGGCCCGCTAGCGTTAGTTATATTTTGTCTTAGAACACCCGCAGGTAGTTTTTTTTACTGAATCAAACACACAACCCAGTTCTATTTTCCTCTTGAAATGCCATGTCCTACTTCCGTTTTCTAATCTCTACCTATAGTTTTACTAGTTCATATACACATATCATTATATTGAAAATACATAAAGTTCCCTTTTCAAATTTACATCCTTATTTTTTTCCTCCGAGCGCTGATTTTTTTACCACTGGTTTTCCCTTAAACCAACTCAATTGTCCCAAGTATTATTTGCTTACAAAAACAAAATGATTTTTTTGGCAAATCAATAAGTTCTTAAAAAATAAATGTTTATCATTTCAGGATTACCACAGTTCGGACTCCAGCAAAATATGCAAAATAAGGTTGAACTTTTTTACCAATGTCCTTGGCAGAAATGGGTTGTAATAAATTCCTTAAGAATTAGCAAATGGGCTGCAAATTATTAAAACAAATAGCAAATGGGCTCTATGTTGTCTGCCACAGATTTGGAGGCTGACTTGTGGGCCTACTAAGTTCATGCGTACATAAGGTTTCTCAAAAAAAGAAATGTAGTCAACAATCGACTCTACCAGCGTCAAACCGTTAGATGTCAATCTAACGACAATCATGCTTCTTCAGTCTCTGATCTTCCTGATCCAGCCGCCCAAACCAGCTCCAGCAGAACCGCCTGCTCCCGCCTCCCATGGCCGGCTCGCATCCCTGGCCTGGCAATCCCTCTACTCACCCACACCTCCTATTATTTCTGGAGATGGCAGCCAAACCAGTCAACCCTCATACTCCCCACCACGTGGGCAACCACTGCCGAGTCTTCCTCGGCTCCATGTTGTTCCCTTCCTAGGCCTCACCGTTGTCCACCGCCTTGGTGCTCTCAGCGTGGCATGGTCAATGAACGACATCCATCGGAAGTGGACTATACGTGGAGAGGCTAATAGTTGGGTCCACGACCGCACACAAGGAAATGCCTCCTTATTATGCACATTATAATGATTCCTCCACCTGACAGCTCGGACCCACCGAAAGGGCCTCTGTATTTCGCGAAAAAACGTCCCCCCCTCCCCGCTGTCAGCTTGGACCCACCAACTATATCTTCGCACGCAAAGAGTGCCTCCTTATTATGCACACAAAAAAAAGAATACCCCCTGCTAGCTGGGACCCACCATAGTGGGAGGCTGACTTGTGGGCCTACTAAGTTGACATGGACAGAGGGCTTTGTCAACTTAGTCATGAATGATTCTAGCTCTAGTGACCATACGATGCCCATCCAACGGCCGTAGTGCTTCTTCAACCTCTGGTCTTCTTGCTCGAGCCGCCCAAACCAGCGTCGGTCGTGCTGCCTGCTCATGCCTCTCGTGGCCGGCTGTGCTGCCGCGGAGGCCTCACTGCCCCCTACTGATCCCACCGCTGGCTAGGCCATCCCTCCACCCACCCACACCCCCATGTTATTCTGCTGCGACGACAGCCTCACACCGCAGCTGAACCAATGAACCCTTGTATTCCTCTTTGCGTGGGCATCCATTGTCGCGTCTTCCCCGGCTCCACGCCATCCCCTTCCTAGGCCTCACCATCGTCCACCGCCTTGGTGCTCTCGGTGCGGCATGGTCCATGTGGTCAAGGAACGACTTCCATCGGAAGAGTACTATACGTGGATGATACGTCTCCAACGTATCTACTTTTCCAAACACTTTTGCCCTTGTTTTGGACTCTAACTTGCATGATTTGAATGAAACTAACCCAGACTGACGTTGTTTTCAGCAGAACTGTCATGATGTTGTTTTATGTGTAGAAAAGAAAAGTTCTCGAAATGTCCTGGAAATCCACTGAGGCACTTTTTGGAATTAATAAGAATTTTTGGCGAAAGAATTAGTGCCAGGGGGCCCACAACCTGTCCACGAGACAGGGGGGGCGCCCCCCCTAGGGCGCGGCCTCCTATCTCGTGGGCCCCCTGGACCTCCACCGACCTCAACTCCAACTCCATATATTCCGTCTCGGGGAGAAAAAAATAATAGAGAAAGTTTCATCGCGTTTTACGACACGGAGCCACCGCCAAGCCCTAATCTCTCTCGGGAGGGCTGATGTGGAGTCTGTTCGGGGCTCCAGAGAGGGGGATTCGTCGCCATCGTCATCATCAACCATCCTCCATCACCAATTTCATGATGCTCACCGCCGTGCGTGAGTAATTCCATCGTAGGCTTGCTGGACAGTGATGGGTTGGATGAGATTTACCATGTAATCAAGTTAGTTTTGTTAGGGTTTGATCCCTAGTATCCACTAGTTCTGAGATTGATGTTGCTATGACTTTGCTATGCTTAATGCTTGTCACTAGGGCCCTAGTGCCATGATTTCAGATCTGAACCTATTATGTTTACATGAATATATGTGTGTTCTTGATCCTATCTTGCAAGTCTATAGTCACCTATTATGTGTTATGATCCGACAACCCCGAAGTGACAATAATCGGGATACTTCTCGGTGATGACCATAGTTTGAGGAGTTCATGTATTCACTATGTGTTAATGCTTTGGTCCGTTTCTCTATTAAAAGGAGGCCTTAATATCCCTTAGTTTCCACTAGGACCCCGCTGCCACGGGAGGGTAGGACAAAAGATGTCATGCAAGTTCTTTTCCATAAGCACGTATGACTATTTACGGAATACATGCCTACATTGCATTGATGAATTGGAGTTAGTTCTCTGTCACCCTATGTTATAACTATTGCATGAGGAATTGCATCCAGCATAATTATCCATCACTGATCCATTGCCTACGAGCTTTTCACATATTGTTCTTCGCTTATTTACTTTTCTGTTGCTACTGTTACAACTACTACAAAAACCCAAAAACATTTATCTTTACTGTTGCTACCGTTACCTTTATTATCATACCACTTTTGCTACTAAATACTTGCTACAGATACTAAGTTATCCAGGTGTGGTTGAATTGACAACTCAACTGCTAATACTCAAGAATATTCTTTGGCTCCCCTTGTGTCGAATCAATAAATTTGGGTTGAATACTTTACCCTCGAAAGCTATTGGGATCCCCTACACTTGTGGGTTATCAGGACTAATTTATGGCGCCATTGTCGTGGAGCATAGCTCTATTCTCTGAGTCACTTGGGATTTATATATGTTGATCACTATGAAGAACTTGAAAGACACTAAGACCAAGATTTTGCCCTCAACTACGAGGGGAGGTAAGGAACTGCCATCTAGCTCTGCACTAGATTCTCCTTCCGTTATTAATAGGCTTACGACACCTAAACCTGCAACTTCTATGAATTCCAATATGTCGCATGTTATTGATGATGACACTTCTGCTATGCATGATGAAACTACTTCTGTGCGTGATACTACTTTGCCATTAGGTGAATTTCTTGATGAACAACTTGCTAGAGTTAGGGGGAATGAAAATATTGAAGATGCTATTGATGATAGTGATGATGAATGTTCCCCCAATGATTATGTATTGCCTGTTGTTCCTAAGGGTTATGTTATGAATGAAGAAGCTGCTATGGAAATTCTTGCTTGCAATGATAGATCTGATCTTAAGAAATTATTAGCTAAATGGAAGCAACAGTCTCTTAATGCTAGAATGAAACCCGATCCTGCTTTTGCTGCGTCACCTATCTGTGTTACTGATAAGGATTATGAATTCTCTGTTGATCATGATATTATTACTTTAGTTGAATCTGATCCTTTTTATGGCCTTGAATCTAAAACTGTTGTGGCACATCTTACTAAGTTGAATGATATTGCACCCTATTTACTCATGATGAGAAGTCTCGCTATTTATATATCCTTAAGATATTTCCGTTCTCATTAAAGGGTGATGCTAAGACTTGGTATAATTCTCTTGCTCCTGGTTGTGTGCGTAGTCCCCAGGATATGATTTATTACTTCTCTGCTAAATATTTCCCTGCTCATAAGAAACAAGCTGCCTTGCGGTAAATATATAATTTTGTGCAAATCAAAGAAGAGAGTCTCCCACAAGCTTCGGGGATGCTTCTCCGGTTACTTAATGCTTTGCCTGATCATCCTCTTAAGAAAAATGAAATACTTGATATCTTTTATAATGGACTAACCGATGCTTCCAAGGACCACTTGGATAGTTGTGTTGGTTGTGTTTTCAGGGAAAGAACAGTCGACGAAGCTGAAATATTACTGAATAATATGTTGACTAATGAAAATAATTGGACTCTTCCCCAGCCAGTTCCTGAAGTAATTCTTGAACCAATTGAGCCAACTCCTCAGCCTATTCCTAAACCCACTCCAAAGAAGAGAGGTGTTTTATTTCTCAGTCCTGAAGATATGCAAGAGGCAAAGAAATCGATGAAAGAAAAAGGTACTAAAGGTGAAGATGTTAAGAATTTACCACCTATTGAAGAAATACATGGTCTTAATTTACCGCCTGAAGAACCACATTGTCTTGATAACCCGACACAGGTAGTAAAGGTAAATTCTCTCTGTAGATATGATAAAGTTGAAATACCCTCTACTAAATTTCATAGCCCATGCTTAGATGAATTTGATGACTTTATGGCTAGACAAGAAAGTTTTAATGCTTATGTTGGTAGAGAGTTAAAGAATAATGCTTTCGAGATAGGACGCATAGGTGATAATCTGGCTAGAGTTAAAGATGAACTTCACCGTGTTAGCAAATATGCTTATATGGTTGCTACTCAAGCTGAGCAAGTACTCAAAGCTCAAAATGATTTGCTTGATGAATTAAATAATAAAAATGACTTTGCTATTAGAGTGGCTACTAGAACTGGTAGAATGACTCAGGAACCTTTGTATCCTGAAGGCCACCCTAAGAGAATCGAGCAAGATTCTCAAAGAAATAATTTAGAGGCACCTAGTTCTTCTAAGAAGAAGAAAAAGAAAGGCGATAGAACCTCACATGCTTCTAGTGAACCTACTGTAGACACACCTGAGAATCCCAATGATATTTCTATTTCTGATGCTGAAACACAATCAGGTGATGAACATGAACCTAGTGATAATGTTAATGATAATGCTCATGTTGATGCTCAACCTAGCAAAAACAATGATGTAGAGATTGAACCTGATAAGAGAGATTTTGTTGCTAGGAAGCACGGTAAAGAAAGAGAACCATGGGTCCAGAAACCCATGCCCTTTCCTCCTAAACCATCCAAGTCAAAGGATGATGAGGATGTTGAGCGCTTTGCTGAAATGATTAGACCTATTTTCTAACGTATGCGCTTAACTGATATGCTTAAAGTAAATCCTTATGCTAAGTATACGAAGGATATCATCACAAATAAAAGAAAGATACCAGAAGCTGAAATTTACACCATGCTTGCTAATTACACTTTTAAGGGTGGAATACCAAAGAAACTTGGAGATCCGGGTGTTCCAACTATACCATGCTCCATTAAAAGAAATTATGTTAGAACTTCTTTATGTGATCTTGGAGCCGGTGTTAGTGTTATGCCTCTCTATTTATATCGTAGACTTGAATTGAATAAGTTGACACCTACTGAAATATCTTTGCAAATGACTGATAAATCAACTGCTATACTTGTTAGTATTTGTGAGGATGTGCCTGTTGTGGTTGCAAATGTCACTATCTTAACGGACTTTGTTATTCTTGATATTCCCGAGGATGATAGTATGTCTATTATCCTTGGTAGACCTTTTCTTAATACTGCAGGGGCTGTTATTGATTGCAACAAAGGCAATGTCACTTTTTATGTTAATGGTAATGAGCATACGGTACACTTTCCGAGGAAACAATCTCAAGTTCATAGCATCAATTCTATTGAAAAAGTTCCAACTATCATTTTTGGAGGTTTTGAATTTCCTCTCCCTACTGTCAAGAAAAAGTATGATATCCTTATTGTTGGGGATTTCCATATCCCCGTTGAGGTAACTTAGTGTCATTCAAAATTTCTCCGGTTCCGTGTTATTCGGAATGAGTTTGTTAACAAGACTTGATCAACCTTGTTAGCGGGTTCATTTTGATGATCACGAGATGGATGAAACTAGAAGGCACAACCTTCTGTACCCTCCTTTTACTTTCTGTTATTTAGAATAAATAAAGAAAAAATAGTATTATCCGCCTGTTTCCTGAATTATCCATGCAATAGAAAATAGTCCAGAAATAAAAGTGCTCCAAATGCCCTGCAAATTTAGTATGTTTTTTTCCGGAATATTTGAGGATTTTAGGCACTGAAAACACTGCAGGAGGGGCAAGCACCAGGCCATGAGAGAGGAGGGTGCCCCCCCTGTAGGGCGCGCCTCCTCGTCTTGTGGGCCCCTGGTGCCTCCCCTCCACTTATGCCAGCACCCACACACTCCATCTTCTACCCAAAAAATCCCCATCCAGCTCAAGCACGAGTTCTAGCTCGTTTTGCTGCGATTTTCGATCTCCTTGCTCAAAGCTCCACTCACAAAACTGCTTTGGGAGATTGTTTCTTGGTATGTGACTCCTCCATTGGTCCAATTAGTTTTTGTTCTAGTGCTTTATTCATTGCAAATTTTTTCTACTTAGGTGACCATGTTCTTGAGCTTGCATGTTAAATTTTTGAGGTCCCAAGCAATTCCAATTCATGATATAGGCTCTAGGCACTTGTAGGAGTAGTTGCTATCAATCTTGTTTAGTTTTATCCGCTTTTATTTTGAAGTTACTAAATTTTCAGAAATTTTCAGAAAATGTTAAGGAGGCTTTTTAAAGGCTCTTCTAGCCAAAGCTCTCAGGAAAAACAAGCCAAAGAGAAGTAAAAAGCCAAGTACAATCTTCCTCGCTTAGTGGAAGTACGGTCGTGCGAATGGCCATGTGAGGATTTCTTGAAAGAAGCCGGAATTCGTGAAGACTTTTATGCTTTAATCGAGACTGCAGGCCTCACCGATTTCATCAACGACCGAATCGATAAGTATCTCTTACTTACCAATACTTTCGTGCAAAACATTTATTATTATCCTAAGAAATCACCGCCTGCAATATCATTTCATTTATATGATGAATTCAAAGAAATGTCTTTACGTCATTTTTGCGCGGTATGTAGGATACCTTATGAGGGAGAATTAGAAGAACCCCATCGTGATGATGTGGTTTGCTTTGTTAACACCATTGCTGTAGATGAGCCAAAGAAGGGCTCCGAGGCAAAGGTCTCTAGCATACACTTTCCTGTTTTACCCTATTTTGCTATATTTGCTAGTAGATGCTTGATTGGTCGTGGAAATAGTGGAAATTTGAGCGTTCTAGATATTATCATTCTTCAATATGTTTTGCTGGGAGACAATACTTTTAGTATGGGTGCCGTCCTTGCTAAATGGCTAGCCCTGAATCATACAAAAGTTCCCATTTTTGGAGGTATCTATGTTGCACGTCTTGCTAGACATTTTCAGATACCCATTAGGCACCATGAGCAAGAGGAGACAACATTGCCTCCTCACATTTTAGATTACAAGAGCATGGTAGCACATAAGTTTATTGTTGACAACAAAGAAAAGATGCTTTTGTATAAACTTAGATTTAACAAGAAACACATTGAGATTATTATTTTGCCTGCGCCTCTGTTGTTTGATTTGCTTGTAGAAAATTTCCTTGTCACACTGGAAGTGGTGAACAACCATCGATCCCAAGCTTTTACTCCAGAACCTGAACCTGAGTTGGACCCTTATCGTGCATCATCTTTCCAGTGGGATCCGGAGATGACCAGCCAGTATTATCCTGATTATACCTCTCATTACACCGGAGAGAGTAGCGGCGGTCCTTGGTATTAAACCAACTTAGGCCAAAAGACTAAGCTTGGGGAGTACGTATTTCTCACTGATTTTATATTCATGTTCACACACTAGTCGTCGGTGCTCATACTCTTTCATTGTATTATCGATGCTAGTTTAAATTTCTTTTTCTAGTTTTCTTCGTGTGTGTTTGATAAACCTTAAGAAAAACCAAAAAAAATAGTTAGTTTAATTTCCTTGCCTGTAGTAGGAATTAAAATGAAACCCCAAAAAGGTTTCTAGTTCTTCTTCTTTTACTTGTTGGGAGCTTTCCCGTGTAAATAGTTTTATTTTCTTTTCTTTTCTTTCCTTTGGGGGTCGAGAAGACCATATTGAAAATGCTTAGTGGCTCTTATATGCTTGATTGTTTATTTAATTTAGAGCCCATATTACTTGTCTTCTCTCTTGAGTTGAATGCTTGCAGATTCCAGCTTAGTCCAATGCACGTGCACTCTTATTATTATACACATCGTTCGGTCATGCGAGTGAAAGGAAATAATGACGATATATGATGGACTTATTGGGATGAGAAAAGCTGGTATGAACTCGACCTCTCTTGTTTTTTGTAAATATGACGATTCATCTTTCCTGAGTCAGCTATTATGAAGTAAACATATTTGCAATGACATTTAGAGATTATAGTTACTTGTGCCATGCTTGATTAGCTATGAGTTATAATGGTTTACCTTGCGTGCCAACATGCTATTAGAATGATTATGATGTGATATGATGGGATGGTATCCTCCTTTAAATGAATTGAGTAACTCGACTTGGCACATGTTCACGCATGTAGTTGAAACAAATCAACATAGCCTTCACGATATTTATGTTCATGGTGGATTATATCCTACTCATGCTTGTATTCGGTGTGAATTAATTTTAATGCATGTTTATGACTGTTGTCACTCTCTCAGTTGGTCGCTTCCCAGTCTTTTGCTAGCCTTCACCTGTACTAAGCGGGAATACTGCTTGTGCATCCAAACTCCTTAAACCCCAAAGTTGTTCCATATGAGTCCACTATACCTTCCTATATGCAGTATCTACCTGTCGTTCCAAGTAAATTTGTATGTGCCAAACTCCAAACCTTCAAATGAAATTCTGTTGTGTATGCTCGAGCAGCTCATGTTACAGCTAGGGTTGCATATATCTTACATGCTAGGTGGGTGATTCTCAAGAGGAGTGGACTCCGCTCCTCATTCACGAGAAAGGGCCGGTAACCGGGATGCCCAGTCCCATGATCCAAAAAGATCAAAGCAAATCAAAATAATTAAACAAAACTCCCCCAGGGCTTTTGTTTGTTGGAGGCACTCGTTGTTTCGAGCAAGCCATGGATTGATGCTTGTTGGTGGTTGGGGGAGTATAAACCTTTACCATTCTGTTTGGGAACTGCCTATAATGCATGTAGTATGGAAGATACAGCCATCTCATAGTTGTTGCGTTGACAGTGAAAGTATGCCGCTCAAAATGTTATTCAATCTCTATTTTAAAATCGAGCTCTAGCACCTCTACAAATCCCCGCTTCCCTCTGCGAAGGGCCTATCTATTTACTTTTATGTTGAGTCATCACCCTTCTTATTAAAAGCACCCGCTGGAGAGCACTCTGTCATTTGCATTCATTACTATTGGTTTATATTGGGTATGACTTGACTGGATCTCTTTTACCATGAATTACAATGTTTAGTCAGTCCTTGATCTTTAAAGGTTCTCTGCATTTATGTTTTGGGGTCTCAGAAAGGGCTAGCGAGATACCATCTTGTCATATCATATTATGATTGTTTTGAGAAAGTGTTGTCATCCGAGTTCTATTATTATTGCTCGCTAGTTGATTATGCCATTGATATGAGTAAACATGAGACCTAAGTGTTATTGTGAATATGGATAGTTCATAATCTTTGTTGAAAACTTGAATGCTGGCTTTACATATTTACAACAACAAGACCAAACAGAGTTTGTAAAAGTTTTTCTTTATCACTTTCAGTTTATCAACTGAATTGCTTGAGGACAAGCAAAGGTGTAAGCTTGGGGGAGTTGATACGTCTCCAACGTATCTACTTTTCCAAACACTTTTGCCCTTGTTTTGGACTCTAACTTGCATGATTTGAATGAAACTAACCCGAACTGACAATGTTTTCAGCAAAACTGCCATGATGTTGTTTTATGTGTAGAAAAGAAAAGTTCTCGGAATGTCCTAGAAATCCACGGAGGCACTTTTTGGAATTAATAAGAATTTTTGGCGAAAGAATTAGTGCCAGGGGGCCCACAGCCTGTCCACGAGACAGGGGGCGCCCCCCCCCCTCCCTAGGGCGCGGTCTCCTATCTCGTGGCCCCCCTAGACCTCCACTGACCTCAACTCCAACTCCATATATTCCGTCTCGGGGAGAAAAAAATTAGCGAGAAAGTTTCATCGTGTTTTACGACACGGAGCCGCCGCCAAGCCCTAATCTCTCTCGGGATGGCTGATCTGGAGTCCGTTCGGGGCTCCGGAGAGGGGGATTCGTCGCCGTCATCATCATCAACCATCCTCCATCACCAATTTCATGATGCTCACTACCGTGCGTGAGCAATTCCATCATAGGCTTGCTGGACGGTGATGGGTTGGATGAGATTTACCATGTAATCAAGTTAGTTTTGTTAGGGTTTGATCCCTAGTATCCACTATGTTCTGAGATTGATGTTGCTATCACTTTGCTATGCTTAATGCTTGTCACTAGGGCCCGAGTGCCATGATTTCAGATCTGAACCTATTATGTTTACATGAATATATGTGTGTTCTTGATCCTATCTTGCAAGTCTATAGTCACCTATTATGTGTTATGATCCGACAACCCCGAAGTGACAATAATCGGGATACTTCTCGGTGATGACCGTAGTTTGAGGAGTTCATGTATTCACTATGTGTTAATGCTTTGGTCCGGTTCTCTATTAAAAGGAGGCCTTAATATCCCTTAGTTTCCACTAGGACCCCGCTGCCACGGGAGGGTAGGACAAAAGGTGTCATGCAAGTTCTTTTCCATAAGCACGTATGACTATTTACGGAATACATGCCTACATTACATTGATGAATTGGAGCTAGTTCTGTGTCACCCTATGTTATAACTATTGCATGAGGAATCGCATCCGGCATAATTATCCATCACTGATCCATTGCCTACGAGCTTTTCACATATTGTTCTCCGCTTATTTACTTTTCCGTTGCTACTGTTACAACTACTACAAAAACCCAAAAACATTTATATTTACTGTTGCTACTGTTACCTTTATTATCATACCACTTTGCTACTAAATACTTTGCTGCAGATACTAAGTTATCCAGGTGTGGTTGAATTGACAACTCAACTGCTAATACTCAAGAATATTCTTTGGCTCCCCTTGTGTCGAATCAATAAATTTGGGTTGAATACTTTACCCTCGAAAGTTCATGCGATCCCCTACACTTGTGGGTTATCAGTGGAGAGGCTGGCAGCTGGGTCCATGCTACCTCTTGAGCACTGCGTTGGTTTTCCCTTGAAGAGGAAAGGGTGATGTAGCAAAGTAGCATAAGTATTTCCCTCAGTTTTTGAGAACCAAGGTACCAATCCAGTAGGAGGCTCCACGCAAGTCCCTCGTACCTACACAAACAAACAAGAACCTCGCAA
The DNA here is from genome assembly GCF_002162155.2 of Triticum dicoccoides. Taxonomy (NCBI): domain Eukaryota; kingdom Viridiplantae; phylum Streptophyta; class Magnoliopsida; order Poales; family Poaceae; genus Triticum; species Triticum dicoccoides. The sequence goes on along the minus strand of NC_041385.1, from coordinate 668,369,294 downwards.
CCAACGCGATAAAGGGGTTGTCAATCCCTTCACGGCCACTTGCAAAAGTGAGATCTGATAGAGATAATAAGATAAGATAAATATTTTTGGTATTTTTATGATATAGATTGGAAAGTAAAGATTGCAAAATAAGATAGATCGAAAACTTATATGATGGAAACTAGACCCGGGGGACATAGGTTTCACTAGTGGCTTCTCTCAAGATAGCATAAGTATTACGGTGGGTGAACAAATTACTGTCGAGCAATTGATAGAAAAGTGCATAGTTATGAGAATATCTAGGAATGATCATGTATATAGGCATCACATCCATGACAAGTAGACCGAAACGATTCTGCATCTACTACTATTACTCCACACATCGACCGCTATCCAACATGCATCTAGAGTATTAAGTTCATAAGAACAGAGTAACGCATTAGGCAAGATGACATGATGTAGAGGGATAAACTAAAGCAATATGATATAAAACCCATCTTTTTATCCTCGATGGCAACAATACAATACGTACCTTGCTGCCCCTGCTGTCACTGGGAAAGGACACCGCAATATTGAACCCAAAGCTAAGCACTTCTCCCATTGCAAGAAAGATCAATCTAGTAGGCCAAACGAACTGATAATTCAAGAGACATGCAAACATAACCAATCATACATAAAAGAATTCAGAGGAGATTCAAATATTTCTCATAGATAAACTTGATCATAAACCCACAATTCATCGGATCTCGACAAACACACCGCAAAAAGAGTTACATCGAATAAATCTCCAAGAAGATCAAGGAGAACATTGTATTGAGATTCAAAGAGAGAGAAGAAGCCATCTAGCTAATAACTATGGACCCAAAGGTCTGTGGTAAACTACTCACAACTCATCGGAGAGGCTATGGTGTTGATGTAGAAGCCCTCCGTGATCGATTCCCCCTCCGGCGGAGCGCCAGAAAAGGCTCCAAGATGGGATCTCATGGGTACAGAAGATAGCGGCGGTGGAAATAGGTTTTCGTGGTGCTCCTCGGTGTTTCCAAGGTATGCAAGTATATATTGGCGAAAGAAGTCGGTCAGGGGAGCCACAAGGGGCCCACGAGGGTGGGGGCACACCCACCCCCCTAGGGCGCGCCTTGCACCCTCGTGGACGCCTCGGCTGCTTCTTGACATCCACTCCAAGTCTCCTGGATTGCGTTTGTTCCAAAAAGATCGCTCCCGAAGGTTTCATTCTGTTTGGACTCCGTTAGATATTCCTTTTCTTCGAAACACTGAAATAGGCAAAAAAACAGCAATTCGGGGTGGGCCTTCGGTTAGTAGGTTAGTCCCAAAAATGATATAAAAGTGTAAGTAAAGCCCATAAACATCCAAAATGGGTAATATAATAGCATGGAACAATCAAAAATTGTAGATACGTTGGAGACGTATCAAGCATCCCCAAGCTTAAATCCTGCTCGTCCTCGAGTAGGTAAATGATAAAAACAGAATTTTTGATGTGGAATGCTACCTAGCATATTTCTCAAGGTAATTTTCTTTATTGTGGCATGAATGTTCAGATCCAAATGATTCAAGATAAAAGTTCGTATTAACATAAAAATAGTAATACTTCAAGCATACTAACGAGTAATCATATCTTATCAAAATAGCATAGCCAAAGAAAGCTTATCCCTACAAAATCATATAGTTAGTCTATGCTTCATTTTCATCACACAAAATACTCCCATCATGCACAACCCCGGTTTCATCCAAGCAATTGGTTCATACTTTTTAACGCGCTTTAGCTTTTTCAACTCTCACGCAATACATGAGCGCAAGCCATGGATATAGCACTATATGTGGAATAGGATGGTGGTTGTGAAGAAGACAAAAAGGGAGAAGATAGTCTCACATTAACTAGGCGTGTCAACGGGCTAGGGAGATGCCCATTGATAGATATCATTGTGAGTGAGTAGGGATTGCCATGCAACAGATGCACTAGAGCTATAAATTTATGAAAGCTCAACAAAAGAAACTAAGTGGTTGTGCATCCAACTTGCTTGCTCATGAAAACCTAGGACATTTTGAGGAATCCCATCATTGGAATATACAAGCCAAGTTCTATAATGAAAAATTCCCACTAGTATATGAAAGTGACAACATAGGAGACTCTCTATCATGAAGATCATGGTGCTACTTTGAAGCACAAGTGTGGAAAAAGGATAGTAACATTGTCCCTTCTCTCTTTTCTCTCATTTTTTTGGTGGGCTTGTTTGGCCTCTCTTTTTTATTTGGGCTTATTTGGCCTCTTTTATTTTTATAAAGTCCAGAGTCTCATACCGACTTGTGGGGGAATCATAGTCTCCATCATCCTTTCCTCACTTGGGACAATGCTCTAATAATGAAGATCATCACACTTTTATTGGTTTACAACTCAAGAATTACAACTCAATACTTAGAACAAAATATGACTCTATGTGAATGCCTCCGACAGTGTACCGGGATATGCAATGAATCAAGAGTGACATGTATGAAATAATTATGAAGGTGGCCTTGCCACAAATACAATGTCAACTGCATGATCATGCAAAAGCAATATGACAATGATGGAGCGTGTCATAATAAACGGAACGGTAGAAAGTTGCATGGCAATATATCTCGGAATGGCTATGGAAATGCCATAATGGGTAGGTATGGTGGCTGTTTTGAGGAAGGTAAATGGTGGGTGTATAATACCGGCGAAAGTTGCGCGGCATAAGAGAGACTAGCAATGGTGGAAGGGTGAGAGTGCGTATAATCCATGGACTCACATTAGTCATAAAGAACTCATATACTTATTGCAAAAGTTTATTAGCCCTCAAAGCAAAGTACTACTATGCATGCTCCTAGGGGAAGGGTTGGTAGGAGTTAACCATCGTGCGATCCGACCTCCACACATAAGGAAGGCAATCAAAAGAGCACCCCATGAAACAAATTTGTTACACAACTTTTACCATGCGTGCATGCTACGGGACTTGCCAACTTTAACACAAGTATTACTCAATTTCATAATTACCCAAAACTAGCATGACTCTAACATTAACACCTTTATATCTCAAAACAATTATCAAGTATCAAATTGATCATAGTGTTTAATGCACGTTCTATGATAGTTTTTATTATACCCAACTTGGATGCCCATCATTCTAGGACCAATTTTATAACCATAGCAAATACCATGCTGTTTTAGAAGACTCTCAAAATAATATAAGTGAAGCATTAGATATCAATAATTTCTACAAAATTAAGCCACCACCGTGCTCTAAAAAGATATAAGTGAAGCACTAGAGCAAAATTGTCTAGCTCAAAAGATATAAGTGAAGCACATAGAGCATTCTAATAAATTCCGAATCATGTGTGTCTCTCCCAAAAGGTGTGTACAGAAAGGATTATTGTGGTAAACTAAAAAGCAAAGTCTCATATCATACAAGACGCTCCAAGCAAAACACATATCATGTGGTGAATAAAAATATAGCTCCAAGTAAAGTTACCAATAGACGAAGACGAAAGAGGGGATGCCTTCCAGGGCATCCCCAAGCTTAGGCTTTTGGTTGTCCTTGAATTACCTTGGTGTGCCATGGGCATCCCCAAGCTTAGGATCTTGCCACTCCTTATTCCATAGTCCATCAAATCGTAACCCAAAACTTGAAAACTTCACAACACAAAACTCAACAGGAAATCTCATGAGCTCCGTTAGTGCAAGAAAGAAAAACCACCACTTAAGGTACTGTAATTAACTCATTCTTTATTTATATTGGTGTTAAATCTACTGTATTACAACTTATCTAT
>NC_041385.1:668360243-668365018 GCF_002162155.2 Triticum dicoccoides | reverse complement strand
AACACACGGAAAACAGAATCTGTCAAAAACAGAATAGTCTGTAGCAATCTGTAACTTTTGAATACTTATGGAACTCTAAAAATCCTACCAAACTAGGAAGTCCTAGGAAATTTGTCTATTGATCTACTGCAAAAATAATCAACTAAAAAACACGTTTCTGTGATTTATTAAAATTATTCTCGTGCGTGCAAAGGTTTCTGTTTTTCAGCAAGATCAAATTAACTATCACCCAAGATGATCCTATAGGTTCTACTTGGCACAAACACTAATTAAAACATAAAATCACATCTAAGCAGAAGCTAGATGAATTATTTAATACTAAACAGGAGCAAAAATCAAGGAACAAAAATAATATTGGGTTGCCTCCCAACAAGCGCTATCGTTTAACGCCCCTAGCTAGGCATAAAAGCGAGAATAAATCTAAGTATCGCCATAATAATAAGATAAATCATGAAAACTCGTCTCATATTCCCTATGTTCAGCAGCAAGTTTTCTTTGTGGCAAGAAAAAGTAATCAAAAGGGCTAAATTTAATGGGGCAGAAGTCCCCAAGATCAATCTCGGGAGGTATGGGTTCCTCCTTTGGCCCTTCATATTGCACAACCAGTTCATCATTATAAGCATTCTTTTGGCAGAAAGTCATGAGCCTATACTCAAGAGAATATCCTAACTCATTGTTTCGAATTGCAAAAATTCTATCAACTAAAACATTGGTAGGAACCTTTTTTCTAAGGTTTTCATTGAAAGCAACATGATCTAGAGATTGTAAACACATTATGTCCTCTTGGTTGAAGAGGATTGCCTCTATGGTGCGCAAAAATTTCTTTGGCTCTATGGCCAGCGTCTACCCTATAGTGCGCAAAAATTTCTATGGCTTCTTTTATTATGAATCTGAACTCATGAGCCAAAAAGATAGTAGCTGCATGCTTAATAGAAGAATGCTTAATATTGGAAAATTCTAGGAAAATCCTTTGTATGCAAGGATGCATATGCATAAACTGTCTTTCAAGTTCGACTGTAAGCAAGGATATAGCATCCGCAAGACTACTAGTTCTATGAAGGATAGATCCACCCATAGCAAGCAAAGCACCCACACAAGTAAAGAAATCTTGAATAACCCACTTTCCAATAATATTACCACTACCGATTCGAAAACTTTTAGTATGTAAGATGGGTGGTTCCTCAAGAGGATCATCAAAAGCATCACAATTTCCCATGGTATTACTATTGATCTTATCAACGATAACCTCCCCAGTTTCAGACATAGTGGAAACAAGCAAGCGAAAAAGAGAGGCGAACGGGGAAGATAGGGCGAATAAAATAGCAACGGTGAAGTGGGGGAGAGGAAAACGGGAGGCAAATGGCAAATAATGTAATTCGAGGGAGATGAGTTTGTGATGGGTACTTGGTATGTCTTGACTTGAGCGAAGACCTCCCCGGCAACGGCGCCAGAAATCCTTCTTGCTACCTCTTGAGCACTGCATTGGTTTTCCCTTGAAGAGGAAAGGGTGATGCAGCAAAGTAGCGTAAGTATTTCCCTCAGTTTTTGAGAACCAAGGTATCAATCCGATAGGAGGCTCCATGCAAGTCCCTCGTACCTACACAAACAAACAAGAACCTCGCAACCAACACGATAAAGGGGTTGTCAATCCCTTCACGGCCACTTGCGAAAGTGAGATGTGATAGAGATAATAAGATAAGATAAATATTTTTGGTATTTTTATGATATAGATTGGAAAGTAAAGATTGCAAAATAAGATAGATCGAAAACTTATATGATGGAAAATAGACCCGGAGGCCATGGTTTCACTAGTGGCTTCTCTCAAGATAGCATAAGTATTACGGTGGGTGAACAAATTACTGTCGAGCAATTGATAGAAAAGTGCATAGTTATGAGAATATCTAGGCATGATCATGTATATAGGCATCACGTCCGCGACAACTAGACCGAAACGATTCTGCATCTACTACTATTACTCCACACATAGACCACTATCCAGCATGCATCTAGAGTATTAAATTCATAAGAATAGAGTAACACATTAGGCATGATGACATGATGTAGAGGGATAAACTCAAGCAATATGATATCAACCCCATCTTTTTATCCTCGATGGCAACAATACAATAGTGCCTTGCTGCCCTTGCTGTCACTGGGAAAGGACACCGCAAGATTGAACCCAAAGCTAAGCACTTCTCCCATTGCAAGTAAGATCAATCTAGTAGACCAAGCCAAACTGATAATTCGAAGAGACTTGCAAAGATAACCAATCATACATAAAAGAATTCAGCGGAGATTCAAATATTTCTCATAGACAAACTTGATCATAAACCCACAATTCATCGGATCTCGACAAACACACCGCAAAAAGAGTTACATCGAATAGATCTCCAAGAAGATCGAGGAGAACATTGTATTGAGATTCAAAGAGAGAGAAGAAGCCATCTAGCTAATAACTATGGACCCGAAGGTCTTTGGTAAACTACTCACAACTCATCGGAGAGGCTATGGTGTTGATGTAGAAGCTCTCCGTGATCGATTCCCCCTCCGGCGGAGCGCCGGAAAACGCTCCAAGATGGGATCTCATGGGTACAGAAGGTTGTGGCGGTGGAAATAGGTTTTTGTGGTGCTCCTCGGTGTTTTCAGGGTATGCAAGTATATATAGGCGAAAGAAGTTGGTCAGGGGAGCCACGAGGGGCCCACGAGGGTGAGGGGAGCGCCCACCCCCTAGGGGGCGCCTTGCACCCTCGTGGCCGCCTCGGCTGCTTCTTGACGTCCACTCCAAGTCTCCTGGACTGTGTTTGTTCCAAAAATATCGCTCCCGAAGGTTTCATTCCATTTGGACTCCGTTTGATATTCCTTTTCTTCCAAACACTGAAATAGGCAAAAAAACAGCAATTCGGGCTGGGCCTCCGCTTAGTATGTTAGTCCCAAAAATGATATAAAAGTGTAAAGTAAAGCCAATAAACATCCAAAACGGGTAATATAAAAGCATGGAACAATCAAAAATTATAGATATGTTGGAGACGTATCAGTCCACGGCCGCAGCAAGGAAGTGCCTCCTTATTATGCGCAAAATAATGATTCCTCCACGTGACAGCAGGGACCCACCGGATGGGCCACCGTATTTCAAGAAAAAAACGTGTCCCCTGACTGTTGGGACCCACCAGCTACATCTTCGCATGCAAGGAAGTGCCTCCTTATCCTCCCTGACAGTCGGGACCCACCTGGTCGAAGCGTACGTAGTGTTGTCATTCTGGTCGTGAACGTGTACGTACATACTGGTCGATCGGTCTGCCTGCTGGCTACAGCAATGAACCATGGCCGAGTAAGGAAGGGCACGTGTTGTAGTAGAGGCGCAGACATAGCATGTACGCGTACGTACAGCGAGGGTGCAAGAAAGTAAATTCGGCCATGTACGTACATACGGGCGGGGTGTCGAATGCCTAATCGCGCATACATACAGCCAGGGCTCATTGAGGGAGTTCGGAATTAAGGGGTCCTCGGATAGCTGGACTAAATGCATATGCCGGACTGTTGGACTATGAAGATACAAGATAGAAGACTTTGTCCCGTGTCCGGATGGGACTCTCCTTTGCGTGGAAGGCAAGCTTGGCGATTCAGATAGGAATATTCCTTTCTCTGTAACCGACTCTATGTAACCCTAGCCCCCTCCGGTGTCTATATAAACCAGAGGGTTTAGTCCGTAGGACAAAAAACAATCATAATCATAGGCTAGCTTCTAGGGTTTAGCCTCTACGATCTCGTGGTAGATCAACTCTTGTAATACTCATATCATCAAGATAAATCAAGCAGGAAGTAGGGTATTACCTCCATTGAGAGGGCCCGAACCTGGGTAAACATTGTGTCCCCCGCCTCCTATTACCATTAGCCTTAGACGCACAGTTCGGGACCCCCTACCCGAGATCCGCCGGCTTTGACACCGACACTCGTGTACATGGAAAGGCAACAACAGCGTCATGTTCATCGGCATCCAACCGGCTGGGTCAGAACGGAGAAACTGCGTCGTCGTGTTCATCGAGAGGCAACGGAACGTGTGCTGTTCATCGGGAGCCAACCGGCTTGGACGGACTAGCCGATAAAAACGAGGCCTGGCGTACTGCAGAACAGAGGAAACGGCCTTGTGTTCGACCGCCTACGGTCTAAACGGGATCCTGTTCACCGGGAGGGGTGTGGCGTACCGCAAAATAGAGGAAACAGACTTCTCTTCGACCTCCTAAGGTTAAAACAGGGTCATGTTGATCGAGAGGGGTGTGGCATACCGCAAAACGGAGGAAATAGACTTGTGTTGGAGGGCTACGGTCGAAACGGGGGTCATGTTCATTTGGAGGGGTGTGGCGTACCGCAAAACGGGACTCAATGAGCTACTGTTCATCTCCACCGTCGACCTCCTCCAGCCTCCATGGGCTACTGTTCATCCACCGTCGACCTCCTCCAGGCTCCAGCCTCCACCTGCGACTATTCATCCACGAGCTCCTGTTCATCCAGCCTCCACTGCTCCTCCATCGGCTACTGTTCAACCGGACCTCTCCACGGGGTCCTGTTCAACCACCCCTCCACGGGCTACTGTTCATCCATCCCTCCACCGGCTACTGTTCAACCAGCCCTCCACGGGGTCATCCTGTTCATCCAGCCCTCCACGGGGTCCTGTTCATCCACCCCAACCGGCTTGATCGATTGGGGTCCTGTTCATCCAACGGCAACAGCCTCTATTACCACGGGGTCCTGCTCATCCAACCCCCACTAGGAACTAT
>NC_041385.1:668306554-668360008 GCF_002162155.2 Triticum dicoccoides | reverse complement strand
ACAGGCAACAGGTTCGATCGGCTTCAGTTAGCAACAGTAGCGAAGGAATCGCTCTATCGGGTTCAGTTAACAGCCAGGGATCGATCGATCGCTCGGGTTCAGTAACGCGTAGCCTGCAGTGCAATCGCTCGGGTTCAGTAGGCGAACGCCTCTCTCGGGTTTAGTTAGAGCCCAACGCCTCGCACCCATGCGCGTACGTGTACAAGAGAAACATGCATTGCTCGGCCCCCGACCACCCACCATAACCGGGAACTCCCCGATATTTTCCTCGTCCTCGCTTCTACCATGGTTTTTTCTGTCATGGATGGCCCAAAGAATATCATGCAGCTGCGTCTCCAGCCCACCCAGGATGAAAAGCCCATTTTCTATCATGATTTTTTGTCATAGAAGTAGGAGCCCACCACATCTATGATGATACTGGGTTTTATCACAATTATCATCATAGAAGTGTCATAAGCATGACAGGAAAAAATTCATTCGACCCAAAATGGCACAGACGTGTCTTTTTTTGTAGTGTGGCCTTAATGTCTAGTTCTTTAGAGTTCCGAGTTCTGTTCACAGGTTGTCACGCCGCCGCCGCATCAACTTCATCTCTGCTGCCATATACCATCGCTACATATCCGCTGCCAATCCGAGTCCATATACGCCAGCGCATATCCGCCACCATATCATGCCAATCCGAGTCCACCTCCAACATACATCTGCCACGAGTCCGAGTTCCACCATATACATATCCGCCACCAGTTCGAGTTCCACCGGATTCATCTTCACCACGAGTCCTAGTCTGAGTGTAGTATTTGTTCCTTTGTTTTCGATTTACAGATCACGACATACTACAAGTCATGACCAAGTCGGACTTCCAACTTCAGTGCCACCCGTAGAAGAAAATTAGTTCTAGTTTAAAAAAATAAGTCTGGAAAATTCTTGCTATGTTGTTTTTAGACCATTTGTAGACTTTTTCAAAAAGGAGGGGAAAAGTGCAAAAAAGGTAAAAAAAGATTCACAGTGTGCTCCTCCCTTATTTACGTGGTGTGTGATCCAATCGATCATGGAACTGTGGGTAGCTCGACTGGTGGTATATATCCCAACCCTTTCCAAATAGAAAAGTCACGACCTGAGGGTTCAATTGTACCTCCAAGATAATCTCCCATAAGCGAATAAATTGAACCAAGCCCTCAGAAAGCAACTCCCCCTCAATGTGAGTAGCCCAGTGATGCAACAACAGTCCATCCCTGATCGCCCAATAATATGAAGTAACATGAGTAGTCACTGTCGGTGTCAAAACCGGCGGATCTCGGGTAGGGGGTCCCAAGCAGTGCGTCTTAGGATCAATGGTAATAGGAGGCAAGGGACACAATGTTTACCCAGGTTCGGGCCCTCTCGATGGAGGTAAAACCCTACTCCTGCTTGATTAATATTGATGATATGGGTAGTATAAGAGTTGATCTACCACAAGATCAGAGAGGCTAAACCCTAGAAGCTAGCCTATGGTATGATTGTTGTTGTATATCTCTATCGACTAGCCTGGCCTCGGTTTATATAATGCACCAGAGGCCTAGGATAACAAGAGTCCTAGCCGAATACGCCAGTGGGGGAGGAGTCCTTGTCTTGATCGCCAAGTCTTGTGGATTCTTCCTTGTATGTGGCAGTTGTCCAGACTGGCCCATGAGTATACGGGCATGGGGGTCCTCGGCCCAATCCAACTGATCGGGAGACGACGCGTTGAGTACCCCCTAGTCCAGGACACTGTCAGTAGCCCCCTGAACCGGTCTTCAAGTTAGGGACGCTCCTCGATTCTTCCAAACTGTTCTTCATCTTCGGTTGCCGGTCTTGAAAACTGGTTCAACAAATCCTCTCATCTTCTATCTTGAGGATCGCCAAAATGCATTCGACGAGTTTACACGTCGGGTATCCGAGGAGCCCCTTTAAGTTTCCGGCCTTTATCAATGCCTTGTTATTTTTATGCCACACCTCGGGTTCGGAGTTGTTCCCGGGAGGAAGTGTCCTCTTGCGTCCGAGCTCTAACCCCGGACTGCATTCAAGGTATCTCTTGCAGTCGAGCACCAATGCCGGACTGCTTCCCGACTCTAACGCCAGAATGTATCCGAGCTCCAACACCGGACTATGTATCCGAGCTCCAACGCCGGACTGTATCCGAGCTCCAACGCCGGACTATGTATCCGTCCTCCAACGTCGGACTGTATCCAAGGTGTCGTAAATCACCTTGGTTCAAAGAAGTTTGAAGGAGTTTAGCCGAGCTTAATGCCGGAAATGCCCTCTATGGAGCCAGCCACTAGCGCCCATGCTTTATGCCGGACTGCTTCCGAGGTGGTGCACCTCCCCGAATGTGGGCCGATTTTTGTCAATATTTTTGATTGGTGCAATTTATTCTCTGCCGAGATACATAGCCAGTAGCCCTCAAGGTGGGTATCGGTCTAAAACCCGAGATGCACATGAAGGATGACATAAGACCGCTGATCCCCGTAGCCGTTGAGACTCAGGTTGATTTGCAAAATTGGTCTGAGGATCAAGTCCTAGCTCGGCAGAATACTTCGGGACACAAAAAGCGGCGTGCTCAGTCCTCGAGACTCAGGTTGGGTGCGGCCGACCAACCTGAGGATCAAAATCTCCTCGGAAACTGTATTGCACTTAAAATTTTCTGCATAGAACAGGCAATGCAGTAGCCCCCGAGACACTGGTCGGGTGGCAACACCAGATCAGGGGATCGATGTGCCCCTTTAATATTTGTAAATAATAAGCCCGAAGCCCAGTAGCCCCCGAGCCTTAATGCGGGCACGGGAGGCCGAATTAAGGATCGATATCCATAGTAAAATCACAAATTATGTGTAATGACTCTATGTATCCAAGTACTTTGCATCATTAATGCTCGGATCCGCATTGTACAAAACTTTGTTGACCGACCATCGGCTTCCACCTCCTCGGCCAATAGCCGAGGAGTGTTTGTCCTACTTTATAAAGCCTTTATGAGGGCAAAGATTTACAACAAACAAGGCAATCTTGCCATACGGTTTTATAAACAAAGGTACGCGGAGAGACATGTTATATTACTGTTTAACAGAAGAAATGTCTTCCAAAGAAAATAGTCCCGCTATCGATTCCTTTATTTGGGTTGTCATGCTAAGCATGATCATGAAACCTCAGCTCCAATGTAAGAGCAAAATATCGAGGATTTAGTTTGGGAGGCCAGTTAATAGCCCCCGGTAGTGTTCGGCGACAGTCGAGGTCAAGCCGTAAACACTTCGGCCATTGTTATGAATGGCCCATCATTTAACGCCATCATCGGATCGCCGACCAGTTTACGCTTATTGTGACAGTCAGTTTTCGGCTTTCTCCACTGAGGTGCTTAACCATGTGAGCTAGAAGCACAATCGCAGTGGTTCTCCCTTTGCGCACCTAGCCGAACAAAGCGGAACATAGGAGGCAAGCGCAGGAGCCGGGCAACCCAACTATTGACCGAAGACACAATTCGAAATCGATGCATATATAGCAATATCTGAGAATGTTTTTGCCAAATCTCTAAAGGTGTCCGGCATTGCACTGCGAGACTTGTGCTGAAAACAGACAAATAGTTTAAAAGTGCCATGGGCTCGAAAAGCCAAAAAACTTATTCAAAAGGTTAATGTCCGAATGAGATCAAGTGTTCGGTGCCAATCCGAAAATTGGACTTTAGTAAAAAAAAGTGGTTCTGCCGTGCTTTAACATGACACATCCTACATCAAAACTTCAAGCGGGTCAGCCTATGGCTTCAACCTCCTATCCCGAAGGCGGAGTACTTCTTACTAGGCTAGTTTAGCAAATGAAACTCTAGCGGCTTTGAGAGAGAAATTAGGCTCCCCGGCTAGTGACCGCACACTTGTGTCGAAAAAAGGAGTGATAAATAATAATAAAAACTTTGCAACGACTAAGAAGAAAAACACTTATCATAAAACGGCTCATATAAATTTAAGAGCCCCCAAGTGACTTGGGTAAAAGAATGATTGCATGTACCGAAGTACTTATATCATATCTATGTTCAACCGAACTTTAAACGCGTCTTAACCGACCGTTGGCTTCTCCCTCTTCGGTCAAGGACCAAAAAGTGTTATGTACTCCATCTATCGAGAATATCGACGATGTTTCCAATAACCAGGCAATCAGGCCATAAGGCTGTAATAGACAAAGCGCGCTCAGGGAACTTATGCTATATTACTGCGAAGAGTAAGAAGCATCTTCGAAGAAAATAGTACCCCCACCGATACCTTTCTTCGGTGCTCATTGTTATTATGAGACTTGTGCAATAGATTTTTTGTACTCATGAGTTCCGTTGTGTGCCGACCATGATTGAAAACAATAAGAGTGCTAGCTTTCGGCTTCACCCAGTCTGAGGTCCGGCTCGGTTGACCCGATCATGACAATCGCAGAGGTGCTCCCTTTACTCCCTAGCCGAACAATCGGGGACGTAGGGGTAAGCACAGGAGCCAGGCAACCCAGCTTGCAAATCGCTTAAGTCAATATGGTGCATATTGTGGCGTAATACACGAACAAGGAACGAAGCCGTACAAGTATAACCATATGCAAGAGGAAAAAGCTTCATGAAGGAAGCCCCCAAGTAAACAGGGTATTTGAATTTGCGCGTCACAAACAAAGTTTGGACAAGGAAATTTTTACAAGCAACTTTTTTTCAAAAAAGTATAATGCTTGGCTGAGCCGAACACAAGTTAAAAATTTAAAACTTTGAGCATGAGACAACTTAGCTGGTTAATGTGTTCGGTATTGATGACGCGGTCCGAGCTTGATGCGGGACAAGGTTCAATCCCCGAGCCGGACCCGAGGTGGCGGAGCAAAGAGCTCGGCACTCCGAAGTGGTGACATAGCACGGTCAATGCAGGACGGCAGGGTGATGCCGAAGTCCCCGGCATGGGGTAATAAAGTGTTGACGAAGCCCCCCGTCCAGCCGAGGAGACGCCAAAGGATATAGTCCGGCTGGATCATTTTCCTGTGCACAAAAAAAATCAAACCGGAGATAATAGTAACAATAATAAAAAAATCGTTGCATAACAAATAATTCATGCAAAGTGAGTAATAAAAGAAATATGGCCTGGCGCCGAAGTCAATGTCGATGTAGGGCGGCGGCGTGATGCGGTAAAGGCATGGCAAGGCCTGAATTCACAGGTCGGTTCGAGTTCCGGATGCGGCGTTCGCCGGACATGTACGGAAACTGACCGAACCACCATGCGACTGTCGTTAATGCGGCCACCATTTGATAGACCTGCGTACATATGACGAACAAACCAGAGTAATAATTCATTGGGAAAAATGAACCCTAACAAGCAAAAAATACTAGGATTAATAGCACCTGGCTTATTTGTTGTAGCAATCCGAAGAAAGGTGATTCCCAAAATTGGGACTCGATCCGCACACCTATCGCCTAATGGGCGATAAAGCAACGGCATGGCGATGCTGGCAAAGGTTGGCTCGCCGAGGCAAAGCCCTCGGTCCAGCTAACATGACGGAGCTAGTCGGCCAGCGACGCCGAAGTCTCCGGAGTAGGTTGATGAAGAGATGATGAAGCCCCCGATCCAGCGATGCAGGTCGTGACGTGGTCGATGCCGGCTTGATGAAGTGACTGTGTGGCCATGCAGGTGTGCCCGCTCTGTGTAATCCGTGGGGCGGCGATGTTGGTGACGATTTATCCTTCGCGATGCCGAACTATTGTTCGGCTGGCCGAGATGATGATCCGAAAAGATTGAGCTCGGCTCAACAAAGCGACGACGTGTCTAACGCAGGTCGGCCGCCGTGGAGTGATGTTGTCGGGCTGGTTTGACACCGGCGCGACGGTGAAGTTCGTATTGCAAGAATACTTTTAATACTACTAGGATGTGTTTGAGAATAAAACACAACACCCCATACAAAAACTTCCTTCAAAAGGGATGTCTGAGATCCCATTCATAAAGAAGATGAATTCGGGTCGGATTCGTTCTCGCGCAGAAAACAGATCCAAAAAGTGATGCACTAATCGGAAGTTTCCCGGAGTTTGGACGGTCGGATCGAGCTGAATTTGTGGAAGGTGGTAGATATGGGAATTCCGCAGCAAATCAACGGTTGGATCCTCCAAAGGACATCCGAGCTAGATGATGGATACCATGCCCGAAACTCGTCCGGATTCTCGTCCAGATTCAACAGGGCTCCGGTATATCGGAGATTGCCGGAGATTCCTCCATAGGAACTCGACGAAATTTTCGCAGGGTTGTTGTAGACTTAATTCCGCATAATTCCACCGAAGTAATCATTTAAGCGACACTCGAGGAGGCGGTGGCAGCGGATACAAGTTTGTTGTCCAGAAAAACAGCACGGTCGCCTGAGGGCAATGTTGACATTGAGCCCCCGAGCTCCATGGATGACTCCTCCATGATCTTGATAGAGATCGGAGTTGGTGTTGATGAAGGCCTTCATCCGAACATGACGATCGGAGGTAGGGCGCAGTCCTCAGTCAAACCAAGGTGACCAGTCGAGCTGGTGACGAAGAAGCCGACGTCGTAGTTGACCTGCAGTCGAGCCATTGATCCTTTCGCCGATCACACAGCGGAACTCTCAATGAAAGCACCAATGTCGGTGTCAAAACCGGCGGATCTCGGGTAGGGGGTCCCAAGCAGTGCGTCTTAGGATCAATGGTAACAGGAGGCAAGGGACACAATGTTTACCCAGGTTCGGGCCCTCTCGATGGAGGTAAAACCCTACTTCCTGCTTGATTTATCTTGATGATATGAGTATTACAAGAGTTGATCTACCACGAGATCGTAGAGGCTAAACCCTAGAAGCTAGCCTATGATTATGATTGTTTTTTGTCCTACGGATCCTTCACATGTGAGTCTACCGCCATCAAAAGCCCTGCCATGGCCTCGACGGATCGATATGGTTAAGACACTCCCATATCAATCTCAAAGTTAAGCCATGTATCCACTACTCCCCACCTGCCAAGAATTTTCGGTCTACAAACTCTATGCCATGCCACCAGACATTTTCCTATGTGGGTTTCCTCATAACCTTCCCCAACAAATGCGTGGCACCCTTTGTCCACTCCTTCGAGTGCACATCTGCGAGGATACCGGGAAGTGGGTACTGGACATGTTCTGTTCAGTTTGGGTCACCTGGTAGTACCATGGCTAGTTACATTATTATTTAGTGAAAACTTTTTTATGTACGTGTAGGATAATTTGTTGTGGTCAAATTTGTTCATGAGTTAAACAGTTTTATTGAATCATTTGAAGTATGATACTAATGGATAATGATAAACTTGTCATCTCTTTTTTAAGGTTAGAAATTATGACGAGTTCATTTATTTGAATGTAGGTAAGAAAAATCTAGCATCATCTCTATTATTGGAATAAAATCAATCGATGAGAATCCAAATTCATTGATCATCTTCTATGTACATTAGCAAAGCAAGAACTAGTTGGCGGGCGCTGCCCCCAGCCTTGGACCATTTTGTAAAGCATTTCTTATGGATGGCTTAGAGTGGAAACCTTTTTCATGAGATGAACCATTTTGATGAATCATTCGAAGTATGATACTTCTGACTAATGATAAAGTTCTCTTCACTTTAGCTATTTGGGGATTCTAGCCAGCCCGGGATTTGTTGCAGGATGCATTCACTAGTTCAGGACAAGCCGGAACAAGACAGTGACCTAATGAAGAAGTTTACCATCGTGACGGCTATCTGTGCCAGTTAGATCTTGATAGTGGCGGTGTGAATCCTCTTATGAAGGTTCTTCGTATTTTTGCTTACATGGATCACTACCCTCAGCCTAAAGCTTCCCACGATGCTATACCTATCGGGATGGGTGGCTACTGAGGTGGACAGTACCTACTCAACTTGCATGATCTGCATGGAGGATTTTGCTACCGTGGAGAGGTGGTGATGCTACCTTGCACCCACCTCCTCCACCCCAGTTGCGTCAGGACCAGGTAAAGAAACAGGTCAGTGCACATTATGCCATTTGCAAAGCCCCACTACATTAATGAAAATTATTTGTTCACTTTGAAATATTGTTAAGAGGGTAACTAAGCACCTAGTAGATCAAGGGGGCATGCCCCCTTCTAGATATCACGATCAGAATGCGAAGTCATGGATCATGTTTTAAGTACATTGGCAGAGCAACGCCTGGCTCGGGGAAGGGGGGCGTTGCCCCTAGCATTGGACCATTTTGTAAAGCATTTCTTATGGAGGGTTTTGATTGGAAATATTTTAGAAATTTGTCATGAGTTGAACCATTTTAATGAATCATCCAAAGTATGATATTACTAGTTAACGATAAACTTCTCTCTTTATTAAGATTAGAGATTTGGGGATTCTAGACTACCGAGGATTTGTTGTAGGATGCATTCGCTGGTTTAGGGTAAGCCGGAACAAAATCAACCTGCTGAAGAAGACACTAGTATAGATGCGTCCTAAGACAACACATGTGTCGCATACCACTCGACCGAATTGTGTGTGATGGATGCATCGCAAAGTATGAAAAAAATCATCTCTAAGAAATGAAACATGTGCGATGGCTAATCCATCAAGAACGATTCAGAAATGAGTTGCGTGTGTGATACGCAGCATATAGTTCACCTAGATGATCTATTTACGATGAGGGAAAATAACACAAACGTTTACCCACAACCAGTTGTGTGCGATAAAAGGTATATAGGTCTTTCGGGTGAACTGTTTGTGATGAGCCAAAATAACAAAAATGATTCGCCACAACAAGACATGTATGATACACGATAAATAGGTTAGTAATTAGAATTTCCTGGGAAGACTGAACATAACACAAGCGATTTGCGCTAATAAGTTGTGTGTTGTGGGCAAATGATTGCTAGTAAATAAGTTGTGTGTTTATGGAGAGGTTCTGACATGGAGGATCACAGGCCAGCCTCTGTTGCATGGACAACTGTAAGGTGCAAGGTGGTCTGGGAGTTATGGACATTTTTGCTCAAAACAAAGCTTTGCTAATGAAAAATCTACATAAATTTTACAACAGGTATGATATCCCTTGGGTTAACCTCATCTAGGAAACACACTACCAGGACAATAAATTACCAGGGAATGATTTGGTTGGGTCTTTCTAGTGGAGGTCCATCCTTCAATTAACTGATCAATATAAAGCCATGGCCAGATGTAACTTAGGGGGTGGTAGAACTACCTTCTTTTGGTCTGATCTGTGGGGCACTGCTATTTTACACCAAGAATACCCTCATCTTTATTCTTTTGTGCAAGATACTACAATGACAGATCGACAAGTGGTTAGTACTGAGTACCTTGAAGATTTATTCCACCTGCCTCTGTCCAACCAAGCATACCAGCAGTTTCTTCTGTTAGAAGAAGTTTGCCATGATTTGAGACAATCTGAATTTCTACATATGTCTGACACTTGGAGTTATATATGGGGCAACAGTAATTTCTCTGCTTCAAAGGCATACAGAGTGATCATGGGTGTCAAACAAGTGCCACCTCACTTTGCCTCGATTTGGAAGTCTTCATGTCAACCTAAGCACAAAATGTTCTTCTGGATGCTTCTACATGATAGACTGAACACAAGAAACTTTCTAAGAAGGAAAACTATGATCTTAGAAGAATACACATGTGTTGTGATGAATTGCCAACAAGAAGAAACTCTACATCATTTATTCTGGGGGTGCCAATTCTCTAGGATATGTTGGAATTTCATATGTCCACAAAGATCTCCAAACTTGTTTGTGCTAGAGGCCTTCCAAGATCTGAAGGAAAAGTTGAAGGTTCCTTTCTTCATGGAGATCATCATACTGGGTTCTTGGGCTATCTGGGTTACTAGAAACAATAAGATTTTTGAAAACATTCAGCCATCCTTCCAAGGTTGGAAGCACATTTACTTTGAGGAACTGAAGTTGCTGTCCCACAGGATCAAGGCTAAATATGCTGCTGAGTTCAACATCTAGCTGGCTAGCTTGCTAGTCTCTTGAAGAGTCCTTCTCTTAGCTTTAGTTTTAGTCTTAGTTTTCCTTTCAGGGGATCACCTCAAGCCCTTGTTTGTAACTTTTTTGTTGTTTTATTAGTCTTAGCTAGCTCCCTTAGCTTGCTGTATAGTTTGTTTTCTTTCTTTTTCTTTTGGATCAGTGATACTCTTTTTATTTTTTTAATAATAAAAATTGCAGTGGGGTTTTACCCTACTGTTCATAGTCAAAAAAACGGCCAACACTTGTGCGCGCTATACACCGGAGAGATAGATGCCGCCATCTCGACTCAAGATTGCCGCCTGGCTTCCAAAGCCCCTCACACCAAGATGAGGCAGCAGATCCTCCCTGCCACCTTTGTCGGCTGACGTGCAACAACACCGGCGGACTCCTCGGGTGGCAGCGATGGAGGAAGGAGTGGTGGTGGTTACTAGGGTTGGGTCGCTCCCGTGTCGCCTGAGAGGCGACCCTAAAATGCATGTGCAATGCATGACCTGGCAAAGGGTTCTGCAAAAAATACAACTCACAACAAGTTAAATGAAGTTGTAATGTCATTTAAATAGCATTTGTTTAAGCTCCATGTAATAAAGTGAGAAAACCTCCCCTCCCTTCCCCTTGTGCGCCGCCCGACCCGTCGCTGTCGCTGCCACCAGATCATGGCCACCCCTCCCTACCCTCCATCACCCCCACGCGGGCGACTGATGGGCCATATCCCCAGCCCCCGGTCTTCCCCGCCTTCCCCTACCTCCCCTCCGCCATCATCGATGGTCGGCGCCGGGCAAAGCCCGTTCTTGTAATGACGGCAGCGAAGGTACTGCCTCCCCTCTCGGGTCTTTGGGTGGCGCATAATGCCCCATCTCGAGGGTGTGATCCCGATGTGGATCATGGCAGCTCCGATGTAGACTAAGGTGCCCTGTTGTACAACGACGACATGGAGGCCCGCCGGCATCCCAGTTGTGGCCTTGGCGGCAGGACTGAAGCAGCCCTTCCTGATCTGGGGTGGAGGGCCCTGGATCACGGCACGGCTTCTAGGATGGCCTCCCTGTCCGGTGGCGCGGCGGGGTGGGTGATATTTCGGGGATCGTACCGGAGGGCCGGTGATTCACCGGTTGGTTGGTGTCGCAGCTTGCTGCGTCGACGGCCAACAACACCTAGCCGTTTCTTCCTCAAACCCAAGTTGCGCACGGTCCATCATATCGGACATGGATGTGCTGCTAGATGGTTACCGAGTTGGGACATCGCGGGAGGTGGGGATCTGGATTGGGATAATTCCTAGGTCGGCTCATGTCGGCCGCGACGGTGACGACACTAGAGGGTGTCATTTTTCTTCCTGGAGACATCATTCTGGTCCGACCTACCTTTTCCCACTTCACGGTCTCTTAGGTCAAAACCCTAGGGCGATGACGGTGCTTTTAGCATTGTGTCCTTCTTGAAGGCGTTGTCGTGAGAGCTATGTGGCGGTGGGCACCGCTTGGGTGCGTCGGCAGTTATAGATGGCGTGCCCCTCTTCCTCCAGGTTGTAGCTATTCTGAGGGAAACCCTAGATCCGAGTCTCCTGGATCGGATGATGATGGAGACTTGGTGTCGTTCTCTCTCCTAGGGGCATCGTCTTCGAGAAGTGGTTCACAAGAGAGGCCAACAGACGGAGTGGTGTTAAATCAACCACATTGAAGATGGTGGGTCTCGGCGGCGTGCGGCAGTGGAGTCTTAGAATTGGATGCGGTTTGATCGACGCGCATAGGCTAGTGGCACCATCTGGTGTCGTGGTGACATCGACGACAGATGGGACTGGCAAGATCTATGAAGTGATTCTTCCTGAAGACGAGATGGCACAAGATGCCGGCGATGGATCCTTGAGCGTGCACAAGCGGTGCACGTTATGGGACGCCTAGATTGGATGCTCTTAGGGCCTCTGGATTAGATTGTGTTTGTTATGCGGACATGGCACATCCGTATACTTGTAGGTGTGGCTACTTTGTTCACCTAAAAGGGTGCTTCGGGTTGTTCCTTGTATTCATTTTGTCATACTCTAGACTCTGGTGAATAATTAATAAATATGGTTGTGTGCATCGTGGCGATGCAGAGGCTGGGGGTAATCCTCCTTTTCGAAAAAATAATAATAAAGAAAGTGCTTAAATCTTCTTTTATCTAAAAACAATTTTAAATGCTACTCCCTTTGTAAAAAAATGTAGAATGTTTTTTTGTTTTTTCATGAATACACAAAGCTTGCATATCATTCCATTGATAGAAGTAAGAGTGAGTAGAAGAAGTGGTACAACACATGACACAGATGCAAGAGACATGAACATGGTGCCTGGGGTAGAGAGATATGGGATGCTCGACCTAAACATAGGAAAACACATCTAAACTTGTTGTCCTAAGAAGCAGCCCAAACTAACAACAAGACAACAAAATTTCCAAATCCAGAACTGAGGACGCTGCGAGCAAACGAAGACAACGCCTTCATGAAGGAGAACAACACCAAGACGTCGTCGTCGTCCCATCTGGAACAGGACCGAGGGTTTCCCCTGATGCTCGAGGAGGGGCACAGACAACGGCCTTGGCAACGCCTTCAAGAAGGGGACAACACCTGCAGGTATCGCTGTGGCCAGCATAGGATGCATGGATCTCACCCTAGCCAAAATTTGAGTAATCCCAAGCCGTCGGAGCACGAATCAAAGAGGAGGAAGTCGGTTATAAGCCAGAACCACGACTGAATGAAGGGAATCCACACCCATCACCATAGGAGGCACTGGGCGCCGTCGGATGTGCGAGCTCTAGAGGAAGCCAAGGTTGGGTGGCTGAGCAAAATGAGAGACAACGGGGATGCGATAGCGGCCGGAGACCTGGACATGTCAGGATCTAGAAATGAGCGCACATCAAGGTCACCGACACTGAAGCAACATGGATGTCGGAGAGCACAAGGAGATGGAAGGAAACACGACTCTAAACTGTGCCGAAATTGAAGACATGTCGGGATGGACGGCCAACCAAGGGCACCAGCAGGGTGGTGGTGGTGCAAAGACGCCAAGGAGCCAGCGAACCAAAGGACCCGAAAATAGCGCAACTCCTAGGGTGTGACGGATTCGTAGCCGTCGGCCGGCCATGGACGCAAGAGGGGACTGCTACTTCTTGATCTTGCGTTGGTTTTTCCCTTTTAGAGGAAAGGTTGATGTAGCAAAGTAGAGATAAATATTTCCCCCAGTTTGAGAACCAAGGTATCAATCCAGTAGGAGGTACACACAAGTCTCCAATCTAGGCACCTGCACAAACAATCAAACACTTGCACCCAATGCAATAAAGGGGTTATCAATTCCTTCATGGTCACTTGCAAGGATGAGGTCTGATAGAGATAGATATAAAAGATTACTAAAACATAAAACAAAATAAAAGTAAATGAAACTCAACAAGGTATTTTTGGGTTTTTTGGTTTATCGATATGAAAGTATATGATGGAAAATAGACTCGGGGGGGCATAGGTTTCACTAGAGGCTTCTCTCTTGAAAGAAAATAATACAGTGGGTGAACAAATTACTGTCGAGCAATTGATAGAAAAGTGCAAATTTATGATGATATCCAAGGCAATGATTACGAATATAGGCATCACGTCCATGTCAAGTAGACCGAAACGATCCTGCATCTACTACTATTACTCCACACATTGACCGACTCCTACCTGCATCTAGAGTATTAAGTTCAAGAGAACAAAGTAACGCTTTAAGTAAGATGGCATGATGTAGAGGGATAAACTCAAGCAATATGATGAAAATCCCATCTTTTTACCCTTGATGGCAACAATACAAGACGTGCCTTGCTACCCCTACTTTGTCACTAGGTGAGGACACCGCAAGATTGAACCCAAAACTAAGCACCTCTCTCATTGCAAGAAGAACCAATCTAGTTGGCCAAACCAAACCAATAATTCGAAGAGAAATACAAAGATATCAAATCATGCATATAAGAATTCAAAGAAGATTCAAATAATATTCATAGATGATCTTATGATAAATCAATGATTCATCAGATCTTGACAAACACACCGCAAAAGAATATTACATCGAATAGATCTCCAAGAACATCGAGGAGAACATTGTATTGAAGATCAAAGAAAGAGAAGAATACATCTAGCTACTAGCTATGGACCCGTAGGTCTGAGGTAAACTACTCACGCTTCATCGGAAGGGCAATATAGTTGATGTAGAAGCCCTCCGTGATCGAAACCCCCTCTGGCAGGGTACTGGAAAAGGCCTCCAGATGAGATCTCACGAGGCCAGAGACTTGCGGCGGTGGAAAAGTGTTTTCATGGATGCTTCTAGGGTTTTGGGAATATTTCTGAATTTATAGGCCTATGTAGGAGGTCAGGGGGTCTTCAAGGGGCCCACAAGCCCTTGGGGCGCTATCCCTAGGGCGCGCCCCTGTGGCTTATCACCTCCTCGGGGATCTTCTGACTTGGACTCCAAGTCCTCTGGATGTCTTATGGTCCAAAAAAAGCATCGCCAAAGTTTTATTCCATTTGGACTCCGTTTGATATTCCTTTTCTGTAGAACTCAAAAACAAGGGAAAAACAGAAACTGACACTAGGCTCTAGGTTAATAGGTTAGTCCCAAAAATTATATAAAATAGCATATTAATCCATATAAAACATCCCAAGTTGATAATATAATAGCATGGGACAATCAAAAATTATAGATACATTGGAGACGTATCAAGCATCCCCAAGCTTAATTCATGCTTGTCCTCGAGTAGGAAATGATAAAAACAGAATTTTTGATGTGGAATGCTAACCAACGTATTTAGCAATGTAATCTCTTTTATTTGGCATGAATATTCAGATCCATATGATTCAAAACAAAAGTTCAATATTGACATAAAAACAATAATACTTCAAGCATACTAGAAAGCAAAATCATGAAGCTTCAAAAATAACATGGCTAAAGAAAGTTATCCCTACAAAATCATATAGCCTTATTATGCTCCCTCTTCTCAACACAAAGTATAAATCATGCCCACCCCGGTGTCAGCCAAGCAATTGTTTCATACTTTTTAATGCCCTTCAGCCTTTTCAACTCTTCACGCAATACATGAGCATGAGCCATGGACATAGCACTATGGGTGGAATAGAAAGTGGTAGTAGACAAAATAAGGGAGAAAGTCTCACATCAACTAGGAAAATCAATGGACTATGAAGATGTCCATCAATTGATATCAATGTGAGTGAGTAGGGATTGCCATATAACAGGTGCACTAGAGCTATAAGTGTATTAAAGCTCAAAAGAAAACTAGTGGGTGTGCATCCAACTTGCTTGCTCATGAAGACCTAGGGCATTCGAGGAAGCCCGTCGTTGGAACATACAAGCCATGTTCTATAATGAAAAATTCCCACTAGTAATATATGAAAGTGACAAAATAGAAGACTCTCTATCATGAAGAACATGGTGCTACTTTGAAGCACAAGTGTGGAAAAGGATAGTAACATTGTCCCTTCTATCTTTTTCACTCATTTTTTTATTTTGGGCTCTTTGGCCTCTTTTTTCCTTTTTTTTATTTGGGCTCTTTGGCCTCTTTTTTTATAATCTCACATGGGACAATGTTCTAATAATGATGATCATCACACTTTTATTTACTTACAACTCCAAATTACAACTCAAGGTAAACTCAAACTCATAATGACGGAACGGTGGAGTTAAATGGCAATATATCTCAGAATGGCTATGGAAATTCCATAATAGGTAGGTATGGTGGTTGTTTTGAGGAAGGGTGTAAGGTGGGTTTAATACACCGGCAAAAGTTGTGTGGTACTAGAGTGGCTAGCAAAGGTGGAAGGATGAGAGTGTGTATAATCCATGGACTCAACATTAGTCACAAAGGACTCACATACTTATTGCAAAAAGTTTATTAGCCCTCGAAGCAAAGTACTACTACACATGCTCCTAGGGGAGAGGTTGGTAGGAGTTAACCATGGCGCGCTCCCGACATTCACACAAAGGAAGACAATCAAGAATAAATTGCGCTCCAACTTCATCACATAACTAGAAGACCATACGTGCATGCTACGGGAATCACAAACCTTTACACAATTATTATTTTAATTCCACAATTCACTACTAGCATGACTCTGATATCACAATCTTCATATCTCAAAACAAATGCAAGGAATCAAACTTCTCATAGTATTCAATGCTCTTTATGAAAGTTTTTATTATACCCCCCTTGGATGCCCATCATATTAGGACTAAATTCAGACCCAAGCAAATTAACATGTTGTTTAGAGACTCTCAAAACAATATAAGTGAAGCACGAGAGTTCATCAGTTTCTTGCCACCGCCGTGCTCTAAAAGGATATAAGTGAAGTACTAGAGTAAAAACTGCCTAGCTCAAAAGATATAAGTGAAGCACATAGAGTATTCTAATAAATCACGATCCATGTGTGTCCCTCTCAAAAGGTGTGTATAGCAAGGATGATTGTGGCAAACTAAAAAGCAAAGACTCATATCATACAAGACGCTCCAAGAAAAACACATATCATGTGGTGAATAAAAATATAGCCTCAAGTAAATTTACCAATGGATTGAAGACAAAAGAGGGGATGCCATCCGGGGCATCCCCAAGCTTAGATGCTTGGTTGTACTTGAATATTACCTTGGGGTGCCTTGGGCATACCCAAGCTTCGGCTCTTGCCACTCCTTATTCCTTAGTCCATCAAATCTTTACCCAAAACTTGAAAACTTCACAACACAAAATTCAACAGAAAACTCATGAGATCCGTTAGTATAAGAAAATAAATCACCACTTTTTGGTATTGTTGTGAACTCATTCTTTATTTAATATGGTGTTAAATCTACTGTATTCCAACTTCTCCATGGTTCATACCCCCTGATACTACCCATAGATTCATCAAAATAAGCAAAGAACACAATAAAAATAGAATATGTCTAAAACAGAACAGTCTATAGTAATCAGGAAACTTCTATACTTCTGTAATTCCAAAAGTTCTGAAAAATAGATAACTTGGATAATTTGTATATAAATCTTATGTAAAAAATTCAGAACCATATCGCATCCCTGTGAATTATCAAAATTGTTTTACTGGACGCAAAAGTTTCTGTTTTTCAGCAAAATCAAATCAACAATCTTCCTAACTATCCCAAAGGTCCTACTTGGCACAAACACTAAACTAAAACATGAAAATACATCTAACCAGAGGCTAGATGATAAATTTATTTAAAAACAGGAAATAAAAATATTGGGTAGTCTCTCAAGAAGCGCTTTTCCTTAAAGCCATTTAGCTAGGCATTGAGATTTCAGTGATGCTCACGTGAAAGACAAGAATTGAAGCACAAAGAGAGCATCATAAAATATGTGACAAACACATATAAGTCTAATATGCTTCCTATGCATAGGCATTTTATAAGCAAACAAATTATCAACGCAAGCAAAAACTAGCATATGCAAGGAAGAAGAATAAAACATAGACAATCTCAACATGAAGAGAGGTAATTTAGTAACATGAAAATTTCTACAACCATATTTTCCTCTCTCATAATAATTTCATGTAGGATCATATTCAAACTCAACAATATGGCTATCACATAACATATTCTCTACATAATCCATATACATGCAAAGTTGACACTCTTCCAAAATAGTGGGATTGTCATCAACTAAAGTCATGACCTTTCCAAACCCACTTTCATAAAAAAAACATAAGATTGAACATTTTCCAAATATGTGGGATCTAAACTTGACACTCTTCCAAACAACTTTCAATATTATTGCAAACATTATTATCAATCTCATATTCATCATGGGGCTTAAATAAAATTTCAAAATCATAAGAAGAATCACCCCAATCATGATCATTGCAACAGGTAGTAGACATAGCAAAATTAGCATGCCCAAGCTTAGGGTTTTGCATATCATTAACACAATTGACATTAATAGAATTTATAATAACATCATTGCAATCATGCTTTTCATTCAAGGAGCTATCGTGAATCACTTTATAATTTTCTTCTTTTAACACTTCATCACAATTTTCAGAATCACGAATTTCAAGCGAAACCTCATAAAGATAATCTAGTGCACTCAACTCACTAGCAATTGGTTCATCATAATTGGATCTTTTAAAAATATTAGCAAGTGGATGAGGACCATAAATCTTGTTCTTCTGATTTCCAATAAATATACCTTTATGGCAAGCAAACGAGCAAACAAACCAAGTAAGACATAAAGGCAAGCGGAAAGAAGGCAAATAAAAAGGCAGATATTTTTGTGTTTTCCTGAAATCATTTTAGAAGTAGGGAAGAGTAAAATGATAGGCAAATGGCAAATAATGTAATGCAAGAGATGAGAGTTTATGGTGGGTACTTGGTACGCTTGAGCTAGAACCTCCCCGGCAACGGTGCCAGAAATTCTTCCTGCTACTTCTTGAGCTTGTGTTGGTTTTTCCCTTGAAGAGGAAAGCGTGATGAAGCTGATACGTCTCCAATGTATTTATAATTTTTTATTGTTCCATGCTGTTATATTATCATTCTTGGATGTTTTACAACCATTTTATAGCAACTTTATATCATTTTTTGGGACTAACCTATTGACATAGTGCCCAGTGCCAGTTGCTATTTTTGCTTGCTTTTTACTTCGCAGAAAATCAATACCAAATGGAGTCCAAACGCAACGAAACTTTTTGGTGACTTTTTCTGGACTAGAAGACACCTGTTGGGCCAAAGAAGTACTAGAGGGGGGCTCCAAGGGGAGCACAACCCACCTGGGCGCGCTTGGAGGCCCAGGCGCGCCATGGTGGGTTGTGCCCACCTTGGCCGCCTCCCGCACCGCATCTTTCCTCTATAAATACCCCAATATTCCAGAAACCCTAGGGGAGTTGACGAAAAACAATTTCAGCCGCCGCAAGTTCCAGAAACCATAGATCTAATCTAGACACCATCACAGAGGGGTTCATCATCCTCATTGGTGCCTCTCCGATGATGCGTGAGTAGTTCATTGTAGACCTATGGGTCCGTAGTTAGTAGCTAGATGGCTTCCTCTCTCTCTCTCTCTCTCTTCTGATTCCCAATACAATGGTCTCTTGGAGATCTATTTGATGTAACTCTTTTTGCATCAGATCTATGTTTTTATCCATGAAAGTTATTTGAGTCTCTTGATCTCTTATATGCATGATTACTTATAGCCTTGTATTTCATCTTCGAATCTTTGGTTTAGTTAGGCCGACTAGATCGATTTTTTTTGCCATGGGAAGAGGTGCTTTGTGATGCGTTCGATCTTACGGTGATCAATCCCAGTGACAGAAAGGGAAATGACATGTATGTATCGTTGCTATTAAGGATAACGAGATGGGGTATGAATAGATCTTGTCTACATCATGTCATCATTCTTATTGCATTACTCCGTTTCTCCATGAACTTAATACACTAGATGCATGCTGGATAGCGGTCGATGTGTGGAGTAATAGTAGTAGATGCAGGCAGGAGTCGGTCTACTAATCTTGGACGTGATGCCTATATAATGATCATTGCCTGGATGATGTCATAATTATTTGAAGTTCTATCAATTGCCCAACAGTAATTTGTTTAACCATCGTATGCTATTTTTATTGAGAGAAGCCACTAGTGAAACATGTGGCCCCCGGGTCTCCTCTTTATCATATTTGCCTTCGAGGTCTATTCTTACTCACTTTTACTTTCAGATCTATATTTCCAAAAACCCAAAAATACTTTGCTACACTTTATTTTATTCGCGATCTGTTTATCCAATCTACTACAATTAATCTCTTGTGCACGTGCCAATTTTTGGTGCCGTTACCCGAAAGGGATTGACAACCTCTTTAACACGTCGGGTGGCAAGTATTTGTTCTTTGTGTGCAGGTACCGTTTACATAGTGTTGCTTGGTTCTCCTACTGGTTCGATAACCTTGGTCTCATCACTGAGGGAAATACCTACCGTTGCTATGCTGCATCATCCCTTCCTCTTTGGGGAAATATCGACGTAGTTCAAGCCGCATCAGCTGCAAAGTAGAGATAAGTATTTACCTCAGTTTGAGAACCAATGTATCAATCCAGTTAGAGGTACACGCAAGTCACCAATCTATGCACCTTCACAAACAATCAAACACTTGCACCCAATGCGATAAAGGGGTTGTCAATCCCTTCATGGTCACTTGCAAGGATGAGATCTGATGGAGATAGATATAAAACATTACTAAAACATAAAACAAAACAAAATTAAATAAAACTCAGCGAGGTATTTTTGGGTTTTTTGGTTTATAGATCTGAAAATATATGATAGAAAATAGACACTGGAGCCATAGGTTTCACTAGAGGCTTCTCTCTTGAAAGAAATAATACGATGGGTGAACAAATTACTGTCGAGCAATTGATAGAAAAGCGCAAAGTTATGACAATATCCAAGGCAATGATTATGAATATAAGCATCACGTCTGTGTCAAGTAGACCAAAACAATTCTGCATCTACTATTATTACTCCACACATCGACCGACTCCTGCCTGCGTCTAGAGTATTAAGTTCAAGAGAATAGAGTAACGCTTTAAGTAAGATGACATGACGTAGAGGGATAAACTCAAGCAATATGATGAAAACCCCATCTTTTACCCTTGATGGCAACAAGACAATATGTGCCTCGCTACCCCTACTTTGTCACTAGGTGAGGACACCGCAAGATTGAACCCAAAACTAAGCACCTCTCCCATTGCAAGAAGAACCAATCTAGTTGGCCAAAGCAAATCGATAATTCGAAGAGAAATACAAAGATATCAAATCATGCATATAAGAATTCAAAGAAGATTCAAATAATATTCATAGATAATCTGATCATAAATCCACATTTCATCGGATCTCGACAAACACACCGTAAAAGAATATTACATCGGATAGATCTCGAAGAACATCGAAGAGAACATTGTATTGAAGATCAAAGAGAGAGAAGAAGCCATCTAGCTACTAGCTATGGACCCGTACGTCTGAGGTAAACTACTCACGCTTCATCAGAAGGGCAATAAGTTGATTTAGAAGCCTGTCGTGATCGAATCCCCCTCCGGCAGGGTACCGGAGAAGGGCTCTAGATGGGATCTCACAAGGTCAGAGACCTACGGCGGTGGAAAAGTGTTGTCGTGGATGCTTCTAGGGTTTTGGGAATATTTCTGAATTTATAGGCCAAGGTAGCAGGTCAGGGGGTCTCCGAGGGGCCCACAAGCTCTGGGGGCGCCCCCCTGTGGCTTGTCGCCTCCTCGGGGATCTTCTGACTAGGACTCCAAGTCCTCTGGATGTCTTCTAGTCCAAGAAAAACCATCGTGAAAGTTTTATTCCATTTTTACTCCGTTTGATATTCCTTTTCTGTAAAACTCAAAAACAAGGGAAAAAACAAAACTGACACTGGGCTCTAGGTTAACATGTTAGTCCCAAAAATAATATAAAATAGCATAATAATGCATATAAACTATCCCAAGTTGACAATATAATAATATCGAACAATCAAAAATTATAGATACGTTGGAGATGTATCAGGGACGTAGGTCCATGTTTGTCGGGTTGAAGGCGCCCCTACGGGGGTGTGTAGTGGTGATGGAGAACTTGCGTACAGCCAACTTCCCGGCAGGCGCGTTGTAAGGAGCAGCCGCTGCCGGTCACAACCAAGCCACTTCCATGACCACCTCTCGAGGAGGCCGACCCAAAGCTTTAACCAAGAGGGGAGGTAGGTCGGGGTGGGGTGATTCGCAGCGTGGAAGGTGCGCCCGACCACCACGACTGGCCG
The DNA here is from genome assembly GCF_002162155.2 of Triticum dicoccoides. Lineage (NCBI taxonomy): Eukaryota > Viridiplantae > Streptophyta > Magnoliopsida > Poales > Poaceae > Triticum > Triticum dicoccoides. The sequence goes on along the minus strand of NC_041385.1, from coordinate 668,338,251 downwards.
ACCGAAGAGCACCACAGCCGGTTGGCGAAGCCACGCGATCGCATCGGGCCAGGCCAAACCAGAGCCGTCGCACGGGAGAGCAGCGGCAACTGGGGGTGGGGGAGCCCACATTGCCCAGCGTGCCGGAGAAGAGGTTGCTGGGAAGGCCGCTTGCGCCGCCGGGGATCGGATCTCGGGGTGGGTTGGGGTGAGGTGTGGGCAGGGAGGAGTTGGAGAAGGAAAAAAACAGCCCCGCCGCTGGGCCTGGCGCGACTTCGTCGGCCAACCCTCCGGCGGCGGCAACGTCGGGGTGGTCGGAGGTCGGAGTGCGGGACGGCGGCTAAGGTATCCCCCGTGTCGCCCGGCTCGGGCGACGAGAGGGTGGGCGCCCTTCTATGTGACAACTTCCTATGGTCAAATTTGTTTTTCGTAGCCAACTATAATATCACAAAACGTCATATATTTAGTTACAGAATGGAGTACTGACATGCATGAACATGACATAAACATAAATAATGCATTTTTCTGAAATAAATATTATACATAGTTTTCGAGTGTGAGGTTTATTTGTTATGATTTTTTAATTTTAGAGATTCCCAATTTACATTAGCTGAACGCCACGCTTTTCAAATATTGTGACTACGGTGACTTCGTAAATTTCAAGATGATATACCGGCTCAGTCTATTGGAGGTGCTCATAGGGATAGTGTGTGCGTTCATAGGGGTGAGTGTATGCGCCTGTATATGAGCGCTTGTGTTTATACTGATGTTCAAAAAAAAATATTGTGAAGTTGCTTCGATTTGCGCAGATTTTGTCTCCTCTACCTTTTTCACCGGAGGCTTGGAGAGAAGTCGGGGTGACGTGGTCGGGACAAAAAAAGATGTTAGAAATCACGTATTTGCATTAAATTCAGTTTTGCTAATGCTCATCTAAATGTGTCACCCATAAGTATTATGCATTTAAGTCCTATGTCGTTGATTTTCACGGAGATTCGTGTGGGTAAATTTCTTTATTTTTATGTTTGATTGGGTCATTTATATGTGCAATAACTTATTAAATTCGTTGATATAGAGAAAAAATAGCAGCTTTGTTAAAGTACATCTAGATGTATTAGAAATATTGCACATCTAAGTCCTATATAATTGATTTTACGCGAAAATTCATTTGGATATTTTTTTCCTTTTCCTTTATACTTAGATGTGCAATAACTCAGGCACATGTAGATGTACAATAACTAAAACACATCTAGACCCCATATCATTGATTTTACGCTAAAATTCATGCAAGCATTTTCTATTTTTATTTCTAATTTGATTGAGTTGTTTAGAATTTTTTAGGGGGTAGATTGAGTTGTTTAGATGTGCAATAATTAGAAATAACTAGGCTGCATCTAACATGTGCCCTGAACAGATTTGGTCTTGCGTTTGTACTGTGTTAAAAGAAAAAGAAAACCGCGTGTGCTAGATAACGCCGTCGTCGACTTTGGGAACCTTGGGGTTGGGTGGCGCTTGTGGGTGGTGGGCGACGGCGGTGGTGCGGCCCTATCCTAGCATGGATTTACGTCCGTTGCTTGAAGATGGACTCACGTAGGTGGAGGTCGTCGGCAGGCGTCGTGGTGGCGTCAATGGCGGGGGACCTGCCAAGGCTCGCGTAGGTGGAGGTCGTCGTTTGGCGTCGTGGTGGCGTCGATGGCGGAGGACCTGTCAAGGTTGTCACCTCAATCTGCTCTGAAGATGGACCAGTAGAAGACGTCGGCGACGATACATGTGAGTGTGTCGGACTGGTTTGAGCCCCGGACCTGGCAGATGGCTCGGTCGGGGCCTCCGACTTTAGATGTTAGGCTTGGTGAGAGGTCTGGGTATGTGGCCCATCTTGCACCACCTTCATCATTTGGATAGGAGTTGCCGCAGATGTTGCCAACATGGCGGATTCAGACATATTGTTGTTCTATTTTATAAGGTCCTCAAGAATAATTAATAAAATGGCCGCATGCATCTCGGCCGGGGGTCATTCTCCTTTTTTTTAAAAAATAACGTCGTCTCCAAAAAGAGGAAATCGCGTGTGTTTTAATTTGTTCAATTTGATGCAACGTGCTTAATTAATAAATTCGTTTATACATAGGGGGAAAAAAGGCCGAGGGGTAATGTGCACTTCTGTCGGGAGAAAACAAGAAAACGGACAGGGTGGGAGGAAATCTCCTGCCGGACGGAAGAGGGTGTGAAAGTGTGATGGCCTCCCCGTACAATCCCCACCGGCGGCAGCTGGGCGGGGGGCAGTCCGCCTGGCCGGATCTCCCACCGGAGCTCCTGGAGAGCATCCTAGGGCGGCTCGCCCCGCTCGACCGTGTCGCCGTCCGCCTCGTCTGCTCCTCGTGGCGCTCGTGCGCGCGAGCTTCGATCTTGGCTGACCTCCCCTTCGAGGCCCCGCGCCTCCTGCTCCGGCGCCCCGGCTCCTGCGGCAGCCTCGCCTTCTTCAGCCTCCACCGCCGGGAGATCCTGCGTTTCGCCCTCCCCGACCGCCTCAGCTCCGGCCGGTGCTGCGGCCAGATCGGCGGCTGGCTCGCGATGGCCTTCGACGAGGAGCGGGCGATCGAGCTCCGCAACCTCTTCTCCGGCCAATCCGTGTCCATGCCACGGTCCCCCGTGTCCCCGGTGGCCAAGATCGTGCTGTCCGCGCCGCCCACCTCGCTCGGCTGGGTGGCCGCCGTGCTGGGCCGCGCGGGCACGGTGGCGCTGCTCCAGCCGGACGTGTCCGGCGGCGCCTGGACCACGATCGCCGCGGGGGGGCCGCACGGAGGGTTCCGGGACGTGGCGTTCTGGCGGGGGCGGCTGTGCGTGCTGGGCGACGACGGCACGGTCCTGGCGTACCGGGTGGACCTCCGCGCGCGCGTGGCGGCCGTGTCGGAGCTGCGCGGGAAGGACGCCAACTCTCCGAACCGGCTGGAGCGGCGGGTGCGGTACCTGCTGGAGTCCGGCGGGGAGCTCCTGCTGGTGAAGAAGCTGTACAGCGTGGTGCGGGACTCGGCGGACGTGGAGGTGGAGGTGAGCCGGTTCCGGCCGGAGGGGTGCAAGTGGGAGCCGGTGACGGAGCTCCCCGGGAGGGCGGTGTTCCTGGGGTCGGTGGCGTCGGCGGCGGCGCCGGCGACGGCGGGGGTCCGGGAGAACTGCGTCTACTTCGCGCGGCGGGACGTGGAGCTGATGGTGCCGCACGCCATCGGCGTGTACTCGCTGGGGGACCGGGAGACGGCGGTGGTGGCCATCGCGGGCGGGCACTCCGTGGAGGTGGAGCCCGTGTGGATCCTCCCCTCGGTCGCCTGATCCGACTGACCCCACGCACCCACCGGCGTGCAAGAATAAATAAACCGAGCCCACGCCTTATTCGGATGTTAGAACTGTGGATTGCTGTGCGTGTTGTTTTCTCTGCTTTGTTCATGGGATTAATTGGTGATTTGGGTTTCTAGGCAAAGACCGCTCTGTCTGAATTGCTGTGCATGTTCTTCTCTTTGCCGTGTTCAGTTCATCAGAAGTTCAGAAAGTGCCGGTATCTGCGGTTCATGAGATTTTACCTGGGGTTTTCTAGGGCAGATGCAGTGCGGTCCGGCTTATGCAGTACGCAGGCAAAACAGAAATCAAACATCAGATTTTTTTAGCATGGCAAATCGAACTTCTGAGATGGCAAATTATGTTGTCGCTAGGATGGCAATTTCTTTTAACAAGTATGACAAATCCGCCATGTTCAGTTTTTTGTTAGGAATTGTCATGCTTAAGACAACGTAATTTGCCATAAAAAACGTTTGACTTGCCATGCTTATAAATCTCAAGTGAGATTTTTAGCATTTCCCAGAAAGAAAGGCGACGACAGCCGGCTCCGGCGATGGCCGTTGTCAGATGAAAGCCTCCACTGGCGCGAAGTGCTACCTTTTGCTCACGGTCCACGCGCGCGTCGCACCAGCAGGAAAGCGATAAGCTGTGTCCGCATCCGCCGCGTGCCGATGCAGACTGCCGCTTCCACTTCCACTTGCACGGGCTGAACTGAAGAAGGCAGCACGCCATCCAGAGTTTCCTTCTCGCTCGTCTCTCTCGTCCCAAATCCGCGGTGACCACGTTCGCCTTTCAGCCGAGAAAGTTCGCACTGATAGCACCATCAATCCAAATGCCAGGAAATGTAGTAGCCCGGCACATGATTTCCTCGCGACCACATGCAACCAAATCCGTTTTGGCTCCTGGTAATAAGGCTGGTGTGCAACGCTAGGGCACAGCCAGAACAGGCATCACCAACTACAATAGAAAATGCCAGAACACAACACAGATATGACAATGCCAGAGCACAACACAGATATGACAGAAGTTAGACAATATCAGTACGCGATAAAAGCAGACACAACACAAAAAGAATTTAAAAAGACGCAACAAATCTTTCAGTCACAAACAGCCCAACAATAACATTAACAAATTCTTTTAGTCCCAAACAAGTTGAGGAACAAAATAGTTTCAGAATAAGAACGGGCATACCACCATAATCAGATTATGTACTACTCCGCATACCACCATAAGCAGATTATGTACTACTCCCTCCGTCCCAAATGTAATGGTATCAAAAAACGTCTTACATTCTGGGACGGAGGGAGTAGATGAACAAGGTGTTGTAGTACATCCAAGGGCAACCAGATGAATTATCTAGTTGCCTTTGAATATTTTTCTTCACATTTAATTCCCTCCAACATCATATATCAGCAGTTGAAGAAGTCGGAAAGTTTGATATAGTCAATTACGTGGTCCAAAGCACAAGATGCCCTTTACAACAGTAGACCAACATATATAATTTTCGACTAATTTTACAGCCTTATGTCTCTTGCTCATGTGAAGGCCAGGTTCTCAACAGAACAATCCAAAAGGGCTCCATAGGGGGGACAGAGTATATTCAAGCATGTATACGTTCCGCCGGTACAACGGGGAAAATTTCAACATTTCAAATGTTACTACATTGCTCACTCCAGGGGCTAATCTATGGCAATTATGAGGAACCCCACCGAGATGTACATGAGGAATACAGGATAGATGGCCAGAGCCTTTCTCCTTGGGTTCACAGCAGCGCTCATGAATGGGTAGGCAGCCCAGGAGCTCCACGCCAGTGTGACTGTCACGACGATGATCTTTAGTATGACATTGTCCTTCAGCAAGCAAATTAGGGCTCCAACATCCAGAGGAAACAAACAATAGCCAAGGAGACTGAGGCTTTGGAAGAAGATGATGTGCCCACCCTGCAGGGAGACAGCAACAAATCATTCCAAAATTCACAGTAGGTATAGTTTGGATCAAGCAAACGACGTGCTTTGTGTGTGAGAGACAGCGCTTACCAGAAGCAGAACATTTAGTGTTAAGATTATAGCCCCAGCTGCCAGCACAGCGAACGCAACAGCAAATACTTCAGACTACAAACACAACAACATAGAAATCAGCATTTTGCACGGAAGGAAACAAAGAAAAAGTTGTAAACTACAAAGAGAGAGGACAAGTATATTGGCCACTGGAAGAAAATAACATAACAATGTAATATGCCAACATAGAGAAATCAAAATCAGAAAATGTTCAAAAGTGAATATTCCATATGTCTGTAGCTATAATGTTCAATGTAACAGAGAAACATATGAATAAATAACTGAAACGCCATGATTTCTTCCGTATAATGTAATCACCATACCCACAACATTCGATGACATGCCTTGCATAGTTACATTTGAACATGGTAAAGACAGCAGAGAAAGATAATTGTGTTTTGGCATACTTTTGCCCATTCAGGAAAATCCACCTAAACCCAGCTACTCGCAAATGCAATTACATTTCTTTCAAGCAAAAACAGCACAGCACTCTTCTGAAAGAGAAAATATTGACAAAAAATTTGATTTCTCCTAGGTGTCAATGCCATCAAAATTTACTGCAAATTCAAGAACAGATTATGCACTTAGCTATACAGAATTAGCACGGTCTTTCTGATTATTAGCAATTGAGATCATATTTTGCACAAGGGCACTTTTAGTAATTTGTTTTGTCACTAATCAGTACTCCATAACACAGTCACTCTCCAGGTTCCAAAAGAAATCCAGTAAGGCTACACCACATTGTTGCACAGTAAGAACCAATCTTAGAAGCATTCGGATTCGCATAGACATCCACAGGTTCTAAGAGAACATGATTTTTTAGGCGCAGATATCAAGTATTGCTATACCATATTCTGTAATAAAATAACTAGTATTGCTACCTAGTTTGTCGAAATGGCACCTACAAACCTTGCAGCTCAGGACAAGTCCACAACTGGTCCATTAGATAATTCTAGAACATCAAAAATGGACCAATGGTTGTGAGAATAAATATGAAATTATGTCAGCTCATCACTCACCACTAGTACACATGGACATGAAGTTTCAGCATTGTGATGCCTCCAAACCAATTTTGAACCAAGAACATAGTGCATTCTCTAATATCGAACACAAGACATACCTAAATAATGAGCTAAAATAGGCACAGAAAACCCACAGCAGAATAAGCGCATGTTTTCACACCTCGTCTATATTTAGTCATAGAAATAACATAATGGAATTAATTGGATACAACACTATGATTGATGGTTCTAATCCCATCCCCGCAGACCTAGTATACAGTCGTACAACACCAGATTCAGTTATCCCCTAGGCAACATCGAGCTTGCAAGGGAATAGTAACTGTGACGCTTGCCTCCAAGTACTAACCATGAATCGCGACATACAATTCAATAATGTATAATCTGATCTAGGAGTACCTTATAGAGATATCATGAAGTCGAGCACTAAATACGCAAGAGCTAAATCTCGCGAATCGACGCATAAGCTACCACGAGATCTGGTCGCGGAAGGGATGCCAGGTACCTTCTTAACAGAGGCGGACCAGGAGAGTGTGAGGCCGAGGAAGACGATGAAGAAGAAGGGGCCCCAGAGGTCCCAGTCCCTGAGCGCCTTGCCGGGGTCCTCGCGGTTGGGGTTGGGGAAGACGACGAGCTTGAGGTTGCTGACGATGCGGGCGAGGTCGCGCTTGACGGTGTCCCAGACGGGCTCGGTGAGCGTGTTGGGCGGGGGCCCGAAGCCGTCGGAGGCGATGGCGACGGAGACGGACGCGGGCGGGGCGGGGGTGGGCCCCTGGGGCACGAAGATGGGGACGGAGGAGGCGGGGAGGGGCGGCTTGGAGGACGGCGGCGGAGGCGAGGTGGAGATGGGGATGGAGGCGCGCGGCGGGGAGGGCGGCCGCGCGGGGAGGACGGTGGCGGAGGGCGCGTCGTACATGAGGCTCTCGATCTCGTCCATGTCGGACTGCGCCGACGACGGGTGCAGCGGGATCGTGTCCCCGTAGTTGTGCGACATGGCGGCGTCGGCGGCGGCGCGGCGGGCGGGCAGTGTCGGCGAGGCGGATCTGGGGGGAGGGGGGAGAGATCTCGCGCCCTCGCGGGAGTGGGGGTTGGGGAGGTGAGGACTTGCGGGTGCGTGCCGGCCTGCTTTGCTTGCTGCGGATGGACTAGGGGAGGGAGACGCGGGTTGGCACGTGACTATCGTGCTGCCTTCAGATGCAAATGCCGGCGACGACCGGCTGCACGCTTGACGCGTCGTAGATTGGGGAAATGGACGGTCTAGATCGAGTGGAGGATAAGCAAAAGACAGGCCAGAGTTGAACTGCATTTGGCACAATCGAGCAACCTTAGATATTTTTTTCGCAAATACGGGAAGCTTGCTTGTCTTTCCTTTGTTAGAAGGAAAGTGAAAAATACAGTGGGTTATGCATCATGCGACACATACGCTTGATGATGTGTATACGATGAACAGAGCAGGAAGACCAGGGTTGCTCAACCCCAACTTACAAGAAAACCACGTTTTCGGAAGGAGGTTGATCATCCCTTTGGTGTCGGCGTTGGCTCAAAGGTGTGCCTCATCCTAGATATCATGCACGAGACGTGAGACGAAGGGTCGCTGCCCGTCGAAGATGCGCCCGCTGCGATATCTCCAAATGGGCCAGGTCGTGAGCATGATGACGGAGGATCGACCTTGCCGGTGCATGATGGGGGCATGCGAGCAGGAGGACACCCAGCACTCAGAGAGCACATCGCCGGGCAAGGCAGGGTCCTCATGGATCGGCACCAGGAAAGCACTTCGTGCCATACCTGACGCGAGAAGGAACAACCCGCGAGGAGTAGCTCCATGTCATTAGGGACTGGGTTGCAAAGAACATACCGCTCCGCATGGGGAGGCCCATGACGAGTAAGACGGTCAGTCGTCCAACAACGATTTTGGAGGGCGAGCCAGCTGAACACTTCGATGTGGAGTGGCACCCAGGTCTTCAAAAAAGAGCTGTCAGTGGGGGTCCGAGATCGAGCCTTGAAAGAGGGTAAGGTAGCATGAGTTGGTAGTGTAATTCTGGGTTCCGTCCAACTCCATGTAAGCACGTCCGACCTGTCGTTCAGTGGTATGTGCAAAGACGTCACCACATCTCAATGTATTACACCAAGGTGGTGGGCCTGAGTGCACCATGGATATCCTGCACCCAAGCACGACCAGACAGTCCCTGGCACACAGTACGATCTCAGAGCCTCCACTTGCAAACATGGGCTTAGATCAACGGAGAGAGCTCTGCAACGGACCTCCCATCAACCCAAGGTTCATTTCAAAAGCGGGAGGTGTTGTCATTCCGCAACAACCATGAAGTCGAGACCCTAAAGATTTGCAGTTCGAGTCTAATGACCCATCTTCCTCGTTGGCCTCGTCATCCAAGATCGGTATTGCGATGCTATGGCCTTGCGCACACGTTGTCTTGGCTGCAGCGCATTGCCCCTTCCCGGCCATGGAGCCACCTGCACTTAACCTTCGATTTTGTCTTGGTACATTTTTGTACCATTATATGGGCCTAGAAAGCCCCTCCACTAATAAAGTGGTGGGGCGATATAGCTTACAGCAGAACCCAGAAGAAACATTAAATTAAGACAACTCATTGATTCTTACAAGGAGGGTCCCAAACAAAAAGATAGAAACACAATCGGGTCCTTGGCAGTGTCTAACTGGATTGAACCTCGTCATCACCCTAGACGACCCACTTGGGACAAAAAATCACTAAGGTCGTAGCACTTGCACGCCATGGCCTCCAAACAAACACTCGATATTCCTGAAGGAAATATGCCCTAGAGGCAATAATAAAGTTGTTATTTTATATTTCCTTATATCATGATAAATGTCTATTGTTCATGCTAGAATTGTATTAACCGGAAACTTGATACATGTGTGAATACATAGACAAAACACTATGTCTCTAGTATGCCTCTACTTGACTAGCTCGTTGATCAAAGATGGTTAAGTTTCCTAGCCATTGACATGTGTTGTCATTTGATGAATGGGATCACATCATTAGGAGAATGATGTGATGGACAAGACCATTTGTTAGCTTAGCATAATGATCATTCAGTTTTATTGCTACTGCTTTCTTCATGTGAAATACATATTCCTCCGACTATGAGATTATGCAACTCCCAGACACCGGAGGAATGCCTTGTGTGCTATCAAACATCACAACGTAACTGGGTTATTATAAAGATGCTCTACAGGTATCTCCGAAGGTGTTTGTTGGGTTGGCATAGATCGAGATTAGGATTTGTCACTCCGAGTATCGGAGAGGTATCTCTGGGCCATCTCGGTAATGCACATCATATGAAGCCTTGCAAGCAATGTGACTAACAAGTTAGTTGCGGGATGATGCATTACGGAACGAGTAAAGAGACTTGCTGGTAACGAGATTGAACTAGGTATGAAGATACCGACGATCGAATCTCGGGCAAGTAACATACCGATGACAAAGGGAATAACGTATGTTGTCGTAACGGTTTGACCAATAAAGATCTTCATAGAATATGTGGGAGCCAATATGAGCATCCAGGTTCCGCTATTGGTTATTGACCGGAGAGGTGTCTTGGTCATGTCTACATAGTTCTCGAACCTGCAGGGTCGCACGCTTAACGTTCGTTGACGCTAGAGTACTATTGGGATATTTGATGAGTGGTAACCAAATGTTGTTAGGTATCTCGGATGAGATCCCGGACATCACGAGGAGTCTCAAAATGGTCGAGAGATAAAGATTTATATATAGGAAGTCATATTTTGGGTTCTGGAAAAAGGTGCAATTTTTTCGGTATTGTACCGGGAAGCTTCCAAAAGGTTTCGGAGGATTCCAGAGGGGTCCGGAAGTCCACAAGTGGGTTCACCACGACCCAAGGTCTAGCATGGGCTGCGGGGAGGTGCCCTGGTCTTATTGGGCTAGGCGCACCAAGCCCTCAAAAGCCCATCTGGCTAGGGAAGGCAAAAAAGGAAGGAGTCCTAGTAGGAATAGGGTCACTTCAAAAAAAAGTAGGAATAGGATTGGACTTCGAGTCAAGTCCTCTCCTCCTTAGCTGCGCCCTAGGGCTTGGAGGGGATGTTTGCCATGCCCCTCCACCTATATATAGAGGGGAGGGGCGCCCCAAGAGGACATACCAAGCCCTTGACACCCCTCTCTCTCTCTCCCGTTACTCCGTAGTTCCACCGGCTCGTCCCAGCGACGCTTAGCGAAGCGCTGTCGGTGCTCCATCACCACCACGCCGTCGTGTTGGTTGTGATCCCATCTACTTCTCCTCTCCCGCTTGCTGGATCAAGAAGGAGGAGACATCATCGAGCCGCATGTGTGCTAAACTCGGAGGTGTCATCCGTTCGGCACTAGATCGGTTGGATCATGAAGAAAGTTCGACTACACCAACCGCGTTGTGAAACGCTTCCGCTTTCGATCTACGAGGGTACGTAGACACACTCTCCCCTCTCGTTGCTATGCATCTCCTCGATAGATCTTGCATGAGCGTAGGAAATATTTTGAAATTGCATGCTACATTTCCAGACAGTGGCATCCGAGCCAGGTCTATGCGTAGATGATATGCACGAGTAGAACACAAAGAGTTGTGGGCGATGATCGTCATACTACTTACCACCAAGGTCTTATTTTGATTCGGCGGTATTGTTGGATGAAGCGGTCCGGACCAACCTTACATGACCACGTTCATGAGACCGGTTCCACCGACAGACATGCAACTAGTTTTGCATAAAGGTGGCTGGCAGGTGTCTGTTTCTCCAACTTTAGTCGAATCGAATTTGACTGCGGCCAATCCTTGCTGAAGGTTAAAACAACAAACTTGATAAATCACCGTTGTGGTTTTGTGCCGTAGGTAAGAACGGTTCTTGCTAGAAGCCCATAGTAGCCACGTAAAACTTGCAACAACAAAGTAGAGGACGACTAACTTGTTTTTGCAGGGCATGTCACTACAAAAAAAAGACACATCCGTGACATTTTGGGCCGAACGAATTTTTTTTCTATCATACTTATGACACTTCTATGACGATAATTGTGACAAAACCCGGTATCATCATAGATGTGGTGGACTCCTACTTCTATGACAAAAAATCATGACAGAAAATGGGCTTTTCGTCCTAGGCGGGCCGGAGACGCAGCTGCATGACATTCTTTGGGCCGTCCATGACGGAAAAAACCGTGGTAAAAGCGAGGGCGAGAAAAATATCGGGGTGTTCCCGGTTACGGTGGGTGGTCGGGGCCGAGCGATGCGCATTTCTCTCGCACACGTATGCACGCGTGTGTGTGAGGCGTCGACTGTAATTAAACCCGAGCGAGGCATTGGGCTCTAACTGAAACCGAGCAATTGCACTGTAGGCTACGCATTACTGAACCCGAGCGATCGATCGTTGGCTATTAACTGAACACAATCGAGCGATTCCTTCCCTACTGCTGCTAACTGAAGCCGATTGATGCTGCCTCTAGATGAACAGTGAGCGTTGGGGAGGGGGGGGGTTGGATGAACAGTGAGCGGTGGGGGTGGATGAACAGGACCCCGTGGCGTTACCTCTGGATGAACAGGAACCCGATCAATCGAGCCGGTTGGGGATGGATGAACAGGACCCCGATTGATCGAGACGGTTGGGCCTGGAAGAACAGGACCCCATGGAGGGCTGGATGAACAGGACGACCCCGTGGAGGGCTGGATGAACAGTAGATGGTGGAGGGATGGTGGAACAGGAGCCGGTGGAGTAGCGCACGGTGGAGGCTGGATGAACAGGAGCCCGTGGATGAACAGTCGCAGGTGGAGGCTGGAGGAGGTCGACAGTGGATGAACAGTAGCCCGTGGAGGCTGGAGAAGGTCGATGGTGGAGATGAACAGTAGCCCGTGGAGTCCTGTTTTGCAGTACGCCACACCCCTCTCGATGAACAGGACCCCCGTTTCGACCGCAGCGCTCCAACACAAGTCCGTTTCGTCCATTTTGCGGTACACCACACCCCTCCCGATCAAAAGGACCCCGTTTCAACCGTAGGAGGTCCAACATAAGTCCGTTTCCTCCGTTTTGCGGTACGCCAGACCCGTCCCGATGAACAGGATCCCATTTCGAACGTGGCCGGTCGAACACAAGGCCGTTTCCTCCATTTTGCGGTACACCAGGCCTCGTTTCCATCGCCTGTTCCGTCCAAGCCCTCCTGATGAACACAACGACGCATTCCATTCCGACCCAGCCGGTTGGCTCCCCATGAACACGACGACGACGTTGTTTCTCTGTTCTGACCCAACCATGTACACGAGCCCTGGCCGTACGTATGCGTGAGTAGGCGTTCGAGACCCCGCCCATATGTACGTACGTGACCGTATTTTCTTTCTTGCACACTGGCCGCTATACGTACGTGTACATGCTACGTGCGCGCCTCTACTATGACACGTGCGCGCCTCTACATCCACCAGTATGTACGTATACGTTCACGACCAGAATGACAATGCTACGTACGCTTCGACCAGGTGGGTCCTGACTGTCAGGCACTTTCTTGCGTGCGAAGATGTAGCTGGTGGGTCCCAGCAGCCAGGGGGAAACGTTTTTATCGTGAAATATAGTGGCCCGTCAGGTGTGTCCCTGCTGTCAGGTGGAGGTATCATTATTTTTCGCATAATAAGGAGGCACTTCCTTACTGCGGCCGTGGGCCCAGCTGTCAGCCTCTCCATGTACAGTCCACGTCCGATGGAAGTCGTTCCTTGACCATGTTGACCACGCCACACCGAGAGCACCACGGCGGTGGACGACGGCGAGGCCTAGGAAGGGGATGACGTGGAGCTGAGGAAGACGCGGTAGTGGATGCCCACACGGAGAGGAGTACGAGGGTTCACTGATTCGGCTGCGGTATGAGACTGCCGACGCCGCAGAATCTGGCCAGCGGTGGGAATAGTATGGGGCGGTGATGCCTCCGTGGCAGCACAGCCGGCCACGGGAGACAGGAGCATGCGGCACGACCGACACTGCTTTGGACGGCTGGAGCACGAAGACCAGAGGTTGAAGAAGCACTACGGCTGTTGGATGGACATCGTACGATCACTGGAGCTAGAATCATTCATATTGACTAAGTTGACAAGGCCCTCCGTCCCCGTCAACTTAGTAGGCCCACAAGTCAGCCTCCCACCAAGGAGGGTCCCAGCTAGCAGGGGGAGTATTCATTTTTTTGTGCGTAATAAGGAGGCACTTCCGATGGGTCCGAGCTGACAGAGGGGGGAATGTTTTTTCGCGAAATACGGTGGCCTGACCGGTGGGTCCCCGCTGTCAGGTGGAGGAATAATTATTTTGTGCGTAATAAGGAGGCACTACCTTGCGGCCGCCGTGGACCCAGTTGTCAGTCTCTCCACGTACAGTACTCTTCCGATGGAAGTCGTTCCTTGACCACGTTGACCACGTCGCACCGAGAGCACCAGGGCGGTGGACGACGGCAAGGCCTAGGAAGGGGACAACGCGGAGATGCAAAAGACGCGGCAGTGGAAGCCCGCGCAGAGAGGAGTATGAGGGTTCACTGGTTCGGCTACGGTGTGAGGCTGCCGTCGCCGTAGGGCCTGGCCAGTGGTGGGAATAGTAGGGGGCGGTGAGGCCTCCACGGCAGCACAACCGGCCATGGGAGGCAGGAGCATGTGGCATGACCGGCGCTGCTTTGGGCGGCTGGAGCAAGAAGACCAGAGATTGAAGAAGCACTACGGCCGTTGGATGGACATCATACGGTCACTGGAGCTAGAATCGTTCATATTGAATAAGTTGACAAAGCCCTCCGTCCCCGTTAACTTAGTAGGCCCACAAGTCAGCCTCCCACCAAGGAGGGTCCCAGCTAGCAGGGGGAGTATTCATTTTTTTTGTGCGTAATAAGGAGGCACTTTCAGTGGGTCCGAGCTGACAGAGGGAGGAACGTTTTTTTTCGCGAAATACGATGGCCCGTCCAGTGGGTCCCAGCAGTCAGCGGGGAAACATTTTTTTCGCGAAATACGGTGGCCCGTCCGGTGGGTCCCTGCTGTCAGGTGGGGGAATAATTATTTTACGCTTAATAAGGAAGCACTTCCTTGCGGCTGCCGTGGACCCAGCTGTCAGCCTCTCCACGTACAGTACTCTTCCAATGGAAGTCGGTCGTTGACCACATTGACCACATCGCGCCGAGAGCACCATGGCGGTGGACGACGGCGAGGCCTAGGAAGGGGACGACGCAGAGCCGGGGAAGACGCGGCAGTGGATGCCCACGCGGAGAGGAATACGCGTCAACTTCTTTTTTTAGGGGAGGCGTCAACTTAGTAGGCCCGCAAGTGTGTGGAAGAGAACTTATAGCCCATTTCCGATTTGTAAGAATGTACGGCCCATTTTTAAATTCTAATAGAATTTACTACAACCCATTTACAGTTTGTTTAAAGTACAACAGATTTTCTAGATAGGACAACGATTAATAATTTCAACCAACCGTTCAAGACAGAATTCAATAAAATCTCCCATATTTTGATGGGATCTGAAATATTTTTATCCCAAAAATTCTAGTCAGATTAAATATAAATTTGTATTACGTAAAAATCCAACGAAACATTGCGCGCGCAACAATTAAAAATTAAGATTTTCAAAATCCATAAATAATACTTTAGAAACTAATTTCGTGTTTGGTGCATTTTTTATAGTTACTGCCCAGTTTTTATAATTACATCCCATTTATTATTTTTTAAAGCCCATTTTCCTGTTAAGCCTAATGCATCCCTCCTAAGAAAGATTTGCAGCCCAGCGGGGCGGAGAATAACAAGTTGGCTTTGCGTGGGTATTCCTAAAAAAAAGTATAGCTGGGCTAGCGATTTTCATCTGGAAAAAAATAATATCTGGGCTGGATATCTGGCTTGGGCTAGACGGGCCACAACCCGGCCAGTTAATACCCTGCTCTCCTCTGAACAACAATGAAAACATCGCCAAGAAAAGCTCTGCAGTGCTCATGCCTCAAAAACACAAATACTGCTCGAACTGCTTGGTCCCAGCTGTCGGCCGCACCTTGTGCAATTCTCTCGTTTATATTGACTACATAGGTTGACAATGGTGTGGGACCGTGATGTCAGGGAACCAGGAGGAAGCAAAAAAAATTGTTGTACATAATAAGGAGGCATTTGCGTACGTATGGCTATGGCCCTAGTGGGTCCCTACTGTCATCCAGTCAAAATAAAGTCATCTTCTGAATCCTCATGTTCGTTGACCATGTTGACAATGCTCGGCGCCACGGCGAGCGCAACAACTCGAAGGACGATGGAGAGGGCCTCGTGGGCCCTACGGATAGTCTGATACAGCACCCGCTGCTCATTCAGGAAGCCAGGATCATCGGACACCTATGAGCACCTTCGAGAGATTGAGACGGCATGAAACGGTAAGGCCGCGCTTGGGAGCTCTGGTTTATTTCACACCTACATTAACTTACAAGTGTAATTTACTCGTCATCGGAAACAACACGTAAAATACAGGCATAATGAAACCGAGGGCCCGAGGTCTGTAAGTAAAACCGGTGGGTTACGTGTGTAATTTGAGAGACCAGTGTATATTTTACTAGTCGAAATCGACCAACCAAGCGCTTAGCCCGAGACCATCTGCTTTTATTTACAAGCGTCAGTTATACCAGTGGTTTTGGTTGGAAAACGACGATCCAATCACGACCTAAGATGGTGAGTTGGTTGGAAGATCATATGGTTTCACGTCTAACCTACCCGAATTGTCGTATAGGCTATGAATGAAACATAAGACGATGAACTTCTTAAGCACGGAAACAACAGAAGAGGATGATCTTCTTAACAAGCAAATCACTGGCATTAGATCGACATGCAAAACAATACAAAGCATTATTCTCAGGAGGCACGGTGAACAACTCGTGATGCCGCATGCCACAACATTCCAAACTCAACTTTGCAATCAAACACAAGGCCTGGCATTACATAGACAATATTCAGAACAAACTCTTAACACATGAATATCTCAGCAGAGTAACTATTTACTTCTAAAATGAACACAGGAATAGGAAAAAACGATCGACGCTGCTCACAGCAAAGGGCGTGCCACTCAAAAATATCAAATGCATGTCTTCTGGCTAACATCAATGAGCAAATTTTGACAAGGTTTTCCAATTCCAATATATTAAACTAATGTCTTCTTGCTAACATCAATGATTAAACTTTGACAAGCTTTTCCCATTCAAAATATGTAACGCCTATGATCGTGGAGTCCTGTCGTGGCTTCTTGTACTTGTTTGGGCACTTTTTGCCCAGTGCACTCCAGGTGTTGTAGAATTGCCGATGCTCTCTGCAGACTAGTCATGTCATCAGCGTCTACTAGTACTCTATAAAGCTTCTCGGTCATTCCTTCTGTAATGTAGCGCAAACAGTGACTCCTTCTTTCTGTAAAGTGGAACGACCAACTGGACCCAGTAATGCAGCAGCTTGCCTTGGACACATTGGCTCATTTTGTGCAGTTTAACTAAAATCAAAGTCAGAATAAAACCGAGCTTTAATTTTGATATCCCTGTAAGCAACAATAGGTATAAGGGAAACAATTACTCAGAAATAACGGTTGATGACCTGTACTCACAGAAGAAAAGCATCTACTGATCTACCTTATCTTAATGGGAAACAAAGCAGGAGGGTAGCAATTCTCCATCAGTGTAATTCATTCATATTGACTGAGACATTATATTAAGAATGCCTTGTTTCAACATGTATAAAGAACAACAAAGCAGATAAGTACCATTCCTAAAACAGTGCGATTGGTTCATTTTAACAGAGACATTATCTTAACAATACCTTGGTTAAACATGTAGAAAGAACTACAAAGAAGGATAGTACCATTCCTAAAACAATGTGACTGATTCGTTTTAACAGAGGCAAAAAAGGAATCAATTACTGGCCAATAAAAGAGGATGAAACATGCGGCCACAAAAATGCCAATCCCGCCAATCCCTAACAAGTGTTGCATTTTTGAACTAAGATTCAGTAGTTAATTAATTCTGAGAGTGGCATTGCTTAATTTTACCAGCAGCATTAGATTAACAAAAAGCATAAACAGTTCCAGGGGAGAGTGGGTGCAACAACAGCATGTGCTTCCATCTACTTATAAAGGGGGTGATGCAGAGTTTTGTTGTAACAAAGAAACAAGCATCATGTCTGGGTTGGAACAATTTTTGCTCACTTAATGGTAAAAGACAATAGTTCAATAGCTTCAATTCAACATTTATCCAAAACGGTACCAATACAAGTATCTCAAGCACACTGCAGCATCATGTGGATGAAAGTTGGTACTAACCTTTCTTGACCAAGATTTGGAACAGCTCGAGAGGAAGACTGGACACATATCCCAACACATATGAAATCTGGATCTCCTCTTGTGGAGTTCCACCAAAATTAAGCAAAGTCGCCGGTGTGACATTCAAGTTGAACTGCACAAAACACTCTTAAAACATAAGTGTTTCACGTAGCGAAGCAAAATGTCGCAATAGCAACAAGTTGAATAGATATCCCTGTTTAAACAGAGGCAAAAAAGGAATCAATTACTGGCTAATAAAGGAGGATGAAACATGCAGCCACAAAAATGGTAATCCCGCCAATCCCTAACAAGTGTTGCAGTTTTGAAATGAGATTCAGTAGTTAATTCTAAGAGTGGCATTGCTTAATTTTACCAGTGGCATTAGATTAACGAAAAGCAGAAACAGTTCCAGGGGAGAGTGGGCGCAACAACAATATGTGCTTCCATCTACTTATAAAGGGGGTGATGCTGAATTTGTTGTAACAAAGCAACAAGCATCATGTCTGGGTCGGTCCCATTTTTTTCACTACTTAATGGGAAAAGACAGCAATACAATAGCTTCAATTCAACATTTATTTAAAACAATACCAAAACAAGTAGCACAACATCTCAAAGCACACTGCACATCATGTGGATGGGACCAAGATTTGAAACAACTCACCACGAAGACTGGGAAAAAAATCTCAATCTCCTTTTGTGCAATTCCACCAAAATTAAGCAAAGTCACCGGTGTACATTCAAGTTGAACTGCACAAAACACTCATAAAACATAAGTGTTTCGCGTAGTGAAGCAAAATGTCGCAATAGCAACAAGTTGAATAGATACCCCTGTTTTAACAGAGGCAAAAAAGGAAACAATTACTTGCCGATAAAGGAGGATGAAACAAACGGCAACAAAAAGAAGCATCTAACTTATCTTGATGGAAAACAAAGTAGGATAGTAGCATTTCTAAAACGGTTGCATTGATTCATATTAACAGATACATTCTCTTAGAACAATATTCGTTAAAAAATGTAATTTACTTTTAACAGTGGCATTGCTTCAATTTTCCGGCGGCATTCTTAGATTAACAACAACAAAATAGTTGTATGGGACATGGGACATGGGACATGCCAGCACCATGTGCGTCCACACGTATAAATGGGTGATGCAGAGTATGTAGACAAGCAACATATCTGCGTTGGTCCCATATTTGTTCTCTTCAACCTTTTTCCTATGTGAGGGCAGCAAATCTAGTCCTGCATAAACTACCCGACCCCCCAGTTTCCGGTTACCCCCTTTTTCCCTTTTCGACCAACAAAGCGGCTGGATAGCCAGCCTATACTACTTTCCCTCCCTACTTTCCTCATTGAACCACGTCCTATATTCATGCTCCAACCCACCGCACCCTTCTTTCCTCTTTGAACCAAGACCTAGATTCGACTATAGATCGAAAAAGATCCACATGCAGCTAGAGCAATGACGGTTTCAAAGAAACTTACACCTTAGGGTCGTAGGGATGTGGCAAGGCGTGCGGCAGGAGGCTGGATCTGCCCACACTATGTACGGCAGCGAGGAAGAAGGGGTTGGTGGCCCTCCCGCACAGGCGCTGGGTGAAAGAGAACAGCGCAGCCAGCAGTGGATTGCCTCCCTCGCCGAAGGTGATAGAGTGAACGCTGCACCTCCTTCCCTTCCCGGTGTGACGGGATCTGGACGCCTCCTTCACCAGCTGTGAGGGGGGAGAGAGAGATAAGAGGCCAACACAGTCTTGTTTAGATCTGGTGAAGAGAGGGTGAGAGACTGTGAATATAGCAAACCCTAGCAAATGAACACCGAGCCTCCAGCGTATATATATATATATATGTGTGTGTGTGTGTGTGTGTGTGTGTGTGTGTGTGTGTGTGTGTGTGTGTGTGTGTGTAGTGCGGCGAGAGTGTGGAGAGTGAAAATCCTAACGAACAAGCGCTGAGGCTCCAGCTTATATATATACTACTGTAGTATGGACTGAGCTCTGGTGCCTTAACTGCACCTGCTTTTGGCTATATGACAGGTGAGCCAGCCACATTTTGGGCCCACCTATCATAAACCCAAAGGCAGGTGCACTAAGCCAATGAAGCTGCATCCATATAGTACTCATGTATAGGACTAATATATAGTGGAGTGGTTTTCTTATTCTCTCCATAACAATCGTTTTAAATTGTGTAAGTACGAAATGAAACTCTTTATTTAACGTACAGTGAAGAAAACTACTACTACTACTTCCGATGAACTAATGATCCACGCGTCCTGTTCGCACTTCCTGTCCTTCACGTGCGGTACACTACCCTCCCTTAAGTGAACAACCACACATGCGCCAAAATATCGGAAACGTGTGAGAGTGTGTACAAATAAAGAATTTTAATTTCAAATATCGGAAAGGTTTGAGAGTATTACAAAGTTTGACTTCAGTCAAAACTAATATGCGGAGTAAATAAAAATGGAGGGCTACTACGTCCATCCGGGTTTTTAGTCCACACCATTTTTTAAATCAAAGTTAATAGTTGGACAAATAAAATTACATGGGAGCTGGAGACAAAGTTGTGAGAAGGCTTAGAAATCAATATAAAACTTATGCTCTTAGTACCAACGCCGATCCTTCTTCGAGGAAACATTTGGTTCATAGCCAATTGTGCGATAAAATTGCACCAACGTGAAAGACGACTGCGTCTCTAGCGCAACCAAGGTGAACTGACGAAGGATATCATCTTTGTGCATAACAAGCAAAGAGCACTGATGGAAGACAACTTGTTTTTCATTGAAAATCGATCAGCTTCACCAGCCGACGCAACCATGAGGCGCAACTGTGAGCATCGATAGGTCATCATGGTGATGCATCATCCATTTGGCATCAAGTTTGGGTGAGGCACCTATGAAGTTTGACAAATCCTCACTGTGGTCTGTTTCTTCTCAGTAATCAAGCTCGAGGAAGGAAGAACCACGTGGCAGAGGACAGTGAGGCGGAACAACAATGGACATCCAATTTTGTGCAGTTCCACTAAAATTGAGGAAGACATGCCCGGGTATGGAGATAGGCATTGCTATTTCCAAAAATATAAAAAAGGGATATAGTGTTGTTACTTTGTTTTACAAGATTAGCAATGACGTCTCAATTGTCAATAAGAATTAATGAAAAGTACACCAACAAATAGAAGCATCATGATTATCTTGATGGGAACTAAACCAGGATACCCGAGAAAAAAATGTGTTTCTTCATTTAACCAGTGATAGTATTAGATTAGCAGCAACAATAGGAGCATATGGACAATGACCGCACAACCACCATGTACTTTTTGTCGAAACAACATGTATACCTCCACCGAGGCATAAATTAGGACAACTTTTCAAGTGGCATTTCCTCTATAATAGTAGGTGATGTTGGACCTGCCGACGAACCCTAGCTACTATACATGGGGAGCTGGGGAGTAGTCGCATAGAAGAAAACCCGCACGCAGCGACCAGGGGAGCTGGACCAGTACAAGAAGTTATACCTTAGGTGGGCGAGATGTCGCTTAGGCAGGCGGGCGGGATCTGCCCACACGACGGCAGCGAACAAGGGCGCGGATGACCTTCGTCCACGCCAGCGCCGGCTCCGAGAGGATGGTGCGCATCGGCTTCCTCCACCATCGACGGCGACAACATCAACGCTGCACCTCCTCACCTCCTGTAGCGGACGGGATTCGACCGGATCTGTGACCACCGGTGAGGAGAGAGATAGAGTGGACTGTTTTGATATGGAGAGGGTGAGAGAGCGAGACGCGAGAAACTCTATCAAACAAGAGGCTATAATGGAGTAAAAAAATCTCTCCATAGCAGTGGTTTTAAATAGAATACGCGTGTTCCCGGATAAAAGAAACGAAAACTAGCGGACAATTTTTTAACGTACCAAGAAAGAAAACTCGATCAAAAACACGCCCCCACTTCCAGATCGCGAGAGTCGTCGTGCACACACACATAGACATAGACATGCATATCCGTGTTTACGTAAAATTCCATTCCATCTCCATCTCCAATCATATTTGTCCAACTGGCACATTATTTATGTTGTTAATTATATACGTAGAAATATTAACGTACAACATGTCTTGTTTGCCACGGCCGGTCCTGACCAACCCGAACCCTCTTCATCACCCGCGCGTACTTCCCGCCCGAAATGGTCAGTGCCACATTCATGCTCGGCCAGAGCGGACGCGACCTCTCACTGGCACTGGCATTGAAGCGGTGCGCTGGCCTAGAGAGCGTCGCCCGCGCCGCTTCCTGGTGCACGCGACTGCTCCGCGTTCAAAGGTTGCAATAGCCGGCCACAACATGCATGTAAAAAGTTCTTGGGAGTCCGTGCTATAGCAAGCTGTCCTCCCCCAACTGGTCAATCTCTTCCAGTAGTGCTAGTACTCCATGGCGCGATCCATCGACAAGTAGGCGGGAAAGTTATCGTATACTCGGTTTGCGGTGAGTGGCATGCCGAGCGATCGTGTGGGGTCGAGCCATGGAGGAGGGTGAGACACGAACACGACATACGTGATTTAAACGTTGGTTTTGCTCGATGGCGCGATCCAACGAAACGAAACATTGGTTTCTCTCCGTTTCCATTTTTTCTCTGGAAAAACCGAAACTTTCCACTCCATTTTCATTCCTATTCCAAGGTTGCCCCAGTACAACATTCCATCAAATACAAAGGAAAACTAACACGCATGCTGATGCATCTTAATGATTCAAGATCATAGCCAATATTTACTTCACAACTAAAGACAAAAGTTGTGAGAGCGTGTATGAAAGAAAAACTACTAATGGGGTCACTACGACTTAAACCCTAAACCCTAAACATGATTTAATTTCCTGGCCAGGTAGAACCATTCGAAGGAAAGACGTCTGGCACCCTTGGATCATACGATGCCTTTGTGTAGTTCTACTAAAATCAACCTGAGCATCCCTGATGGCAAAGATATTGAAGAAGTGTGATTAGAATAATAGTACTGGCACTAGTTCATGAGACATAAACTCATCACAAGTAGAAGCCGGTAGAAGTAGAGAAAGATCGACATGGAGATGGAGCTACGGCAGTGGAGCAAGCCGGCTCCAAAAGGAAGATGGACTACCTGGGACGTCGGGTTGTAGCTAGAAGGGCGGTTGGGACGCGACATCGGCCCATACCACGGTGATCCCCGATTGGGACGCATCGACTGTGGGTTTTCTCCGTCGCCGATGTCGACCGCTATGCAGAACATTGTTCCCTTCCCCCAGCTGCGGGATCATGCCGGATATGTGACTAGCGGTGTGGCCATCGTCGTTCTATGCTTGTGAAGAGAGCAACCTAAGCAAGCAGGCTTGTAGCTTAGGCTCCTGCTAGTGCATATATAGTGGTTTTCTTTTTCTCTCCATATCAACCATTTTATATTGCGTACATGTCATTGAAGAGTGAAATGATGGTTTCTTCTTCCAACTAACTTACTATGTGATTTGACTGCTCCTTAGTGGCCCCTACACATACTCCCCCTACGTGTATGCAACAGTCACACATACACATGGACACAAAAACGCGCGCGACGCCCTAATGCATGCATGTCCGAGCACACGAGGGAACACACACGGTCATGCTCAAGTGCTCAACCTACACGTGCATGCACACACATACTCAGTCAGGGTGAGCTAGTGACCGTATAAACACTGGAAAATATATATATTGAGCGCAATGAGAGTATTATGAAGTCTACTGACCGTATTTTTCAAATATACAGTGAC
Organism: Triticum dicoccoides; assembly: GCF_002162155.2. Lineage (NCBI taxonomy): Eukaryota > Viridiplantae > Streptophyta > Magnoliopsida > Poales > Poaceae > Triticum > Triticum dicoccoides. Next base: position 668,314,824 of record NC_041385.1, on the reverse strand, counting down.
AGACAGAGTATTTATCTCGTTTGAAATTAAGCCATATTAACTGGAGAGGAGGCAGTATGGATTAGCATTACTTTGTTGTGTCCCGTCAACTTGCCGAACGAGGAGAAGGTTGCAGGACTGAAGAAGCTTGCGTGCGGTGGCTCGCAGAACAAGGAGAAACTTTTGACTAATGCAAGCTCTCCCTCGCTCAGGCGGTGGACGTGCAACAGTTAATTCGGTGTCAGATTGCCAGAAGCATACACTATACTAGTACTATTATTGTTCGACTTCCCGAATAGGTGAACAACCAAGCGCAAAGTTTACTAGTAGTGCTAGTACTACTACTATAGTCTATAGAGGTATGTACTATACTAGTACTAGGAACCGTATGGAGGAGCGTCTGCACTCTTATTATAATTTTAAAATGTGATAAAGCAATCTCCAACACATTTGGTTCTCTTCGAGGGTTCTCGCATGTGATAATGGAAGTTGATTGCATGGAACACTCGCCACAATTATCGCTTAATTCTGGCTCATATCCTGTTACAAATAGGAGCACTTGGTAATATTTCCTCTTTTTTTGTTATTCAGCATGTAAACAGGTCAGCAAACCTTGCGGCGCATCTTTGTGCGAACAATGTGGCCGAGAGCTGGCTTGATGAAACACCTCGCTTCCTACTTCTTTTTTATGGGTACCTCGCTTCCTAGTGACCAGTGTCTTGGTTGATTGTCCTAAGAATGCTTATATATGAATAAAGCTATCTCATTTACCCGCAAAAAAGATTAAGCCATATTAACCGGAAAGGAGGGAGTATGGACTAGCACTACTTTTTGGTGTGTCCCGTCAACTCGAAGAACGAGGAGAAGCTTGTAGGACAAGGTGAAGCTTGCTTACGCCTTTTGACTAATGAAACCTACCCTCGGTGGACATGCATCAGTCCATTCGGTGTCAGATTGTCAGAGGCATACACTGTTGTACCCAACATGTGGAGTACCATCATTTTTCAACTTCACGAAGAGGCGAAGAGCCAAGCGCAAGGTTTAGTAGTACGAGTAGTACTACTACTAGAACCGCATGGTGGAGCATCTGCACTCTTATTTTTTTAATCTCTGATAAAGTACACGTTTATTCCGGAGAAGGGCGGAAAACGGCAGCCCAACATGTAATGATGATATTGATCAACCAACCATACTCAAATATATCTTGGCCTCCGTGCGAGCCCGTCTGTGTGTTCTTGCTCCTCGTCTCTCTCAAGGAACGGCGGGTTGGCCATTTTGCCGTCAATTGAGATCGGTTTGCTTACACTCCTGTCCCACATGTCAGTGATATGCCAAGACGAGGTGCGTTTACCGACTGGCCATACGCGTACTTGGTTTTGCACCTTCATATACCACTCCTCCCTCCGTCATAGTTTACAGGGCGCGCTTCATTATGGTGCATTTATCTCAATGTATTTCCACCACTAGAGAGACTTTAGACGCGTTTGGTTTAATGCTCAATTAATTAGGGCGTGGTAACCGCAATCAAGTCCACAATTTCTCTCGATGTAGTACTACTACGGAGTGGAGTAAGTGCATGCATGCGTGTACCCGGGGTGGAAGCACTCCATGCATGTGTGTACGCATTATTTCCTCTAGTAATAGACGCGTGCTATAACTACCAATGCTATTTTTCAGGACGATCGCTAGTCGCCTTGGTCCCACGGATTTTTTCTTTTTTCTGAAGCGCGCTCAATAAACAGTGACAGATGGAGTAGTATGAGCGAATTCAAAGAAGAGCGTATTGATGGTTGCTTCTTCCGAGCAACTTACAGTGGGAAAGGTGGGGCTTATGATTTGACTGCTCATTACTCACTATTAATGCGGCGCAACGACCGGGCTGAGTGTCACGCCCAATATGCGATACTATCCTAAAGAGACTCGAAGGTCCCACCAAGGATAGAACCGCATATTGAAACGCTTTTGCAAGGTGGATATCATTACATCAACATTACATAATAGTTGGGGATACATACAAAAGGCATACAATGCCACATGAATACATCATCTTACATAAGAGCACCGTCCGACTACGGATAAGACACAAATAGAAACTCAAACGACATCCACCCTGCTAGCCCAGGCTGCCGACCTGGAACCTATCCCCTAATCGAAGAAGAAGCAGAACAAGAACTCCAACACAAGCAAACATCGCTCTCGCGTCATGATCATCACATATGCTGTACCTGCAACTGTTGTTATAGTAATCCGTGAGCCACGAGGACTCAGCAATCCCATTACCATGGGTATCAAGACTAGCAAAGCTTAATGGGAAAGGAAGGGGTAAAGTGGTGAGGTTGCAGCAGCGATTAAGCATATATGGTGGCTAACATATGCAAATGAGAGCGGGAAGAGAAACAACGGAACGGTCGTGAAGCTAGCAATGATCAAGAGGTGATCCTGAACTCCTACTTACATCAAACATAACCCAAAACTGTGTTCACTTCCCGGACTCCGCCGAAAAGAGACCATCACGGCTACACACGCGGCTGATGCGTTTTAATTCGAATTTGGTGTCAAGTTATCTACAACCGGACATTAACAAATTCCCATCTGCCACATAACCGTGGGCACGACTCTCGAAAGTTTATACCCTGCAGGGGTGTCCCAACTTAGCCCATCACAAGCTCTCACGGTCAACGAAGGATATTCCTTCTCCCAGGAAGACTCGATCAGTCTCGGAATCCCGGTTTACAAGACATTTCGACAATGGTAAAACAAGACCAGCAAGACCGCCCGATGCACTGACAATCCTGATAGGAGCTGCACATATCTCGTTCTCAGGGCAACATTGGATGAGACTAGCTATGAGTAAAACCAGACCTCAAGTTTCCTTGAGGTGGCCCCGCAGGCAGCTCAGTTCGGACCAGCACTTAGAGAAGCACTGGCCCGGGGGAGGGGGGCTAAAATAAAGATGACCCTCGAGAGAGCGACTCCCAAGGGAAAAGTAGGTGGTGGTGAGGCAAATGGTAAAACCAAGGCTGGGCCTTGCTAGAGGAGTTTTATTCAAAGCAAACTGTCAAGGGGGTCCCATAAATCACCCAACCGCGTTAGGGACGCAAAATCCGGGAACATAATACCGATATGATGGAAACTAGGGCGACAAGAGTGGAACAAAACACCAGGCATAAGGCCGTGTCTTCCACCCTTTACCAAGTATATAGATGCATTAATTAAATAAGACATATTGTGATATCCCAACCATAATCCTGTCCACCATGAAGCAATCTTCAACTTCACCTGCAACTAAGAACGCTATAAGAGGGGCTGAGCAAAAGCGGTAACATAGCCAAGCAACGGTTTGCTAGGAAGGGTGACAAAGGTTAGGGGTTCATGGCAATTTGGGAGGCTTTATGAGCAAGTGGTAGGTAACGCAGCATAGCGATAGAACGAGGCAACTAGCATAGCAATGATAGTAATGAGATCCAAGGTGACGGTCATCTTGCCTGCAATCCCGCAAGGAAGAAGAACGAGTCCATGAAGAAGATGAACGAATGAAGCCGAACCAAGCGTAGACGAACGAATCCTCACGATCGCAACGAAACGGGAACTATCGAGAAGAAGCACACAACATGGTAAACACACCACACATATACATGACATGATGCACAACCAAGCATGATGCAAGACAAGACTACATGAAGCTACTCATGGCAAGAGATGATGCATACAAGAACAACACATCAAAGCAAGTTTAAATGAGGCCGGAAACAACACATAACAATTCCGGTAAGTCCTCATATGCACATTTAGTAATTGGTCTAGAACTGAATAAACCTTATGTTCAAGTTGTTAAGCAGCAAGTTAAGATGCACCAAGATGATCTACACGAGATTCTAGTCAAGTTACATATAAAGTTCATTTAATTCGGAGCTACGGCCTATAAGATATGAGCAAAACAAGTTAAACATGACATTGATGCAAAATGCATACAAACATCAAGAAAACACTCTCAAAACAAGGATGCAACATGATAATATGAAACTTCATGCAAAATCAAGCAAGTTTCATATAGAGCACACTCAAAACGGAGCAACGGTCCAACACATACTCTATACAAGTTTAAAGGACAAGCTGTCCAAATCAGCAACTAGGCATCTTGCAAGCATCAAAACAACATGCTACAGCACCCCAACATAAGAACAAAAGGCATGGGCATGAAGTACAGGTAAAGAATGACAAAACATGAACACTGAGCTATCTCCAGAAAACACCAAAACATGCTCAAAAGGACATGGCAAGATTGCAAATCATAACAGTTTCAGACTTAACAGAAATAACATCAGGTTGCAATGTTTAGAGCTATCAAACAACATGTTACAGGAACTTAACATGGAAAACAAAGGCATGGAATGCTAATACTAAAGACAAAGAACAAAACTCCCTTACTGAACTTATTCCAAAGATCAACAGAAAATATGGTAGCATCCATGCAAACATGGCAAATGATATGACACATTCAGACATAGCAGGAACAACAATAAGTAAGCATGTCGGTGAGCTTGAACCACTCACCACAGAGCAATAAATGGCATGACAAGGTTATAAACAATAAGAATACATGTTTATGAAGCTAAGCATGGCAAGAGTATGTACATAGGGTGCATGGATCACTAGCAAAGCACATGGCAAAACTAAACTTAATGTTAACAGACCGGCAGCAACATTATTTAGCAACTTGCGAGCAAGATTACAACAAGCTATAGCAGGCTATAAATGCAACCAGGGGCATGGATGGATATAACATGACATTTATAACAAAACATCCTTAGTGAATATCTCCAGATTATGAATAGAATGACTTGTAGAAGCAGGTTTGCATAGCATCATGATATAGCAGATTCAACTAGCAAAACAGTAACAGCAAGTACCCTACTTCACGAGCTCGATGCACTCACTACAAGACTCACAAAAATACATGGATTGCACCACAGTAAGGATGGCATGATGTATCTCAAAACTCATGTAGACATCAAGCTCATAAGATGCACACACATAATGCAATGAAAAAGACAAAACAACAAGTTATAACAGTTTCAGCAGGTTAACATCACATAGCACTCTTGCAACGATGATTAGGGCATCCAGATGCACTCAAACAAGCATGGCACGATGGATTGAAATGAAGAGCACCTCATGATGAACATTTTTATATATTGTGCATGCAAAATGGAGCTACGGATGAGGAGATATGGCATGATGAACAGAGGACCAGAATGCAAAATTATCAGGGACAGGCAAAAAAACGAAGTCAACCTCCTCATATCCAGATCCGGCGCGGAGCTCAAGGAGATTTCACCGGAGCAAGCAGGGACGGTGGTCTTCGGAGTGGCCTCGTCGGATCCGGCCGGGGTGGAGGAGGAGGGCGCGGGCGGCGAGGTTCATGGCGCCGTGCGGCGACGGCGCGGGAGCGGGCGGCGACGCGCGGCCGGGAGGCGGCGGCGGGCGGCGGCCGACGCGCGCGGGGAGCGGCGGCCGGGCGGCGGTGCGGGAGGCGGCGGTCGGGCGGAGGGGCGCGCCCGCGGGCGTGGGGCGGCGGTCGCCGGGCCGCGGGGGCCCCGCATGGGCCGAGCGGGCCGGCGGAGATGTAGGGCTCGGGCGCCACGTGGCGGCATGCGGTTCGCTCGGATAGCGGCAGCGGACGCATCCGACGACGGCGGACATGTCCGGCGGCGAGAGGGAGGTTTGGTCTAGGGTTTGAACTGCGAAAAATTCGGGGGGAGGCACCTATTTATAGGTAGAGGGAGCTCGGAGTGTCCAAATAAGGTGCGGTTTTCGCCCACACGAGCGTGATCGAATGATCGAGAGCATGGAGGGGGTTAGGATGTGATATGGGACACTTTGGAGGGGTGTTGGGCTGCAACAAAAGAGAGGCTTTTACGGCTACCCGGTTAACCGTTGGAGTATCAAGCGGACTCCAAATGGCACGGAACTTGATAGGCGGTCTACCGGTGCTATACCAAGGCCGCTTGGCAAACCTCGGGCCATTCCGAGAAAGTTTAACGCCTGCACGTGAAAAGAGACAAGAAGAAGACGCCGGATGACATAGGAGTGCCGGATTGCAAAATGGACAACAGGGAAAAAGCTCGGATGCATGAGACGAACCCGTATGCAAAATGAGATGCACATGATGACATGGTAAAATGCAACATGCAAGCAAATGACATGGCAATAACGACGAATAACTGGAAGACACCTGGTGCATCAGATCCGGGGTGTTACAACTCTCCTCCACTAACAAGAGATCTCGTCCCGAGATCTTAGGACCGAGACGGAAGGGAAAAGGGATGAGGTCAAACAAAAACTCAAGAGAAGAAGCAAAGAATCGAGAGCATTCGAGAAGAAGAGAGGAACAACGAGAATGACGAGAATCGAAAGCTCACGAAATCAGATAGACTATGAAACCACTCCGGTTAGAACAAGATAAGAAACGAATAAGACTGAAAGGATTTAGGCAGCACTCCGACTGAAAATGGAAGGAATAAACCATGAACTTCACCCAATGGGATGGCACTCGATGAGATGAACAATGCAATGCCTCCGGAAGAATTGAAAGAATGGAATGAAAAGAACGTATGAGAGAACAACAACTTCCACCATGAATGAATTCGGTAGCATCCTTAGAAGAAGGTTAGAACGGAGTTGTTGAGGAAATCAACAACGAGAGAATAAGCTTGTTGTGGACTTATCAAAAACATCTCAAAACTTGAGGTGAAATTATACCACACCCAAAAGTTTGAATAGCTGAGAAGAATGAAGAAATGCAAAACTCCACTTCAGAAGAAAATGGAGAATTATTTACACTTCAAGACGCGAGAAGAAAAGTTACTTGAACTCCTCCAACAAAATCTTGATGACCTCTTGAAAAATGAATTAAAACATGAAGAACCACCATGAAGAACTCCGGTGACAAAAGATGATGAGATAGGAATGAAGGATGAAAAGAATAAGACTAAAGCCTTGCGGTGACTTAGATGGAGGTTCTGACGAGATGGCCGAGGAAATTTGAACTCCGGAAAAGAAAAGATGAAAACACTTGGAACTAGAATTTATTCATCAAGAACAAACTCCGAAGGGAAGGGATTACTCACTTGGATAAAATAAGAATAAGATTTATTGTATGCTTATCCTTTAGCAAATTAAATTGATGACAAGCAATGGATTTTACATACTACTTATTCTTCTTGAAAAAGATTAAGGGGAATATAGCACAAAACTTCAGAAAGTCTTCATGAACCACCGGTAGGATTGGAAAGAACGAATGAATTAAAATGATAATCAAGGGAAAAGAATCTTGAACGAACCACCATAAGAATTCAGAAATGACTGACGAAAGAGAATGAATCACCGGGAAGAATTAGAAGAACCAATAAGCTAGAGGGGATTTAGATGCAAAAGAACAAAGAGATCATGAGCTGATTAAAGAACACTTGAACGAAGCACCGGGATAATAGGATAACGTTAGCTAAAATGTGAGAGCAAAGAATTCTTCTGGAACAAGGGCCTCCAGCGAAAAGAAACGGGAAAACAACTTCTGACATACTCCGGATGGGTAAGAAAGAATATATGACAAACGGAATAATTCAAGAGGATAACAAGAAGCTAGAACCACGAAACTTCGAGAGAACGAGCAAGATTTAGAGAAACTCTTCTTCGATCTTCAAAGCTGAGAATGACGATGAGAAACACCACCGAAATTGTTGAGAAACTCCGGAATAATGAAAAAGAGGAGAGGTAGAACCAAAGATGAAAAGAATTTGAAAGCAATCTTAGAGATGGCATCTGACTGATGAAATTCATTCTTACGTCAAACTCGAAAAAAATTAGAAATGGCTCTGGAATAATTAGAAGAGTCAGGTAAGATCCTGGGAAAAGACGTGTGGGTTAGGGCCCACTAAAAGAAAACACCGTTGGAAAGGGTTGTTGAAGAGGTAGATGATGCACCGGAACAATTGAAATATTTGAATGAGGTGACAACCTCGAATTAATTGGAACACAGACGAATCTCTTAAGATGACTTCTGCACTCCGGAACGATTGAATGGCAAGAGGCGAACGAGCAAAGAAAGCACTTCGAGAAAAAGGATATGATCAACCCGAAAAACTTGAATTGAATCCACCGGAAAAGAGATGAAGAATGTCAAACGAGACAAAAAATTCACCGGTTGAAATAATTGAGGGAAGACTTAAGAGGCTCCGTGCGAATGAAATTGATGCTCGAAACAGACTCAGGCTCCGGGAAGAAGAGGGTGG
>NC_041385.1:668296424-668306364 GCF_002162155.2 Triticum dicoccoides | reverse complement strand
GGTGGGAGGGCGGGAAAACAAAGGCAACTTGGAAGGGGGAACCGACGAAATATCTTGAAGAGAAAACACCAGTTGAAATCATTGAGGAAAGAAAGCAAAGACTTCGCACGAGTAGGATGGATACTCTATTACGGACTCCGACTCCGAGGAGAAAAAGGGGAGGGCGGGTGGGAAAAGAAAACAATTGAGGATTGAACTTGGCAAAGAAGAAGAGGCTCGAGTCAACTTGACGAGAAAAGCACCGGATGAAAAGAGCTGAGAACCAACGATCGGAAAACCAACTGCGTGATCCTAAAGAAAGTTTGAAAGGGAAGAGGAGTAATTCAAAACACCTACGTCAAGATTCCTGACCAGAGCGACAAAGGGGCTAAGGAGTAAAAAGAATTCCTACTCTCCGATATAACTAGACTCCGAAAAAGTTTTCTTCTAGATTCAACAACGGCCAAACTACACGATCAATCAAGGGGGGATCCTATGGTCGGTCGAGGCTCTAATACCAACTTGTCACACCCAATATGCGATACTACGGATGAAACACAAACAGAAACTCAAACAACATCCACCCTGCTAGCCCAGGCTGCCGACCTGGAACCTATCCCTGATCGAAGAAGAAGCAGAAGAAGAACTCCAAAACAAGCAAACATCGCTCTCGTGTCATGATCATTGCATAACCTGTACCTGCAACTGTTGTTGTAGTAATCTGTGAGCCACAAGGACTCAGCAATCCCATTACCATGGGTATCAAGACTAGCAAAGCTTAATGGGAAAGGAAGGGGTAAAGTGGTGAGGTTGCAACAGCGACTAAGCATATATGGTGGCTAACATATGCAAATGAGAGCGGGAAGAGAAACAACGGAACGGTCGTGAAGCTAGCAATGATCAAGAGCTGATCCTGAACTCCTACTTACGTCAAACATAACCCAAAACGTGTTCACTTCCCGGACTCCGCCGAAAAGAGACCATCATGGCTACACACGCGGTTGATGTGTTTTAATTCGAATTTGGTGTCAAGTTATCTACAACCGGACATTAACAAATTCCCATCTGCCACTTAACCGCGGGCACGGCTCTCGAAAGTTTATACCCTGCAGGGGTGTCCCAACTTAGCCCATCACAAGCTCTCACGGTCAACGAAGGATATTCCTTCTCCCAGGAAGACCCGATCAGTCTCGGAATCCCGGTTTACAAGACATTTTGACAATGGTAAAACAAGACCAGCAAGACCACCGGATGCGCCGACAATCCCGATAGGAGCTGCACATATCTCGTTCTCAGGGCAACACCAGATGAGACTAGCTACGAGTAAAACCAGACCTCAAGTTTCTCCGAGGTGGCCCCGCAGGCAGCTTAGTTCGGACCAGCATTTAGAGAAGCACTGGCCCGAGGGGGGGGGGCTAAAATAAAGATGACCCTCGAGAGAGCGACTCCCAAGGGAAAAGTAGGTGGTGGTGAGGCAAATGGTAAAACCAAGGTTGGGCCTTGCTGGAGGAGTTTTATTCAAAGCGAACTGTCAAGGGGGCCCCATAAATCATCCAACCGTGTTAGGGACGCAAAATCCGGGAACATAATACCGATATGACGAAAACTAGGGCGGCAAGAGTGGAACAAAACACCAGGCATAAGGCCGTGTCTTCCACCCTTTACCATGTATATAGATGCATTAATTAAATAAGAGATATTGTGATATCCCAACCATAATCCTGTCCACCATGAAGCAATCTTCAACTTCACATGCAACTAACAACGCTATAAGAGGGGCTGAGCAAAAGCGGTAACATAGCCAAGCAACAGTTTGCTAGGAAGGGTGACAAAGGTTAGGGGTTCATGGCAATTTGGGAGGCTTGATGAGCAAGTGGTAGGTAACGCAGCATAGCGATAGAACGAAGCAACTAGCATAGCAATGATAGTAATGAGATCCAAGGTGACGGTCATCTTGCCTGAAATCCCGCAAGGAAGAAGAACGAGTCCATGAAGAAGATGAACGAATGAAGCCAAACCAAGCGTAGATAAACGAATCCTCACGATCGCAATGAAACGGGAACTATCGAGAAGAAGCACACAACATGGTAAACACACCACACATATACATGACATGATGCACAACCAAGCATGATGCAAGACAAGACTACATGAAGCTACTCATGACAAGAGATGATGCATACAAGAACAACACATCAAAGCAAGTTTAAATGAGGCCGGAAACAACACATAACAATTCTGGTAAGTCCTCATATGCACATTTAGTAATTGGTCCAGAACTGAATAAACCTTATGTTCAAGTTGTTAAACAGCAAGTTAAGATGCACCAAGATGATCTACATGAGATTCTAGTCAAGTTACATATAAAGTTCATTTAATTCGGGGCTACGGCCTAGAAGATATGAGCAAAACAAGTTAAACATGACATTGATGCAAAATGCATACAAACATCAAGCAAACACTCTCAAAACAAGGATGCAACATGATAATATAAAACTTCATGCAAAATCAAGCAAGTTTCATATAGAGCACACACCACATACTCTATACAAGTTTAAAGGACAAGCTGTCCAAAACAGCAACTAGGCATCTTGCAAGCATCAAAACAACATGCTACAACACCCCAACATAAGAACTAAAGGCATGGTCATGAAGTACTGGTAAAGAATGACAAAACATGAACACTGAGCTATCTCCAGAAAACACCATAACATGCTCAAAAGGACATGGCAAGATTGCAAATCATAACAGTTTCAGACTTAACAGAAATAACATCAGGTTGCAATGTTTAGAGCTATCAAACAACATGTTACAGGAACTTAACATGGGAAACAAAGTCATGGCATGCTAATACTAAAGATAAAGAACAAAACGCCCTTACTGAACTTATTCCAAAGATCAACAGAAAATATGGTAGCATCCATGCAAACATGGCAAATGATATGACAGATCCAGACATGGCAGGAACAACAATAAGTAAGCATGTTGGTGAGCTTGAACCACTCACCACAGAGCAATACATGGCATGACAAGGTGATAAACGGTAAGAATACATGTTTATGAAGCTAAGCATGGCAAGAGCATGTACATAGGGTGCATGGATCACTAGCAAAGCACATGGCAAAACTGAACTTAATGTTAACAGACTGGCAGCAACATTATTTAGCAACTTGAGAGTAAGATTACAACAAGCTACAACAAGCTATAAATAAAACCAGGGGCATGGATGGATATAATATGACATGTATAACAAAACATCCTTAGTGAATATCTCCAGATTATGCATAGAATGACTTGTAGCAGCAGGTTTGCATAGCATCATGATATAGCAGATTCAGACTAGCAAAACAGTAACAACAAGTACCCTACTTCACGAGCTCGATGCACTCACTACAAGACTCACAAAAATACATGGGTTGCACCACAGTAAGGATGGCATGATGTAGTTAAAAACTCATGTGGACATCAAGCTCATAAGATGCACACACAAAATGCAATGAAAAAGATAAAATAGCAAGTTATAACAGTTTCATCAGGTTAACATCACATAGCACTCTTGCAACGATGATTAGGGAATCCAGATGCACTCAAACAAGCATGGCACAATGGAATGAAATGAAGAGCATCTTATGATGAACATTTTGATATATTATGCATGCAAAATGGAGCTACAAATGAGGAGATATGGCATGATGAACAGAGGACCAGAATGCAAAATTATCAGGGACTTAGGCAAAAAAACAAAGTCAACCTCCTCAGATCCAGATCCGGCGCGGAGCTCGAGGATCGCCGGAGATTTCGCCGGAGCAAGCAAGGACGGTGGTCTTCGGAGTGGCCTCGTCGGATCCGGCCGGGGTGGAGGAGGAGGGCGCGGGCGGCGAGGTTCGATGCGTCGTGCGGTGGCGGCGCCGGCGTCGGGCGGTGCGGGAGCGGGCGGCGGCAGGCGGCGGCCGGGCGGTGGCGTAGGAGGCGGCAGCCGAGCGGAGGGGCGCGCCCGCGGGCGTGGGGCGGCGGTCGCGCGGGCCGCGGGGGCCCCGCACGGGCCGAGCGGGCCGACGGCGATGTGGGGCTCGGGTGCCACGTGGCGGCGCGCGGTTCGCTCGGGCGGCAGCGGCGGACGCGTCCGACGACGGCGGACATGTCCGGCGGCGAGAGGGAGGTTTGTTCTAGGGTTTGAACTGCGAAAAATTTGGGGGAGGCACCTATGTATAGGTAGAGGGAGCTAGGAGTGTCCAAATGAGGTGCGGTTTTCGCCCACATGATCGTGATCAAACAACCGAGAGCATGTAGGGGGTTAGGATGGGATATGGGCCACTTTGGAGGGGTGTCGGGCTGCAAGAAAATAGAGTCTTTTACGGCTACCCGATTAACCGTTGGAGTATCAAACGGACTCCAAATGTTATGAAACTTGACAGGCGGTCTACCGGTGCTATACCAAGGTCGCTTGGCAAACCTCGGGCCATTCCAAGATGGTTTAACACCCGCACGTGAAAAGAGACAAGAAGGGGACGCCGGATGACATAGGAGTGCCGGATTGCAAAATGGACAACAGGGAAAAAGTTCGGATGCATGAGACGAACCCGTATGCAAAATGAGATGCACATGATGACATGGCAAAATGCAACACGCAAGAAAATGACATGGCAACAACGACGAATAACTGGAAGACACCTGGCGCATCAGATCTGGGGCGTTACACTGAGTCTCTCATGCGGTTGTGCACTACCCCCTCGGTTCTTAAATACACTCCGGAGTATTTGTCTTTCTAGAGATTTCAACGAGTGACTACTCAAATATTTGTCTTTTTAGAGATTCAAATGGACTACTACATACGGATGTATATAGACATATTTTAGAGTGTAGATTCACTCATTTTGCTCCATATGTAGTCACTTGTTGAAATCTCTAGAAAGACAAATAGAGTATTTAGGAACAGAGGGAGTACACATATGAAGCAAAATGAGTGAATCTACACTCTAAAATATGCCCATTTGAAATTGGTAAAAAGACAAATATTTAGGAATGAAGGAGTATAATTTTGTGCATGGCACGCGGACCCGGATGCTGAAGAGGCTTCTGGCAATGCTATCAAGCTTCCAGCATTTGTTTACATAATTGACATACTATACAAATAATTTTCCAGCGATATGAAATTGTACAATGGTGTGAGCTTTCAGCTTTTGTTTCGTGTGTCTTGCCATCGATGCTCTTTTGGAAACAATAAAAAACTAACTTCCTTGCTAATGCATCTCAACTATTAGCAGATCAGAGCTAATATTTACATCACAACTGAAGACAAAGTTGTGAGAAGGTGTTAAATTAAAATTGATCCATGCTTTCATTGGCAGCAACGTCCACCCAGCTCTATCTAAATCAACAAGGCATGTTGGGAAAAAAGTAGCTGTCGGAGCATGCAACATTCCGACCTTTTTGTGCAATTCCACTAAAATAGAGCTGAGCGTCCCTGTTCCAAAGATATTAAGTGTGATTACGATAATAGAGGACTGTTGATGAAACAATAAACAGACAAATAGAAGCCGGTCACATTTGCAGTCTCTCTTAAGACTAACTAGTTGGAGAAGATTAGTCTCGGAGTTGGATGAGGAGGATAGAGCAAAACCAATCTCCGTTTGTGCAGTCGCACTGAAATGTAGAGACGTTGCCAGTGTGACATTTTAGTACAACTGCACAAAACACTCTTAAGAAAAAAGTGATTTGTGCAGTTCACCAAAAGGTCGCAATAGCAACGAGGTGAAATGGTAGCTCTGTTTGCAAAAAAGAGGTAGAAAGGAAACAATTACTGGCCAATAACAGTTGATGACACATGCGACGACAAAAAAGAAGCATATTCCTTGTCCTAAGGGAAGATAACAACACAATTGTGTTTGTCTAAAATGGTGTGAGGACGAGATTGCAATATGGAAAGTACGCCGGACGAGCTATGTTTTGGGCAAAGAACTATGAAAGATCCACATGCAGCGACGTGGGAAGACGGGCAATGGAGCAAGGACGGAGGGGATACCTGGAGGTCATCGGGACGTAACTAGGTAAGCGGCGGCGGGCAGAATCTGCCCATACTGCGGCAGCGAACAGGTGGTGTAGGCCCTACCGTGTCAGAGCTTGGTCAGAGAGAACGGCTTGTACCGCAGATCGGGACGTGCTACCTCGGTGCCATCGAACAGAGAAATGATGCACTTCCTCCCTTTCCCCCGGCGGACAGGATGCGGCTGGATCAGTGACCAACGGTGAGAGAGAGAGAGAGGCCACCGCAGCCTTGTGTGAGATACTCTGAAGAGAGACAAACCAGGCAGGCAGGCTCCATTGTATATAGTGGAGCGGACTACCGTTTTCTCCATAAAAATCATTTTATATTCTGTGTACGTGCCATTGAGCGCTATAACTTTATTTAAAAATAATGCACCAACGCGTCAAGTCGAACTTTGTTTCGTGCACGCGTGGTACCACGACCTCCCTAGGTAAACAACCGCTACACGCGTTCAAATTAGCACGTGGGCTGCCATTTCGTAAATAAATGAGCTCCACCATGTACCCGCGTGGGTGTGGTGGGCATGAAGCATGAGTACATGCACGGTGCACCTATTCTCTTCTTGTATACGTACACCACCTACATGGGGTTGTGTGAGAGAGATACAAACCTAGAGAGATATGGTGTGTGGGTTCGTGAGAGTTTTTTGGGGGGGGGCAATCAAAAAATGTAACATATGCAATGTGTGTGAAATAGAGTCCTGGATATATCATATATATAGAGGGGGCGATCCACGAGAAGAGAGTGGAGGTATCATCGGCTTGAGGTGTCCATAGAATCGAAGAGAGGGATGATGTGTGTGTGTGTGCGCGCGCGATCGATAAAGAGTTCCATCGAATTTGTGTGTGCCCACATCAAAGATATAGAGTGGATGGCCTACTGGAATGTGAGAGGGGACATGTGCAGTTTGTCTCTGTGGCATGGATACCTACCTACAGCGCTCGACTATCGGTGTGTGGTGGGGGGAGAGGGAGGCCTAATTAACTATAGAGGTACAATGGCTGGTATATGTGTGGAGGAGGAGAGAGGCCTACCTCCTGTATTAAGGAGATCGATCTACCTCATGTATTAAGGGAGATCAATCGGCATCCATGCATATGAATAGCAGAGGAATAAGGTTGGGAGAGAGATAGAGCTAGAGTGTTGGAGGGGGTGGTAGTGGAGTTGCTTCTAACAAATGGTGGAATAGGCTTGCTAGACAAACAGAGGGCACGCCCGCAATATCAATAAGAGAGGAGATGGATGCTTGTTTGTGCACGTGCATGTGAGAGACGGGTCAGGAGGCATGCATGAATGATGAGGGAGGATGATATGACTGTGGTAAGCAGACGTAACTACATAGGAAGATCAATCGCCCTTTGTTAGAGAAAGGAGAGACATAACTTGTGAGGTACGTCAATCGATGGGGGGGGATAGTTAAATTAGATCTAGGTATATGTTGGGAGATCGATCGGTATACATGCATGTGTGTGTTAGAAGCAAATGAGGCGTGGGGAGAAGGATAGAGAGAGAGGGCTGCATCTAGGAGGTGGTACGAGAGGCATACTATATCGAGGGGGAAGGAGTGTGCGAGTACGAGATCGATGAAAAGAGTGGTGGGAGTGAGGCATGGACGGTGATAAGAGAAGAGGGGAAGCTTATGTTTGTGCTAGGCACACCTGGCTAGAGAGGCATATCAATCGATGTGTGCCGTAAAGAAGGAGCTGCGGGGCCTACACACACCATGGGTGAACGACCTAAAGTGAAAAGACGAATTTGCGCGATGGAGCTAGAGAATGCTGAGGGAGGGTGAGAGGGAAGCGGGCGTGTGCATGCACGAGAGAAAGTTAGCGCTAGCTACAAAGATAAGAGGATTTTGTGGGTGTAAAAGACGAATAGAGATCATACTTCACTATAAAAAGCGAATTCGGATATTTGCAGAATTTATCATAGTGTTTTAAACCGACGCATGTGTGAATATATATAATGGTGATACACATGGTGTGGTTATGAACATGTTATACTACATATAATATATTTTATCTCTACTCCTACAAAAAAACGGAGTTGTTGATGATGGTGTGCCTTCCATCCTGCAATATAGGCCGTCCGATTTATATCTGGCGGATAGGAAGGAAACTATGGCAAATTTGAAAAAAGACACCCACACCCCTCTCCATATTTGCAAATTAGGCCCCTTGATCATGTTGATGTTCTATGGAACGCATGGGCATCTTGCTAGTACTACGTATAATACATAGAACATTGATTATAATTTTGGCTAATGTGTGGCTTTTGCAGCTCAGGTGTAAATACTTGTCATAATGTAGGGGGCGGGGCACTACACTTTGTGTGATAAACACGGTGTACGTATGGAACATGGTTTAGAGTATGAATATATAGTTAGTACATCAAATGTACTATTATTTGGAATCAACATCAAGTGTATTCAAAAAATAGAATTCGAGTTCATGTAGTACACATAGTTCATATCTATCTCTATTGTAATCATGTGGTGTGTTATTTAAGGTAATACACGAATGATGGTTGCAGTTGGCAACAATCATGATTGTAGATTCTTATTGAAATAGAGAAACGAATTCAAATTTAGTTCGAATTACAATGGTAGTATAGACATTTGGAATGCACTAAAATATTGGTATGAGTAGGTTACATGCATTATACAACAAGTGAAAAAAATTTAATTGGACATAACATGGATTCATACTCCCTCCTTCCATCTATATAGGGCATAATGAGTTTTTTAAGACCGCCTTTGACTATTGAGAAGATTAATAGTACATGACATGCACAATGTGAAAATTATATCATTGAAAGAACCTTTCACAGACGAATTTAACGGTGTGCTTTGTGTAAGTTGCATGTCATATATTATTGCTCTAATATTTGGTCAGAATTAGCATCGAAAAATACATTAGCCCCTATATAGATGGAAGGAGGGAGTAGCTTTGAATAGCATTTGTATAGTAAAATAGGGCAAGACTCTCTCTTTGTGTGGTGTGTATAGTTTTATTTTTTTCGTTTTCTTTTTGGTTGAGGGAAGAGGGCAGGCCTGGCGCAGTGGTGAAGTCCTCCCCACTTGTGCCAAGAGGTCCTGGGTTCGAACCAGCCTCTCTGCATTGCACTTTGCAGGGGTAAGACTAGGTTCCTATAATCCCTCCCCAGACCCCACCTTGTGTGGGAGCTTCTATGCACTGGGTCTGTCCTTTTTGGTTGAGGGAAGTGCGAATTGATTTGGTACGTACAAGTACAATATTACTACACGTTAGGCTTGTCCCTAAAATTCAACCAGCGCCTTGTTATTTTCGAAAATTCAGATACCGTGCTCCCAAAACTGGTGCCTTCACAACCCGCGCCTTACTATCCCGAAATTACAACGCGCACGAAAACTCCCTCACTACAAAAAAAACACATCCGTGACATTTTGGGTTGAACGAATTTTTTTCCTATCATACTTATGACACTTCTATGACGATAATTGTGACAAAACCTGGTATCATCATAGATGTGGTGGCTCCTACTTCTATGACAAAAAATCATGACAGAAAATGAGCTTTTCGTCCAGGGCGGGCCGGAGACGCAGCTGCATGACATTCTTTGGGCCGTCCATGACAGAAAAAACCGTGGTAGAAGCAAGGGCGAGGAAAATATCAGGGTGTTCCCAGTTACGGTGGGTGGTCGGGGCCGAGTGATGCGCATTTCTCTCGTGCACGTACGCACGTGTGTGCGAGGCGTTGGGCTCTAACTGAACCCGAGCGAGGTGTTGTGCTCTAACTGAACCCGAGCGATTGCACTGCAGGCTACGCGTTACTGAACCCGAGCGATCGATTGATGGCTGCTAACTGAACCCAATTGAGCGATTTCTTTGCTACTGCTGCTAACTGAAGCCGATCGATGCTCCCTCTGGATGAACAG
>NC_041385.1:668257780-668296096 GCF_002162155.2 Triticum dicoccoides | reverse complement strand
GGTGGGGGTGGATGAACAGGACCCCGTGGCATTGCCTTTGGATGAACAGGACCCCGATCGATCGAGCCGGTTGGGGCTGGATGAACAGGACCCCATGGAGGGCTGGGTGAACAGGATGACCCTGTGGAGGGCTGGATGAATAGTAGAAGGTGGAGGGGTGGATGAACAGTAGCCCGTGGAGGGGTGGTTGAACAGGAGCCCGTGGAGAGGGGTGGTTGAACAGTAGCCGGTGGAGTAGCGCGGTGGAGGCTGGATGAACAAGAGCCTGTGGATGAATAGTTGCAGGTGGAGGCTGGAGGAGGTCGACGGTGGATGAACAGTAGCCCCGTGGAGGCTGGAGGAGGTCGACGGTGGAGATGAACAGTATCCCGTGGAGTCCCGTTTTGCGGTACGCCACACCCCTCCCGATGAACAGGACCCCCATTTCGACCATTGCGCTCCAACACAAGTCCGTTTCCTCTGTTTTGTGGTACGCCACACCCCTCCCAATCAACAGGACCCCGTTTCAACCGTAGGAGGTCCAACACAAGTCCGTTTCCTCTGTTTTGCGGTACGCCCGACCCCTCCCGATGAACATGATCCCTTTTTGAACGTGGCCAGTCGAACACAAGGTCGTTTCCTCCATTGTGCGGTATGCCAGGCCTCGTTTCCATCGCCTGTTCCATCCAAGCCGGTTGGCTCCCACGCGTTCCGTTGCCTCCCGATGAACACGACGCATTCCGTTGCCTCCCCATGAACACGACGCATTCCGTTGCCTCCCCATGAACACGATGACGACACAGTTTCTCCATTCTGACACAGCCATGTACATGAGCCCTGGCCGTACGTATGCACGAGTAGGCGTTCGAGACCCCGTCCATATGTACGTACGTAGCCGTATTTACTTTCTTGCACCCTGGCTGTTGGGGATATAACTACTAAGTATAAACCGCCCAGAAGGGGCCGGTTTATGCTCATCCGTATTGAAGCCCATGAAGACAAGGAGTATGGCGCTTAGTCATTGAATCTTAGAGGCCCAGAGCCCAAAGGCGGTTTAGAGCCCATAAACGTAAACCGGCATGAGATGTGTAAACTTGTGTTGTAAGTTTGGAAAGGTAGAAACCGAGCCGGACACATGTATGAGCCGGCCTCGGTGTTCTGTAAACCGTCGGGCGTCAACCTGTGTATATAAAGGGACGACCCGGCGATGGTTCAGGGACAAGAAACAACAACTCGATAGATAGGTAAAGCGGATTCGCTCCCTGCTCATCGAGACCCCATCAATTCCACCACAACTGGATCGTAGGCTTTTACCTTCACCGCAAGGGGCCGAACCAGTATAAACTCCCCGTGTCCTTTGTCCGGTTTAACCCCTTTTTGCTAATCTCGTTGCGATGGCTCCACGACTAAGTCCTCTCACCAGGACATCTGACGTGTTAATTCCACGACAGTTGGCACCCACCGTGAGGCTATTGCACGATGGTTTCGAGTTCTTAAAGGGCAACTTTGAAGGACTCAAGGGATACGCGGTTGGCCGGATGACCAAGAGTCATCGCGACAAGCTTTACATCGACGATGCAGGATGGGGCCCCGAGGCCGGCTCAATTGAGTATGGGTACTGTCGTGGAATTGTCACGTCAGATGTCCTTAGTGTCAGGACTTAGTCGCGAGGCCAACGCATCTATGTGGTAGCTTGAGAGGGGTTGAGTGGAATCGAGAGACGCAACACAAGACAGGGATTTAGACAGCTTCGGGCCCCGGGAAACATCATCCGGAAAAAACCCTACATGCTGTTTGAGGCTAGGTCTCATTATCATCACGAGGGAGTCGCCATAAACCGGCTCTCCTCTTTGTGTCTAGCCCTAAGATTGTTTCTTCTTGCCTGTAGCTTGTCCTTTTTTAACTTGTCCCTCTTTGGGGAGCCCTACCCCTCCTTATATATGTTGAAGGGGCGGTTTACATGTGGAGTCCTATTAGGATTAGGACTAGTCTATCTCTAATACAAACCGGATACAAGTGTTGGTCTTAACTCCTTGTAAGGCAAATATTCCTTTCCTCTTGAACCGGCCCACAATGGTTGAACCGGCCTTCATGAACCGCCAGACAAGCCGCCGGGTCTTGTTGCTCCTCTGGCCCGCCTGCCGGATTACCAATGAACTGTAAACCGTCTGGTCTGTGCAGGTCGCCGGTGAATCGCCATGTCCGGCCGGATTATCCTTCCGGCCGGTTTACACCGCGGGGTATATCCCCGACATTAGCCCCCAGTTTAATTTGGATTCATCCATGTTAAACTGATCTGCAACATAAACACAAGAACAAATTCGTCGGGTTGTGCTCCGGTTTAAATACTCTTGTAAACCGGCACTTGATCATCCTTAAATCCTTGTCACCTCCCTCTAAAAAATCCGGGTTAATAACCAGCTTCATACTCAAATTGCTGATGTTGGCTTCTTATAGAAAAAATAATGTGAAGAATAATCCACTTGAATCGGCTTCCAAGGCGCCGGTTTTAAGAAATATTGGTCTTGACATACTTATCTGATATTCAGCCGGTTTGAAGATGTAAAATTTGCCAGATTAATATTACCAAAATTGCCGGATTGTAAATATGGATGGCACCAAGTCATAATTGTCACCAACTCCAGGTCATAATTATTGCTCAAAACTGAGCATTTGAAGATTTTTTCTCCCTTATATCCATACTACCTGTAGCCCCCAAGTCTTGAATAGAACAGAGTGATGATTTGAGACTTGTTTTCATATAATTACTGCCACTTTGAAGAAATCCATGTTGTTCATCCCAGTCACTTAGTAAAACTGAACATTCCATATTATGTAGCCCCCAAGTGCCGGGTTGTTATGCTTGCAGCAACCTGGGACTTGTGATTTCCTGATGCTCATAAAGACTTCAACCAGTGTAGCCCCCAAGGGCCGGGTCATTATGCAATAATGAGCATGGACTTTGATAGATACTTCAATGAAAATAACATCATATGATGTAACCCCCATCATGGGGCTTGAACTCACGTCCACAAGGTTAAGAGCCTTTTGCTTTACCAACTGAGTAGTGGACCCTTCAATATAATGAATAAAAAGCTTTGTACCTTGAATTGTTTAACAGGAGCAATTGGTAGCCCCCAAGGGTCGGCTCATTATAATGTGATGAGTCGGGTCTTCAATAAGATGAACAAAGAATGACTTTGCATTAGCCCCCAAGTGTCATGGTGCATGCTTGCAGCGACATGAGACTTGCATATAACCTCAATTTGAATAATGTAGCCCCCAAGTGCCGGGTCATAAGCCTGCAGCGACTCGGGACTATTCCTTCAATTGTAGAATAAACCATATCCTTTGATAAAATAATATCCAGTTCGCTAAAGCGACTTTGAAAACCTCAATAATATCGGTTATTAATAAAAATCCAGCCATGTTGGCTATTCAAGATAATATAATCCGGTATGAAAACCATATTCATTCAATATCATAATGAAAATTCCGCCAAGTTCGGCTATTTGAATAATATAACCCAATGATTTATAAGCGCATGGTTCCAATGTCGCAATCCAAATATATACTGGTGACTTATATTCAAAAGCCAGGCCGGTTTTAATAAATGCCGACGATTTATAATCATGCTTTATTCAACCTGTTTCTGCATACAACAAGTTTAAAGTGTCCTGGCGGTTTACCGCCGGACGGGTCATAATGCCCAACATATAACCTGGGTTTATAACCAAGGTTGCACTTAAGAACAATCAAATATGAAATATATCATACCTGTGACATTGAATCATCTTGCTGGTTTACCAACTTTCTGTAGTAAGGGCGATAATCCCAATCTTGAGTACTGATAACTCCTTCCATATTGTGTCAGTTTATGATAAAACCGCACCTTGTTATGATAGACACCGGATTATCCATATATAATACTGGCGACATTTAGTCGAACCAGACCGGATTAATAATCGCCGGATTATAATTGGTCATGTACTGACAATTTGTAATTGAAAGTCAAGCCGGGTTAATGAACGCCGGTTTACTCCATAATAGGATGATAATAGAAAATCAAACCGGGCAGATGACCCCCGGATTAGGACTTGACCGTGTTCCGTCAATTTGTAATTGACAGTTGGACCGGATTAAAACGTTGTCGGTTTAAAAAACGCAACAAAAATCAAATAACAGTTATGAAAAAATATGGAAGCAAAGGCAATGATAAAAACTGTTTGCAAAAATATGCTATACTGAGCTGATCAGATGGTATTACCATGGTCGGACAGGATCAAGGCCCCCAATAGGAGTGACAATGATTCAAGTCAGCCAGGTCCCCAAATGATTCGTGGCATATATGCCAGATCAAGAGGCATGGCAATGGTTCGGGTTCGACCATGCCCCAAGTGATTTTGTGGCCTTAGGCCGACCAAGAGGCGTGACTGGTTCAGACTTGACCATGTCCCCAAATGATCTGGTGGTTGTCGCCTATCAAAAGGTGTTCGTTGGTTCGGACACGACCAAGGCCCCCAGTGATATATAAAAAACAAATGTCAAGGGGTAAACCGGGGGCCGCTTTAAACAGAACCACTCCGTGTAACCTCACATGGTGAGAAAGACAGAGACCCCGCTTTATAAAGCAGAAGCCCCCATGTGATCAATAATATGTTAGGCCAATAAGGCAGGATACCCATGTTTGAACCGCGCATCATGGCAGCAGGTCCTCTTCGGTCATTTTTAACTTTTTTGCAAGAGATAAATTCTTCTTGAACCGGGATCTTGAACCAGATAGCGAGAGCTTCAAAGCTTCGTGCGAGACAAATTCCCCTTGAACCGGATTTTAAACCGGATATTTGAGAGGTTTAGTGAGACTAACTTTCCTTGAACCGGATTTTGAACCGGAATCCTTTCTGATGACCCGGAACTTCTTCATTGAGCCGGGATTTTGTAACTGTCATATACTTTCTAAGCCGGAAATTTTCCGACGGCCTTCAAATAACAGTAGCCTCTGGGACCGGGTTATCTTTCCCTCCATTGTCCCGGTTTTTTTTTTAAATTTGCTGAAACTGGCAAGACTTGTTGCGTCATATCATCGTAGCCCCCGAGTCTCAAGGTGACTCGAAGAGTTGGCTTGAAACTCTCCATATTTGACCGTGATATAAAACGGCATAACTTGTATATCATTGGTGTTGATAGCACGATGTGAATCCACAGAAGGTTGAGGTGACTGCGGTGGGTTATAAATGATCCAGTATGAGCCGTGTCATCAACTCGGCCAATGGTTCCTTCTGACTGATGATTTGAAGTTTAACCAAACTGTAATGGCGGCGACTTGTGCGCCTGCCCATTGAACCACCCAGTGCAGACAGCGGTTGATAGTATATGATAATTTGCCTCCATTGTGCTTAAAAGAAAAACCGGGCTACCCAAGCTGTGACTTGCTCATACTTAATAAACATCTCATGCAGTCAGGTGCGACCCGGTGTGTTGATGTAGACCAGGCCACGAGAGGCGGACGAAAAAGATGACCTCGGCATCAAAGGTGGCTCAAACAGATGAAACGGCCGCGGTACTGTAAACCGGCGCAGGCGAGTCAACCATGTTGTTTTGATGTAGTGAACAATTGTCCTGCAGCAACAATATTGCAGACCAAGGCAAAGATAAACTGCTCTTTGACAAAAATAATATGTGCCCATAAAATATATTTAAAATGGATATCACCTGATGTGTCAGGCCAAAAATAATTCGCCATGAAGTTGATGATCACCAGGTTAAGTTAAAATCACTCACGGGTGAGTCGGCCGCGGGAGCAGACAGATGAATCAACCGCACCATTTGCAAACCGGTGCGGACGGGCGAGTCGTCCTCCTTGTTGTAAGCCGGCACGGACGAGCGAGTTAGTCCCGTGTGTTGATGAAGCGGGGGACGGCGACTTACCCATATAGCCGTCCAGCAGCATGGCACGGACCAGCTCTAGTATGATAATCTTGGCGCACGCCCCTTTGCGACATCTTTGTAACAAATAATGATCCTGCCCAGAAACAGCAAAGACAAGAGTAATTGTTCTTTTAACAAATAAAAAATCATAAGATAGATTAGACAGATTTCACCTGATATATTTGTCAGAAAATATCATTCGAAGGGTTGACGATGACTGCGGTGGAATTGAAATTAACCATGGCCCTCCCTCTGTTTTTAACTTATCTGACCTTGCAAACACCAGGGACACATCTATCTGATTTCTTGTCTCTTACTGCCTCGGAAGTTGAACCCAGCTGTGGACGTCACAATCTGACATTTCTTCTTTTTTTTCTCTCTTTTTTTAATCATCTCTCCTTTCGTTTGGCAGGACAGGCTGGGCTCCGATCTTGTCGACCCTGCTGCATTGCCTCCAAACACTAGTACCCAGAGCGACTGGTTATTTGGCCGTAGATGAAAAACTGATAATTCCTTGGTTTTCTTCAGACAAAATAGTGCTCGTGCTCCACATTGGGTGACAGGTAGTTGGATCTTAGAAAGTGAGTACACATATACTGGTACTAGTGTTAACCCATTGTCTTTGCCCGCTTTTGTGAAGTAGTACTTTGATCTCTCGTATGGGATGCTTCAAAAAAGCAATTGCTTTGGGGGCTCGTGCTGCTACCGTAATGTTTGAAAACTGCATTGTGAATTCGTGATCCACATAGATCTCTGTCATTAAACAGATGTTTGAACATTGTCTACACTGTTGGCTCTGAATATACCCCTGCTACAGTTTCGTCATTGAGCATCATGCGGTCAGTTCTACCTAGGACAGTGTTTGGTGGCCTCAGCAGCGGTGAAAGCAGAGGGCCGGTCTTGAGGCAAGCCATGGCAGCGGCTGCATGCTGGTGACTCAAGGCTGGGACAACAGAGGTAAACCGGCGAGACGGACCAACCGGCGACAAAGGCAAAGCGAGCGCGATGGAAGCGCTTTGGCGGAAGCCAGCAACTCACGAGGCGGCTCATAGGCACAGGCAAGTGATGATAGTAGAGGCGGGGGCGGTTTGACGAGGTATAACACAGTTTGGAGGCGCGCCGGCGACTCACAGTGACGGCACGCGGTTGCTGAAGATCCGACTCCGCTGGTGTGGTTGAGGCGCGGGGGTCACCGGTGGAATAGAACCGGTTACTGGGCAGCTTGAGGAGGTGGGATGGAGGCGTGGTGCAGGCGACTCAACGCTGCGCCGGTGAACGGAGTGGCAGCAGCAGAGGCGGATGAGGCGAATCCGCGCGACGGCGGCTCCGGCAACCGCGAGGGCGCACCAGCGGCAGCCCGGTGGCCATGTCAGAGGGACACCCGCGACTTGAGGCGAACAGCGGCTCGGTTTTGAAACGGCGACGGCTTCAGTGGCGGCCGAAGCAAGCCCGCGGCGGAACCGGTAGGGCGACTTGATAGCATAGAAACGAAGCCAAGGCGACCGAGACCCGGACGGCTTTGATGACGGGTTGGAGAGGCGCAACAGGGGCGGTTTGATAGAACAGAGGCTAGCGCTTTGGGTGATGACTGGGCGGCGACTTGTGGCTCGGGGCAAACGGGGCGAATCCGTGCGACAGCAGAAGAGCGACGCAGCAGGTCGCAGTTGAGGAGGGGATTTCACGCGCACCGGCTCTCTGCAGTAAACGGCAATTGAATAATGGAGTCGGTCTCGGTCTCGCCGGATCGTACTTGCTGTTTTGTTGGAAATCAACCTTATTCAGACGGGTGGACCGACAAACCGCGTGCGGCAACACGCACGGAAACCTAGTTTCCTTTGCTCTCCAGACTTCTTGATCGTGAAAGCCGATTCAGACATTTTTAATTTTGATCAATGAACTTGGAGTTGATGTAGATCTTGACCTGCTCTTCTTCACTAGAAAATTACGAACTTCTCGATCCCTGAGAAAAAATCCCTCCAAGAACTCAACACCACCGTGTGCGGGCCCCACGGTGGGCGCCAACTGTCATGGAATTGTCACGTCAGATGTCCTTAGTGTCAGGACTTAGTCGCGAGGCCAACACATCTATGTGGTAGCTTGAGAGGGGTTGAGTGGAATCGAGAGACGCAACACAAGACAGGGATTTAGACAGCTTCGGGCCCCGGGAAACATCATCCGGAAAAAACCCTACATGCTGTTTGAGGCTAGGTCTCATTATCATCACGAGGGAGTCGCCATAAACCGGCTCTCCTCTTTGTGTCTAGCCCTAAGATTGTTTCTTCTTGCCTGTAGCTTGTCCTTTTTTAACTTGTCCCTCTTTGGGGAGCCCTACCCCTCCTTATACATGTTGAAGGGGCGGTTTACATGTGGAGTCCTATTAGGATTAGGACTAGTCTATCTCTAATACAAACCGGATACAAGTGTTGGTCTTAACTCCTTGTAAGGCAAATATTCCTTTCCTCTTGAACTGGCCCACAATGGTTGAACCGGCCTTCATGAACCGCCAAACAGGCCGCCGGGTCTTGTTGCTCCTCTGGCCCGCCTGCCGGATTACCAATGAACTGTAAACCGTCTGGTCTGTGCAGGTCGCCGGTGAATCGCCAAGTCCGGCCGGATTATCCTTCCGGCCAGTTTACACCGCGGGGTATATCCCCGACAGGTACCGAGTCCCCTTTGACGGAATTCATGTTTTCATCGGCAAGATCGGCGAACTGGGCCCTGAGCCGGACATCTCCACCGACCTCGTAGAGACGGCTCAGCATGCAAGTCCTGCCCGAGTTCAGCCTGCCATGAAGCGTGCGTTCATAGGATTCATCCATGATGCGGAATCTAAACCGGTGTCCGACGGTGAGACGGCCGTCTACTCAGGTGGCGAGTCATCCACTGGCGAAACCGAGTCGCTGTACCAATTGCAAGATGGTCGGATTGGGGGTTGTTCCGATGGCGACAGTATTCCGGACCCCTTTGAACCGCCGAACCGAGTTGCGATCTTCATGGCCGGTATGCAGCCCACATTACAATCTTCATCCGCAGCAACAATGATTTCCGGATCGGCAGCCGAGGCAGGAGGCCCTGCGCGCCAGCCGACTCAAGTTCTTTCCGGTTTGTTGGGTGCTTGGACGACATTGTTGACCACGGCAGTCACCCCGGAGACTCAGGATCAGCATAACACGGAGGTTACAAAGCTAAGGGATCAGATAACTCAGGCCAAGGAGGACTTGGCGGCTGAGGAAGCCAGGATGACTGAAGAGCGGGCCGCTTTAGATGCCCAGTCACAGCAGATCCAGGCGCAGAATTACCAGCTTATGTTGGATCAGAACGCATCAAACGAAGTATTGAGGAGGAAGCACCGGTCTCGTCTGCTGCCGGTTTACGAAGGAATGAATCTCTTCAATACACTAGGAGCCAGGCCAAGTAATCCGGCAGCAGTGAACCGGACCGAGGCACCTGGAACAACGCCGGGTCAGCCACGGGTGACAGACCCGCCTCGACGAACAGATAACCCGCCGCAATACATACTGACGCTGCTGGGTCATTTCTCTAGCCCTTTGGATAACAAGATTGCTACGGCGTCTCCCTTGTCAGCTATTTCGATGGAGGGCGAATCACTGGCGGCGGTTGAAACGCGACGGGCCAGGGATCTTCTTCAAACCGATGTGGTGCAGCATCAGGCTTATTCCTACAGCCGAGACATAATACATTCAACCCCTCGTCCGAGCAAGAGTTATAGCAGGCACATTGACGAACCGGCTATGTCAAGCAGTGCGCGGCACCGTGACGCCCCTCGAGGGCCTAATCCGGTGCGCGGTGGTATGAATGCTCACGATGTGGTAAACAATGGTAGAGCACGACGGGAGGCAGAGTTAGCAGCACAATTGGCAGCATAGTATGCGAATCATCAACCTGCTCCGGTTCAACCGACAGCATCAGTTGAACGGGGGATGGCTTTCAGCTCTTGGGGAGTGCCGTGTCTTATCCCAGCTCTACGTAATGTGCGGTTACCCAAGGATTTCAAGGGCCCATGTAACGTGCCTAATTATACCGCCGATTTACCCCCCGAGGCTTGGGTTGAGAGTTATGAGATCATAATGGAGATGTTGGACGTGGATGATGCGGCGTGTGCGAAGTATTTCACCATGATGTTGGATGGAACGACTCGCACTTGGTTGTAAGTACGTGTACATGCTACGTGCGCGCCTCTACTATGACACGTGCGCGCCTCTACATCGACCAGTATGTACGTACATGTTCGCAGCCAGAATGACAACGCTACATACGCTTCGACTAGGTGGGTCCCGACTGTAAGGCAATTCCTTGCGTGCGAAGATGTAGCTGGTGGGTCCCAGCAGTCAGGGGAGCGAATCGTCTTTTTTTTGCTCGGACACACTTCCTTGCGTGCGAAAATGTAGCTAGTGGGTCCCAGCAGTCAGGGGGCGAATCATTTTTTTTGCCCGTAATATGGATGCACTTCCTTGCGTGCGAAGATGTAGCTGGTAGGTCCCAGCAGTTAGGGGAGAAATTTTTTCACGAAATACGGTGGCCCGTCCGGTGGGTCCCCGCTGTCAGGTTGAGGAATAATTATTTTGCGCGTAATAAGGAGGCACTTCCTTGCAGCTGTCGTGGACCCAGCTGTCAGCCTATCCATGTACAGTACTCTTTCGATGGAAGTCGGTCGTTGACCACGTTGACCACGCCGCGCCGAAAGCACCATGGTGGTGGACGACGGCGAGGCCTAGGAAGGGGATGATGCGGAGCCGGGGAAGACGCGGCAGTTGATGCCCATGCGGAGAGGAGTACGAGGGTTCACTGGTTCGACTGTGGTGTGAGGCTGCCATCGCCGCAGCATAATGCTACGTCTTGAGCTTGCGTTGGTTTTCCTCGAAGAGGAGAGGGCGATGCAACAAAGTGTAGCACAAGTATTTCCCTCAGTTTTGAGAACCAAGGTATCAATCCAGTAGGAGGCTCCTCAAAAGTCCCACGCACCTACACAAACAAACTGAGAACTCGCAACCAACGCAATAAAGGGGTTGTCAATCCCTTCACGGCCACTTGCGAAAGTGAGATCTAATAAAGATAGTATGATAAGATAAATATATTTTTGGTATTTTTGATATAGATGCAAAAAGTAAAGAAGCAAATAAAAGTAGATGGAAAGCAAATATGATAAGAGGTAGACCCGGGGGCCATAGGTTTCACTAGAGGCTTCTCTCAAGATAGCATACGTATTACGGTGGGTGAACAAATTACCGTCGAGCAATTGACATAAAAGCGCATAGTTATGAGATTATCTAGGCATGATCATGTATATAGGCATCACATCCATAACAAGTAGACCGACTCCTACCTGCATCTACTACTATTACTCCACACATCGACCACTATCCAGCATGCATCTAGAGTATTAAGTTCATAAGAATGAAGCAACGCATTAAGCAAGATGACATGATGTAGAGGGATAAACACATGCAATATGATATAAACCCCATCTTGTTATCCTCGATGGCAAAAATACAATACGTGTCTTGCAACCCTTTCTGTCACTGGGTAAGAACACTGCAAGATTGAACCCAAAGCTAAGTACTTCTCCCATGGAAGAAAGACCAGTCTAGTAGGCCAAACCAAACTGATAATTCGAAGAGACTTGCAAAGATAACTCAATCATACATAAAAGAATTCAGAGAAGATTCAAATATTATTCATAGATAAACTTGATCATAAACCCACAATTCATTGGATCTCGACAAAAACACCGCAAAAAGAGTTTACATTGAATAGATCTCCACAAGAGAGGGGGAGAACATTGTATTGAGATCCAAAAAGAGAGAAGAAGCCATCTAGCTAATAACTATGGACCCGTAGGTCTGTGGTAAACTACTCACAACTCATCGGAGGGGCAAGGATGTTGATGTAGAGGCCCTCCGTGGTTGCTTTCCCCTCCGGCAGAGTGCCGACAAGGGCTCCAAGATGGGATCTCGCGGATATAGAAGGTTACGGCGGTGGAAATTGTGTTTCGTGGTGCTCCTGGATGTTTTCGGGGTACGTAGGTATATATAGGAGGAAGAAGTACGTCGGTGGCCGCCCGAGGGGCCCACGAGACAGGGGGGCGCGCCCTACAGGGGGGCACCCTCCTATCTCGTGGGGCCCTCGGAGCTTTCTTGACTTGCACTCCAGGCTCTCCGGATCAGATTTGTTCCAAAAATAATGCTCCCAAAGGTTTCATTCCGTTTGGACTCCGTCTGATATTCCTTTTCTTCGAAATACTGAAATAGGCAAAAAAAACAACAATATGGGCTGGGCCTCCGGTTAGTAGGTTAGTCCCCAAAATGATATAAATGTGTAAAATAAAGCCCATAAACATCCAAAAGGGGTAATATAATAGCATGGAACAATAAAAAATTATAGATACGGTTGAGACGTATCAAGCATCCCCAAGCTTAATTCCTGCTCGTCCTCGAGTAGGTAAATGATAAAAAAGAAATTTTTGACGTAGAATGCTACCTAGCATAATTCTCAATGTAATTTTCTTTATTGTGGCATGAATGTTCAGATCCAAATGAATACCAAATAAAAGTTCATATTGACATAAGAAATAGTAATACTTCAAGCATACTAATCGAAATAATCATGTCTTCTCAAAATAGCATGGCTAAAGAAAGTTATCCCTACAAAATCATATAGTCTGGCTATGCTCTATCTTCATCACACAAAGTATTTAATCATGCACAACCCCGATGAAAAGCCAAGCAATTGTTTCATACTTTAATAATCTCAAACTTTTTCAACTTTCACGCAATACATGAGTGTGAGCCATGGACATAGCACTATATGTGTAATAGAATGGTGGTTGTGGGGAAGACAAAAAAGGAGAAGATAGTCTCACATCAACTAGGCGTATCAATGGGCTATGGAGATGCCCATTAATAGATAGCAATGTGAGTGAGTAGGGATTGCCATGCAATGGATGCACTAGAGCTATAAATATATGAAAGCTCAATAAAAGAAACTAAGTGGGGTGCATCCAACTTGCTTGCTCACGAATACCTAGGGCACTTTTGAGGAAGCCCATCATTGGAATATACAAGCCAAGTTCTATAATGAAAAATTCCCACTAGTATATGAAAGTGACAACATATGAGACTCTCTAATATGAAGATCATGGTGCTATTTTGAAGCACAAGTGTGGAAAAAGAGATAGTAGCATTGTCCCTTCTCTCTTTTTCTCTCATATTTTTTCTTTTTTTTTTCTTTTTCTTTCTTTTTTTTCTTATTCTTTAGCCTTCCCTTTTTTTTGGCCTTTCTCTCTTTTTTTCTTTTTTTTCTTTCTTTTTTCTTTTTGTAAAGTCCGAAGTCTCATCCCGACTTGTGGGGGAATCATAGTCTTCATCATCCTTTCCTCACTAGGACAATGCTCTAATAATGAAGATCATCACACTTTTATGGATTTACAACTCAAAGCTAGAACAAGATATGACTCTATATAAATTCCTCCGGCGGTGTACCGGGATATGCAATGAGTCAAGAGCGACATGTATGAAAATTATGGAGGTGGCCTTGCCACAAATACGATGTCAACTACATGATCATGCAAAAAGCAATATGACAAAAGTAATGCGTGTCATATGAACGGAACGGTGGAAAGTTGCATGGCAATAATATCTCGGAATGGCTATGGAAATGCCATAATAGGTAGATATGGTGGCTGTTTTGAGGAAGGTAAATGGTGGGTGTATGGTACCGGCGAAAGTTGCACGGTACAAGAGAGGCTAGCAATGGTGGAAGGGTGAAAGAGTGCGTATAATCCATGGACTCAACATTAATCAAAAGAACTCATATACTTGTTGCAAAAATTTAGAAGTCATCAAAAACCAAAGTACTATGCGCATGCTCCTAGGGGGATAGATTGGTAGGAAAAGACCATCGCTCGTCCCCGACCGCCACTCATAAGGAAGACAATCAATAAATAAAATTGTGCTCCAACTTCATCACAAAGCGGTTCACCATACGTGCATGCTACGGGAATCACAAGCTTCAACACAAGCATTCTTTAAATTCATAATCACACAACTAGCATGACTTTAATATCACTACCTCCATATCTCAAAACAATTATCAAGCATCAAATTGATCATAGCATCCAATTCACTTTTCTATGATAGTTTTTATTATACACAACTTGGATGCTCATCATTCTAGGACCAACTTTATGATAATAGCAAATACCATGTTGTTCTAAAAGACTCTCAAAATAATATAAGTGAAGCATGAGATACTAGCAATTTCTTCAAAATTAAGACACCACCGTGCTCTAAAAGATATAAGTGAAGCACTAGAGCAAAAACTATTAAGCTCCAAAGATATAAGTGAAGCACATAGAGTATTCTAGCAAATTCTAATAAAATAGGCTTCTCCCAAAAGGTGTGTACAGCAAGGATGATTGTGGTAAACTAAAAAGCAAAGACTAATATAATACACGACGCTCCAAGCAAAACACATATCATGTAATGAATAAAAATATAGCTCCAAGTAAAGTTACCAATGAACGAAGACAAAAGAGGGGATGCCTTCCCGGGGCATCCCCAAGCTTAGGTTTTTGGCTATCCTTGAATATCTTGGGGTGCCATGGGCATCCCCAAGCTTAGGCTCTTGCCACTACTTATTCCATAGTCCATAAAAGCTTTACCCAGAACTTGAAAACTTCACAACACAAAACTCAACAGGAAATCTTATAAGCTCCGTTAGTGAAAGAAAACAAAACCACCACATAAGGTACTGCAATGAACTCATTCTTTATTTATTTTGGTGTTAAACCTACTTTATTCCAACTTCCTTATGGTTTATAAACTAATTTACTAGCCATAGATGCATTGAAACAAGCAACAACACACGAAAAACAGAATCTGTCAAAAACAGAACAGTCTTTAGCAATCTGTAACTAACGCAAACTTCTGGAACTCTAAAAATCCTACCAAAATAGGAAGTCCTGGAAAATTTGTCTATTGAACAGCAGCAAAAAGAATCAACGCAAAAGCGCGTTATTGTGATTTAACAAAATTATATTCGTGCGCGCAAAGTTTCTGTTTTTCAGCAGAATCAAATCAACTATCATTGTAGGTTATCCTATAGGTTCT
Source organism: Triticum dicoccoides (assembly GCF_002162155.2). Taxonomy (NCBI): domain Eukaryota; kingdom Viridiplantae; phylum Streptophyta; class Magnoliopsida; order Poales; family Poaceae; genus Triticum; species Triticum dicoccoides. The sequence goes on along the minus strand of NC_041385.1, from coordinate 668,281,061 downwards.
ACTTGGCACAAACACTAATTAAAAGATAAAAACACATCTATCCAGAAGGTAGATGCAAGATTTATTAAATAACAGCAAGGAAAAATATTGGGTTGTCTCCCAACAAATGCTTTTCTTTAAAGCCTTTTTAGCTAGGCATTGAGATTTCAATGATGCTCACATGAAAGACAAGAATTGAAGCACAAAAAGAGCATCATAAAATATGTGACAAACACACTTAAGTCTAACATACTTCCTATGCATAGGCATCTTGTAAGAAAACAAATTATCAAGGCAAGCAAAAACTAGCATATGCAAGGAAGAACAAAGAGATGATAGCAATCTCAACATGAAGAGAGGTAATTTAGTAAAATGAAAATTTCTACAACCATATTTTCCTCTCTCATAATAATTATATGTAGGATCATAGGAAAATTCAACAAAATAGCTATCACAAAACATATTTTCAACATGATCCACATGCATGCAAAGTTGACACTCTTCGAAGATAGTGGGATTAACATTAGATAAAGTCACGACCTTTCCGAACCCACTTTTATCAAAAATATCATAAGATTGAACATACTCCAAATACGTGGGATCTAAAGTTGACACTCTTCCAAACCCACTTTCAATATTATTGCAAACATTATTATCAATCTCATGTTCATCATGGGGCTTAAATAATTTTTCAAGGTTATAAGAAGAATCACCCCAATCATGATCATTGAAACAAGTAGTAGACATAGCAAAACGAGCATCCCCAAGCTTAGGGTTTTGCATATTATTAGCACAATTGACATCAAGAGAATTTATAGGAAAATCATTGCAATCATGCTTTTTATTCAAGGAGTTGTCGTGAATCCCTTCATAAATTTCTTCATCATAATTTTCAGATTCACAAATTTTGAGCAAAGCTTCATAAAGATAATCTAGTGCACAAAACTCACTAGCAATTGGTTCATCATAATTGGATCTCTTAAAAAGATTAGAAAGCGGATGAGGATCCATAGATCTTAGGTTCTCTGTTTAGCAATAAATAAGCATCTAATCCAACCAAACAAGCAAACGAAAGGGCAAGCAAAAGAGAAAGGAGATTGGGAAAGAGAGGGCGAATAAAACGGCAAGGGTGAAGTGGGGGAGAGGAAAACGAGAGGCAAATGGCAAATAATGTAAATGCGAGGGAGATGGGTTTGTGATGGGTACTTGGTATGTCTTGACTTGAGCGAAGCCCTCCCCGGCAATGGCGCCAGAAATCCTTCTTGCTACGTCTTGAGCTTGGCGTTGGTTTTCCTCGAAGATGAGAGGGTGATGCAGCAAAGTGTAGCGTAAGTATTTCCCTCAGTTTTGAGAACCAAGGTATCAATCCAGTAGGAGGCTCCTCAAAAGTCCCACGCACCTACACAAACAAACTGAGAACTCGCAACCAACGCAATAAAGGGGTTGTTAATCCCTTCACGGCCACTTGTGAAAGTGAGATCTAATAAAGATAGTATGATAAGATAAATATATTTTTGGTATTTTTGATATAGATGCAAAAAGTAAAGAAGCAAATAAAAGTAGATGGAAAGAAAATATGATAAGAGGTAGACCCGGGGGCCATAGGTTTCACCAGAGGCTTCTCTCAAGATAGCATAAGTATTACGGTGGGTGAACAAATTACTGTCGAGCAATTGATAGAAAAGCGCATAGTTATGAGATTATCTAGGCATGATCATGTATATAGGCATCACATCCATAACAAGTAGACCGACTCCTGCCTGCATCTACTACTATTACTCCACACATCGACCGCTATCCAGCATGCATCTAGAGTATTAAGTTCATAAGAACGGAGCAACACATTAAGCAAGATGACATGATGTAGAGGGATAAACACATGCAATATGATATAAACCCCATCTTGTTATCCTCGATGACAACAATACAATACGTGTCTTGCAACCCTTTCTGTCACTGGGTAAGAACACCGCAAGATTGAACCAAAGCTAAGCACTTCTCCCATGGCAAGAAAGACCAATCTAGTAGGCCAAACCAAACTGATAATTCGAAGAGACTTGCAAAGATAACTCAATCATACATAAAAGAATTCAGAGAAGGTTCAAATATTATTCATAGATAAACTTGATCATAAACCCACAATTCATCAGATCTCGACAAACACACCGCAAAAAGAGTTTACATCGAATAGATCTCCACAAGAGAGGGGGAGAACATTGTATTGAGATCCAAAAAGAGAGAAGAAGCCATCTAGATAATAACTATGGACCCGTAGGTCTGTGGTAAACTACTCACAACTCATCGGAGGGGCAAGGATGTTGATGTAGAGGCCCTCCGTGGTTGCTTCCCCCTCCAGCAGAGTGCCGACAAGGGCTCCAAGATGGGATCTCACGGATACAGAAGGTTACGGCGGTGGAAATTGTGTTTCGTGGTGCTCCTGGATGTTTTCGGGGTACGTAGGTATATATAGGAGGAAGAAGTACGTTGGTGGCCGCCCAAGGGGCCCACGAGATAGGGGGCGCGCCCTACAGGGGGGCGCCCTCCTATCTCGTGGGGCCCTCGGAGCTTTCTTGACTTGCACTCCAGGCTCTCCAGATCAGATTTGTTCCAAAAATAATGCTCCCGAAGGTTTCATTCCATTTGGACTCCGTTTGATATTCCTTTTCTTCGAAATACTAAAATAGGCAAAAAAATAGCAATATGCGTTGGGCCTCCGGTTAGTAGGTTAGTCCCAAAAATGATATAGATGTGTAAAATAAAGCCCATAAACATCCAAAAGGGGTAATATAATAGCATGAAACAATCAAAAATTATAGATACGTTGGAGACGTAACAAATAACAGGGGGTGTCGGTGAGTAGAGGGATGGCCTGGCAAGCGGTGGGAGTAGTAGGAGGCAGTGAGGCCTCCGCGGCATCACAGCCGGCCACGGGAGGCAGGAGCATGCGGCACGACCGGCGCTGCTTTGGGCGGCTGGAGCAAGAAGACCAGAGGTTGAGGAAGCACTACGGCCGTTGGATGGACATCGTACGGTCACTAGAGCTAGAATCGTTCATATTGACAAAAGTTGACAAAGGCCTCCATCCCAGTCAACATAGTAGGCCCACAAGTCAGCCTCCCACCATGGTGGGTGCCAGCTAGCATGGGGAGTATTCATTTTTTTGTGCGTAATAAGGAGGCACTTCCGGTGGGTCCGAGCTGACAGCGGGGGGAATGTTTTTTTCTCGAAATACGGTGGCCCGTCCGATGGGTCCCTGCAGTCAGGGGGAAATGTTTTTTTTGTGAAATACGATGGCCCGTCCGGTGGGTCCCAGCAGTTAGGGGGGAAACGTTTTTTTTTCACAAAATACTAGTGGCCCGTCCAGTGGGTCCCTACTGTCAGGTGGAGGAATAATTATTTTCCGTGTAATAAGGAGGCACTTCCTTGCGGCTGCCGTGGAACCAACTGTCAGCCTCTCCATGTACAGTACTCTTCCGATGGAAGTCGGTCATTGACCACATTGACCACGCCGCGCCAAGAGCACGACGGCGGTGGACGACGGCGAGGCCTAGGAAGGGGACGCCACGGAGTCGGGGAGGACACGGCAGTGGATGCCCATGCGGAGAGGAGTACGAGGGTTCACTGGTTCGACTGCGCTGCCGTCGCCGTAGAATAACAGAGGGTGTGGGTGAGTGGAGTGGAGGGATGGCTTGGCCAGCAGTGGGAGTAGTATGGGGGCGGTGAGGCCTCCGCGGTAGCACATCCGGCCACGGGAGGCAGGAGCAGGCGGCACGACCAGCGCTGCTTTGGGCGGCTGGAGCAAGAAGACCAGAGGTTGAAGAAGCACTATGGCCGTTGGATGGACATTGTACCGTCACTCGAGCTAGAATTGTGCATATTGACTAAGTTGACAAAGCCCTCCGTCCCCGTCAACTTAGTAGGCCCACTATACTGGGTCCCAGCTAGCGGGGGAGTATTCATTTTCTGTGCGTAATAAGGAGGCACTTCCTTGCGTGCGAAGATATAGCTGGTGGGTCCGAGCTGTCAGCGGCGGTAACATTTTTTCATGAAATACAGAGGCCCTTTCGGTGGGTCCCAGATGTCAGGTGGAGGAATCATTATTTTGCGTGTAATAAGGAGGCATTTCCTTGCGTGTGGCCGTGGACCCAGCTGTCAGCCTCTCCACGTATAGTCCACTTCAGATGCATGTCGGTCGTTGACCATGTTGACCACACCACGCCGAGAGCACCAGGGCGGTGGACGATGGCGAGGCCTAGGAAGGGAACGATACGGAGCCAGGGAAGACTCGGCAGTTGTTTCCCATGTGGAGGGGAGTACGACTGTACGAGGGTTTACTGGTTCGCCTGCCGTCGCCGGAGAATAACAACAGGTGTGGGTGAGTAGAGGGATTCCTAGCCAGCGATGGGAGTACGGTGGGGCGGTGAGGCCTATGCGGCAGCACAGCCAGCCACGGGGAGGAGGGAGCAGGCAGTCCCGCTGGTGCTTGTTTGAGCGGCTGGAGCAGGAAGAGCAGAGATTGAAGAAGCACGACGGCCGTTTGATGGACAGCCAACAGTCACTGCTTGTGCGTCATCCTTTTTTTTAGGAAAGACTCAAATATATGGAAAACAACATACAGGCCATCTGCCATTATTTCTAATAATTTACAGCCCATTTGCTAATTCTTACGGTTTTTTTGGAGCCCATATTATTTTTGTTAGCATTACAGCCCATATTGTGGCCACGGTTAAAAAATTATACGAAATTTTGCATATGTCGGTGTGGTCTGAACTGTTTTAATCCCGAAATTTCGAGTCACATTTAGACTGATTTTAAAAATAATTGTATATCAATATAATATCCAATAAATTGTCCACGCATAAAAATCAATGCAATTTAAAATCTCGAAATGAAAAAAAGATATTTGAAACTAATTGCCGGTTTGATGTGTTTTAAAAATGTATAACCCATTTCTCATTTCTAATAGGCCATTTTCTCGGCCAGCCGAATGAAGCTCTCCTTGTCTTGAAAGATTTGCAGTCCAACAGGCCTGATAAAGCGACTTACTTGACAAATCACAAAAAAAACTGGGCTAGCCATTTTCAAAAAGAAAAAAAAACTACTGGGCTGGTCTGTGGTAAACATAAAAGAAAAGGCTGTCTAGACAGGCCAGAGTGTCCCGCACAGCCCAGTTGACACCCTGCTTTCGTCTCAAAAATAAATTAGATAAATGCCACTCCAATTATGGCGATTCATAAAAATGCCACTGCAATTTCCAAACTTTGAAAAATTCCACTGCAATTTTTGCAAACTTTAAAAAACGCCACTGCAGTTTACAAACTTTGAAAAACGCCACTCCAGACTTCGAAAAATGCCACTAGAAATGGCATGAAATGGCATTTTTTAAAGTTTGGAAATTGCAGTGGCATTTCTCAAAAACACCAGATTTGGAGTGGCATTTATCAAATTAACCCAAAACAAAAATAACTGGGCGAGCTGCTGGGTCCCTGGTGTCAGTCGCTCGTTGTGCAATTCTCTCGTTTATTGACTATGTTGACAATGGCATGTGACCTAGATGTCAGAAATCCACTAGGAGGAGCCATTTTTTATTGGCTTGAAATAAGGAGGCACTTGCTTGCATACTGTCATGACCTTGGCGGGTCCTTGCTGTCATCCTCTCCATGTACAATCATCTCCTGATTGTGTACGCGTCAACTTGGTAGGCCCACAAGTCAGCCTCTAAACCCGTGGGAGACAAATACAACCCATTTAAAAAAATAACAGCCCATTCCATACGTTCAAACGGAAAGTTCAACATTCAGAGCAAAGTAACAGGTCTGATCCACATATAGAGTACTGAACTTCCACGTTGACAACCATTATAGCCAAGTTAACTATCTAATCCCACTAATACTCTAGTAGCGTACACGTGCTAACTTACTCTTAGCTAATTAGACGATGCCGGCCGCCATCTGTGATACACGCTAAACGCCGGCACCGGCATCCTGCGCCTCGCCTCGGACTTGCCAGAGGTGCGATAGGGCGCGTTGCTCGCGCGCGTTGGCCCTTTCGATGCCGGCGTGGTCCACCGAAGCTTAGGCTTCCAAGCGGGAAACCCACTTGACGAGCTGGTAGTAAAAATCAGCGTCGCGAACGCATGCATGCCCGACAGCCTCCAAGGCTATTTTCCGGGCGTCGGCCTCCATGTAGTCAGCCTAGTTGCGGGCGCTCTGCTCGCGACTCAAAGCGTCGGTGCACTGCTGCTCCATGTCCCGCTGGCGGTGCAAATCGGTGATACGCTGCTCCTCCACCAGGCGATCGCGCTCCAACAACTCCTGCTCCTCCGCCAGGCGGTCGCGCTCCAACAAGTCCTCGATCTCCACATTGCCATCTAAAGACAGATAGAATGCCTCCTCCCTTCGTCTGCCTTCCGGTGAAAAACCGAACACTAGTTTCGGCGGTGACTGCCTCCGGCGTCGCCTACCGTGGATGGGCGGGGGCATGGCAGACGTGGCGAGCGACGTCGGGCCGGTGGGGGCTTATGAGGATATGGCGAATTGGGTCACGGTGCCACCGGGGAAGGCCGGGAAATACTACTTATAGGCGGAAGGTAGCGCGACGGTCATCGAAATTCAATGCATAAGTAGGCATGGCTTAGCGCGCCAGCTTGCCGTGGAAAACTAGAGAAAGTGAAATTATGACTGTGTCGTCCGTACCGTCTGGGTCGCACGCCAGCATGGCGGTCAAACGAGTGCACTCGAATCATCTCCCTCCTTGTCAATAATGATTCCACGGATTTAAAAAGCCCGCAACAATTAAAGCGCATATTTTTTCGCATCAGTTAGCTGCCTTAATTACGGCCGGCTGCATGCAGGCACTCAGAATCGCTCGCAGCCAGTACATGGAGCAGCATGCAATGAGTCGCAGCCGAGGGCACGCATGCAGCCACTTAAATCTTTGGAATTAGTTAGGCTTAAACTTATGCATGCCGTTAATTATTTCCATGCCTTGGTCTTGCTGCTTTGCTCACGGGACTAATAAACCCGGACGGAGGGAGTACCTTGGTTGGTGAGAGGTTTGAATTAAGCCTGCAAACTGGAAAGTGGGTACTAGTACGTGCATGATCCGCTATTTATTTGTGTAGGATCGAGTGGGTCGTTTCTTGAATTGAGCCCTGCAAACCGGAAATGAGGTAGTACGTGCATGATCCACTATTTATCCGTGTAGGATCGAGTAGGTAGGATAGTGTAGCTTGTCAGTTTCTTCAGAGGTAGGCATTTTTATTCAAAAAACTGCCACTTTGGATCTTGCGTCGCAAATAAAACTGCCAGGAGCGCATTAGTAGGCTAGCTAGTGATCGATCAGTAACTTGTAAACACTGAGCGAACAAAAATAAGTAACTGTTAATGCATCTCAATGATTCACAGATCATATACAAATATGTAGCTCCAAAAGCAAAGATCAGCCACTTCGGATCTTGCGTCGCAACTAAAACTAACTAGTACGATTCCCATACATAAGATCAACATGTTAATGCATCTCAATGATTCACAGATCATATACAAATATGTAGCTCCAAAAGCAAAGATCTAGAAAAAACATCTGCTCTTCCTACTAACATGGATGCTTCTCTTGGCCAACATTCAGTATAGACTGAAAGACAAATTTGTTTGTGAAGTCTACAATTCCTCTTGCAAACGTAAGTGGTTTCACCAACAGCTGGAACCATGAGAATGAACCACACATGATGGAGGAACATCCACTGCAATATGATTTGGTCTTCTCTCGATCACACCGCGAGACTATTTTTGAAATACAAACTTTAACTTAGGCAAAATGATGCCCATTGTATAATCAGACCAAAGCAATGAAGCACCTAGTGTTGGCCAATAAATAGTATAGTACCACTTTTCTGCAGTCCATGAAGTGACTATCCAATCTTTCTGTGTCTATTTTCAAATGGCATTGCATGCAGTGACTATACTATTCTCTTGTGCAGTTCAACCAAAATTGCGGTCACTTTGTTTGTTTGCCAAATAGCAATGGGCAGACATCTCTGTCTGCACAAATATCAAGCAGCTAGTAAACATATACCACACCTTGTATTTTCAGTTTAAACATGTCTCTTCCGCTTAGCATCTGTCATGTTCTGCACTGGACAATCTGATACAATTATGTTTTGCCCTGGACAATTTCATACTGAATTGATTTGCTGGTTCAGAGCAGAAATATAGCGCCTATTCTTCATCAGACCAAGGATATCCATGTTCGCAGTGATGGAAGAGGTGAAATCGATACAACCGAAATTGAGCATCCAATCATTGAATCCTATCCTGCACCTCCAATGTAGGTCCACCCTGCCAATAAATTCACATGAAAACCACTAGTATTACTATCTAATGATAGTACAAAAGAGTAGCAAGATAGTAGCAAACCATGTACCTTCGTAATGAACAGCTCATAGTGCCACCAATTGGATATAAAGGTTTGGAAGAAAACATGCTCCTAATGTTGAACCAGTTGGACTTTTTGTGCAGTTCCACTAAAATCGAGCATCCCTATTTGCATAGATATTGAAAGTGTGATTACTGTAAAAACGATACTAGTTGAAGCATAGACTCACAAATATAAGCATTCCAATTTCTTAATGGAAAAGGTAGCAAGACTGTTTCTAACCACCTGTTTGAAGGAATAAATAAGGCAACAACGGCTGATGTCAGAAAGGCATATATAGTTCTTTTTGAAAGAATGATCGACTCCTGACCTTTCCTCTTCTTTTAAGCATATTTTGTGCAGTTCAACTAAAATAAAATGCCATCACCGCCTTGACAATTTAGTGACTCTGTACAAAAGGAAATGACTTAACATTACATCATGTTGTCAGATATGTAGTCGACAGGCATTAGAGACAAACATACAGACCTTTTTCGATAACATAATGAACATTAATTTTAACAAAGGTGTGACTAGCTTTACCGGGATAATTTGAGTGAACTCTACACCCTCTGTTCCTTAATATAAGATGTTTTCGCGGTTCAATTTAAAGTACCCAAACGTCTAGTATTTAGAAAAACAGGTAGTACTTTTATTGAGAACATATCTAGGAAAGCTTGCCACACTTTATTTATGTCCATACGCTAATGCAACACCATTCGAAGACTACAAATATACACTAATCCAGTGGCTAGTGCAACAGTAGAGTAGTTAGTTTATTACAGGGTACAGTACAATGGTTTTACTGAACAGATTTCAATAAACTCTAGCACTGGAAGATTTCTATAAGAATTAACAATACAAAATGTAAAGGTAACAAGTTTTAGCATTGGTATACTAGCTGTGCATGAGCATTAAACCAAATACAAAAGTCTGAAGGTAACTAGCATTATTAACTAATGACAGTATAAAAAAATTGCAAACCATGTACCTCCAAGGTAAATATCATTTCGAACTCGTGGGGACCTAAAAAATTGCTATCCCAATCTTGATAATCGATCAAACATAAAAACTTGATCGAACGAATCAAGAGATCAGTCGGAGGAGGAGGTGCCCACTCTTGACCTTTCCTCTTGTCTTCATAATTTTTTGTGCAGTTTAACCAAAATAAAATGACATCAGCGCCTTGGTATTTTGGTGACACTGTAAATTTTTTTAACTTATCTCATGAAAGTGAGGTATGTAATCTATAAGCATTAATAGTGCAAAAACCTGAAGGTAGTAACAAGTTTCATCGTTGGTATACTGGTTGTGCAATAGCATTATAATGCCTTAGCTGAAAAATCTTTAATACATCCACAATCAATAACTAACCCTGAAATAATCTAGTGACATTAAATGGCATTGCTTAAATTTATCGGTGGCATTATACTGAGAGCGACATTAGTTAAATGTGGCATCACTTTAGCAGTAGCATTGCTTGACTTGACTGCTGGCGTTATACTAACAACAAAAAAGTGGCAATACGAGCATGGGAGGCCCATTCGGACAGTGGGCGCACCAATACAATGTTCCTCCACAGACGCGGAGTGGTGAGGGAGGTATGGTTGCCCAGAGCAACAAATATCCAGGCAGCATATGTGGATTACGTCCCATTTTTGTTCTCTTTAGCCACCTTTTTCCTATGTGAGGACAACAAACCGATTGACCAGGTCATTCTCTTTTGCGTTGTCATGCCTTTCTACCCTTCTTCAACCAAGAGACACGAGACTCGTTCCTTAGCTACTAATTTTCCCCTTTTCAACCTAGATGCGGGTTCGATGCCTATTCTCTTGGACAGTACAGTCTCCCTTCCTTTCCTTATTCAACTCAGACATGGATTAGTCTGCATGAAGTAGGGTTTCCTTTAATAGTGTAAATTATGGTTTTCGTCTGCGTGGCCAGCAGAGCAGAGGATAGCAAATTGGGAAGATGGTGGAGTGGAAAAAGATCCACATGCAACGACGTGGCAGATGAGGCAATAGAACAAGGGTATGGTTCGAAAAGAGGTAGCATACCTGAGGGTCGGCGGGAAGTGGCTTCGCTTGTGGTCGTCGTCCTCCGCACACACTACGGCAGCGAGCTTGGGGATGGAGGCCATCCCACACGGGCGCTAGGTCTGAGAGGGGCCTTGTCGTCAGTGCGTGACCTCGCTCACCGACGATGAGTGCGTCAATGTTGCACGTCCTTTTCTTCCCCGGCGGATCTGTGACCACCGGTGAGGAGGGAGAGAGAGGTCGTCTTTTTAGATCTGGAGAGAGGGTGATAGTGTGATAAGCAAGTGGGTAGCCCTTAGCAAGAAAGCGCTGAAGCTCCAGCCTATATATATCTTTTTTATACTACTAGTACCGGAGGTGGAGTATTGGTAGAGTAGTTTATATTTTCTCTGCATACAGTACTAGTTAGTCGTGCTTCAAAACTGAACGACACGCCATTAAAAAAATAAAGGTTGATAACTAATGCGGCACCTCGGGCTAACGCGGCCAGATCGCATTTTGCACGAGAAATTACACACCATGTTTCGTTGACATGTGGTCCCGTTCCAACATATCAGTGAGACGACAGTGAGTCCTTTTCTACTAGTATATCCAAACAGACGTGTAGGCCGGGGTGCCTCTTCGTGTACCATGGCAAACTGGCAACCGTCCACCGACTCTTCGCCTTTCCCTCTCAATTTGGAACTACCGTCGCACACTCTTCCTGGAACCAAACACCCCCTTAATTTGGCACCGGAGCAAAGTAGGTGATCCAGATTGGGGCACCAGGTGAGCAATGGAGGGGTATCGATGCGATATGCATCACAAGTGAATTTGGCACATGTTTTGGCCTACATAGCCCACTTTTGTATGCTACCTTGTATTTAGTATAAAATTTTGACCTTGGATTTACCTAAGAAAATGTCAATGCATGTCACTAAAAATTACACCATTTGAAATTATGTTCAAATACGAATCCAACGATATAGTTCTTAGTGACATTCATTAACATTTTGTCAGTTAAATCTATGGTCAAATTTTGATACTACAAAATAGGAAGAGTAAACCAGGACGAAGGTAGTACTTGCTCTTAGGGTAACCATAGAGTTACTGGAGTAGTCTATGTTACTTTCCACTATGACTAGCCTAGGCTACTATAGTAGTACAGCATAAAAACGACGCAGGTGATCACGTGAGAAAAAAATACTAAAAACATTGCTTTCGGTGAAGTGCGTAGATGCAGCGTAATTTGGGAAAATTATGAAAAAATTGAGCTACGTTGTGATTACCGTTTACTAATAGGAAAGAAGTGTCACCTTGATGAGTAACTTCTCCGTGCACAGAAAGCATGTAAGGGATCCAACAACTTGATCCAGATTGGGGCCGATAGATTTTAGTGCCAAGATCTTCATTGTGCGCATGGACTGGGTCAAGCTTGTGGGAATAATTTTCTGGAAGACGGTCGTAAATACCTCAAGAAGAAATTTAAAAATGTGAATTTTAAGAAGGCGGAGAAGAAGATGAGTGCTGTACCTAAACGATTACGGATCCAATAAAGAGTTCGGAGAATTTGGCAGACGAATACACCAACACTGTCAATTTCGGCGCGTCAATGACCCTGATTTTTGTTGGACCTTCTAGATCCGATACAAGCAATCTGTCAAGGAAAGGCACATTCTGAATGACCATAATGTGGAATAGCTGGAGTGATCTCTTCCCAATTGATGTCTTGTTGCGGGGCCAGCAAGACACATAAATCCATCGGAGATTCATCGAGGCGATGTGGAGGCTAATGAACCCGTGGATCTACTCAAGATGAAGGTACTCAAGCGCAGTATAGCTGCGGAGCAGGTGCTCCATCGCCTTCTTTGAGACGACGATGTTGAAGAGGTCGAGCTGCTTGAGTTGAGGGAGAATAAGGGCGGGCGCGACATTAATCTGGGGAAGATAGCAGGAGCTGAGGCTGGTGCGGTGCAGCGTTGGCGTAAGGCGGAGCACGTACGGTAATAGAGAGCCACATCGTCCAGCTTCAAAGCTGAGCTCCTCGAGCTGATCTAGGGCGGGGGATAAGAACCACTTGTCAAAATTGGGTTGGACCTTGAAGTTGGTACTGAACATGCGGATGTCAAGGCGTCTGGCTGGCCCAGGGTGCGATCAAAGGATCTTGGAGACTGCGGCCATGTGTTTGCAATCCCCGTCGCAGAGGCAGCTGTCGATGGTGTGGTTGAGGCGGACGCGGCACCAGAGGGCGCGCCATGATAACCCGCAAGTATACAGGATGACAACAGTTTTCAATAAGTAAGAGTGTCGAACCCAACAAGGAGCTAAAGGTAGAATAAATATTCCCTCAAGTTCTATCGACCACCGATACAATTCTACGCACGCTTGACGTTCGCTTTACCTAGAACAAGTATGAAACTGGAAGTGCTTTGTAGGTGTGATAGGATAGGTTTGCAAGATAATAAAATACGCGTAAATATAAACTAGGGTCTGTTTAGATAAAGATGCAATAAAGCAAGTATTAGTAGAGAGCTTTTTGTTATGAGAAAGTTATTTGTCCAAGGCAATCGATAACTAGACCGGTAATCACTATTGCAATTCTATTTGAGGGAGAGGCATAAGCTAACATACTTTCTTTACTTGGATCATATGCACTTATGATTGGAACTCTAGCAAGCGTCCGCAACTACTAAAGATTCATTAAGGTAAAACCCAACCATAGCATTAAAGTATCAAGTCCCCTTTTATCCCATACGCAATCAACCTACTTACTCGGGCCTGTGCTTCTGTTCACTCACGCCACCCACCATAAGCAAATCATAAACATATTACAAACCCTACAACGGGAATCCCTCACGCTTGCATGACACGGAGGGCACAATAGGACATCACCAATAATAAAACATGCAACTCAAACCAATCACGATCATCAACTAACCCATAGGACAAAACGGATCTACTCAAACATCATAAGATAGCCATACATCATTGGGGAATAATATATAGCGTTGAGAACCATGTTTAAGTAGAGATTACAACGGGTAAGATAGAGGTTACACCGCTGCATAGAGGGAGGAAGAGTTGGTGATGAAGGCGGTGAAGTTGTTGGTGAAGATCGCGGTGATGATGATGGCCCCCGGCGGCGTTCCGGCGCCACCGAAAGCAAGGGGGAGAGAGCCCCCCTTCTTCTTCTTCCTTGGCCTCCTCCCTAGATGGGAGAAGGCTTTCCCCTCTGGTCCTTGGCTCCCATGGCATGGGAGGGGCGAGAGCCCCTCCGAGATTGGATCTATCTCTCTGTTTCTGCCTTCTCAGATTCTACCCCTTCACCATGTCCTTTATATCTGGAGATCCGTAACTCCGATTGGGGTGAATCTTTCACCCAGATCTTTCTCATAAAATTAGCTTTCTTGCGCCAAAAGAAGAGCGTCAACCGCCTTATGGGTGGCCCACGAGAGCCCAGGCTGCGCCCCGGGGGGGAGGGCGCACCCCCTGTCTCGTGGCCACCCTAGACACCGTTTTGCGTTGATTTTACTTCGAGAAAATCATAAATATTTCAAAAAAATCACCATCCGTTTTTATCCCGTTTGGACTCCGTTTGATATTGGGTTTCTACGAAACAAAAAACATGCAACAGACAGGAACTGGCACTGGGCACTGGATCAATATGTTAGTCCCAAAAAATAGTATAAAAAGTCGCCAAAAGTGTATAAAAGTTGAATAATATTGGCATGGAACAATCAAAAATTATAGATAGGACGGAGACGTATCAGCATCCCCAAGCTTAATTCCTGCTCGTCCTTGAGTAGGTAAATGATAAAAAAGATAATTTTTGATGTGGAATGCTACCTAGCATAATCTTGATCATATGTCTAATCATGGCATGAATATTAAGACACGAGTGATTCAAAGCAATAGTCTATCATTTGACATAAAAACAATAATACTTCGAGCGTACCAATAAAGCAATCACGTCTTTTCAAAACAACATGGCAAAAGAAAGTTATCCCTACAAAATCATATAGTCTGGCTGTTGCTCTATCTTCATCACACAAAGTATTTAATCATGCACAACCCCGATGACAAGCCAAGCAATTGTTTCATACTTTAATAATCTCAAACTTTTTCAACTTTCACGCAATACATGAGCGTGAGCCATGGATATAGCACTATAGGTGGAATAGAAAATGATGGTGGGGGTTATGTGGAGAAGAGAAAAAGGGAGAAGGTATCACATCAACTAGGCATATCAACGGGCTATGGAGATGCCCATCAATAGATATCAATGTGAGTGAGTAGGGATTGCCATGCAACGGATGCACTAGAGCTATAAGTGTATGAAAGCTCAAACTGAAACTAAATGGGTGTGCATCCAACTTGCTTGATCATGAAGACCTCGGGCATTTGAGGAAGCCCATCATCGAAATATACAAGCCAAGTTCTATAATGAAAATTTCCACTAGTATATGAAAGTGAAAGCATAGGAGGCTCTCTCTATGAAGAACATGGTGCTACTTTGAAGCACAAGTATGGTAAAAGGATAGTAACATTGCCCCTTCTCTCTTTTTCTCTCATTTTTTTTTCATTTTTTTCATTTTTTTCTTTCTTTTTGGTGGGCTCCTTTGGCCTCTTTTTTTTTCATTTGGGCTTCTTTGGCCTCTTTTATTTTTTTATAAAGTCCGGAGTCTCATCCCGACTTGTGGGGGAATCATAGTCTCCATCATCCTTCCTCACTGGGGCAATGCTCTAATAATGATGATCATCACACTTATATTTACTTACAACTCAATATCTAGAACAAAGATATGACTCTATATGAATGCTTCTGGCGGTGTACCGGGATGTGTAATGATCTAGCATAGCAATGACATCAAAAAACGGACAAGCCATGAAAACATCATGCTAGCTATCTTACGATCATGCAAAGCAATATGATAATGAATCCTCAAGTCATGTATATGATGATGATGGAAGTTGCATGGCAATATATCTCGGAATGACTATGGAAATGCTATGATAGGTAGGTGTGGTGGCTGTTTTGAGGAAGATATAAGGAGGCTTATGTGTGACAGAGCGTATCATATCACGGGGTTTGGATGCACCGGTGAAGTTTGCACCAACTCTCGAGGTGAGAAAGGGCAATGCACGGTACCAAAGAGGCTAGCAATAATGGAAGGGTGAGAGTGCGTATAATCCATGGACTCAACATTAGTCATAAAGAACTCATATACTTACTGCAAAAATCTACAAGCCATTGAAAACAAAGTACTACGCGCATGCTACTAGGGGGATAGATTGGTAGGAAAATACCATCGCTCGTCCCCGACCGCCACTCATAAGGAAGACAATCAATAAATAAAATTGTGCTCCAACTTCATCACAAAGCGGTTCACCATACGTGCATGCTATGGGAATCACAAACCTCAACACAAGTGTTTCTACTAATCCATAGTCACCCACTAGCATAACTCTAATATCACCAGCTTTATATCGCAAAACTATTGCAAGGAATCAAACATATCATATTCAGTGATCTATAAGTTTATGTAGGATTTTATGACTAACCATGTGAATGACCAATTCCTGTCATCTCTCTAAATTGATATAAGTGAAGCAAGAGAGTTTAATTCTTTCTACAAAAGATATGCCCATGCTCTAACAATTATAAGTGAAGCAAAAGAGCATTCTACAAATGGCGGTTGTCTATATGAAGAGAAACAGGCAATCCAAACTTCAAATGATATAAGTGAAGCACATGAAGCATTCTATAAAGCCATACTCAAAAGATTTAAGTGAGGTGCAATGAGCATTCTATAAATCAACCAAGTACTATCTCATACCAGCATGGTGCATAAAAGAAAAATGAAAACTAAATGCAAAAGACGCTCCAAGACTTGCATGTAATGCATAAACGAAACGAATACGAAAACATACCAATACTTGTTGAAGAAAGAGGGGATGCCTTCCGGGGCATCCCCAAGCTTAGACGCTTGAGTATCCTTGAATATTTACTTGGGGTGCCTCGGGCATCCCCAAGCTTGAGCTCTTGCCTCTCTTCCTTTTCCTCATATCAAGACCTCCTCGTTTAGACACTTCATCCACACAAAACGTCAACAGAAAACTCGGTAAGATCCGTTAGTATAATAAAGCAATCACCACTCTAAGTACTGTTGCAAACCAATTCATATTTTGTTTTTTCATTGTGTCTACTGTAATATAACTTTTTCCATGGCTTAATCCACTAATACAAATTGATAGATTCATCAAAACAAGCAAACTATGCATCAAAAACAGAATCTGTCAAAAACAGAACAGTCTGTAGCAATCTGAACATCCACCATACTTCTGATACCCCAAAACTTCTACCAAAATTAGGAAAAATAAAAAAGTTATATAGAAAGACAGTGCAAAAGGAATCAGAACCAATTGACGTTCCAGTTAAAAATGTAAAATCGCGCACTACAGCCAAATTTTTTGTCCTGCACCGTACAAACCAACAAGCATTGTAAACATCCTAAAGGAAAACCTTGGCACATTATTTTTATAATACAAAAGAATTGTACAAGGGGATACTTATTTTTGTTGAAAATTTTCTGTACTCAAGATTCACAAAGTTTCCGTGAGCATGAACAAAGTCCAAGGCTAGCTCCCACTTCAACAATGCTTGTCTTTCTCACTTTCACTTTCCTTTTTTGAAAAGTTTTTAGGTTCCCCTCTTTATTTTTGTGTTTTTAAACTATATGAAAGAACTCAACAGAAATATATGACTCTCTAAAACTTCCGGGTTGTCTCCCTCGCAGCGCTTTCTTTAAAGCCATTAAGCTAGGCATTAAGTACTCAAGTAATGGATCCACCCGGATCCCAAGGTATATCAAAGCCAATTTTAATTAACAATGATTTGTACTTTAGTAGTGAGCACAAAGTAACATATATCATGCAACAACTAAGTCTAACTATCTTCCTATGCATCGGCATGTCATAAAAGAACAATTCATGCACACATAGTAAAGGCCAATGCATAGTATAAGCAGTTTCTTGCAATTCTATCGTGTTGGAAACATAAAGAGGCGGAGATGTAGTTCCTCTCTCACAATAATTGCAAGTAGGAGCAGCAAGCACATGCATATTATATATATCAAAATCATCATGTGCAGCGGCAAAAGGCAACCCATCAATATAATCCTTGCTAAGCGCAAACTTCTCCGATATAGTGTAGTCGGGAGAATTCAAAAAGATAATAGGACTATCATGCGTGGGTGCAATAGCAACAATTTCATGTTTAACATAAGGAACTATAGAAAGTTCATATCCATAAGCATAATTCATATTGGCATCTTGGCCACAAGCATAGCAAGCATCATAAAAAAGGGATATTTCAAACATATTCAAGGGATCGTAGCAATCATCATAGCAATCATCCTTCGGTAAGCATGAAGGGGAATTAAATAATGTATGAGTTGGAGGGTTACTCTCATTATAAGGTGGGCACGGGTAGCTAATCCGCTCTTCCTCCTTTTGATCTTCGCTCTCCTCATCATCTTTTTCATCCAATGAGCTCACTGTTTCATCAATTTCTTCTTCCATAGCTTCCTACAAAATATTAGTCTCTTCTTCGATAGCGGAGAGTTTCTCAATAAATGCATTAATATTGTAATTGTATTCATATTCTTCATAGCAATATCTAAGTATAGCAAGATTTTCTGGTCTATAAACTGAATCACCAAAATCATCAAACGCTTTAAACATAGATTCAACCTCATAAGCACCCATAAAAGCAACAAATTCTTCTATTTGTTCCACATCATAGTAATCAAAGATACCATTAGCATAAGAAGCTAAGGTTTCATTATCATTGAATTTGCATGAAAAGGGAAGGTGTGGAGACTTCATCCTAGAGCAGCAAATATAATCATGCATCAAGCATAGTTGCCTAGCATACCACTTCAATAATTGAATTTGATCCCATAATAGTTTCCCTTTTTTTGTCAAGCGATAATCCCTAAAGTATTCACATTGATCCAACGTTACTCCCATAACATAATTGAGTTGGGTTTTCTCAGGATTATCAAAGTAGTACATAATATCTTGAACATAACAAGCATCGAGGGTTTCCCCATCTCCATGAGTAGCAAGTACACCTAATTTTTTTGCTATTTCGTGTTCCATATCCATAACTAAAGATAGAGAACAACTTACATCAGCAAATAAAAATTACTTACTGATAAATCAAACAAGCACACACGAGAATATTCACCCCACGCTATGACTCCCCGGCAACGGCGCCAGAAAAAGGTCTTGATAACCCGCAAGTATACAGGATCGCAACAGTTTTCGATAAGTAAGAGTGTCGAACCCAACGAGGAGCTAAAGGTAGAATAAATATTCCCTCAAGTTCTATCGACCACCGATACAACACTACGCACGCTTGACGTTCGCTTTACCTAGAACAAGTATGAAACTAGAAGTGCTTTGTAGGTGTGATAGGATAGGTTTGCAAGATAATAAAGAACGCGTAAATATAAACTAGGGGCTACTTAGATAAAGATGCAATAAAGTAAGTATTAGTAGAGAGCTTTTTGTTACGAGAAAGTTATTTGTCCAAGGCAATCGATAACTAGACCGGTAATCACTATTGCAATTCTATTTGAGGGAGAGGCAAAAGCTAATATACTTTCTTTACTTGGATCATATGCACTTATGATTGGAACTCTAGCAAGAGTCCTCAACTACTAAAGATTCATTAAGGTAAAACCCAACCATAGCATTAAAGTATCAAGTCCCCTTTTATCCCATACGCAAACAACCTACTTACTCGGGTCTGTGCTTCTGTTCACTCACGCCACCCACCATAAGCAAATCATAAACATATTGCAAACCCTACAACAGGAATCCCTCACGCTTGCGCGACATGGAGGGCACAATAGGACAGCACCAATAATAAAACATGCAACTCAAACCAATCACGATCATCAATTAACCCGTAGGACAAAACAAATCTACTCAAACATCATAAGATAGCCATAAATCATTGGGGAATAATATATAGCGTTGAGCACCATGTTTAAGTAGAGATTACAGCGGGTAAGAGAGAAGTTACACCGCTGCATAGAGGGAGGAAGAGTTGGTGATGAAGGCGGTGAAGTTTTTGGTGAAGATCGCGGTGATGATGATGGCCCACGGCGGCGTTCTGGCGCCACCGGAAGCAAGGGGGAGAGAGCCCCCCTTCTTCTTCTTCTTCTTCCTTGACCTCCTCCCTAGATGGGAGAAGGGTTTCCCCTCTGGTACGTGGCTCCCATGGCGTGGGAGGGGCGAGAGCCCCTCCGAGATTGGACCCATCTCTCTGTTTTTGCCTTCTTAGATTCTACCCCTTCACCGTTTCCTTTATATCTGGAGATCCGTAACTTCGATTGGCGTGAATATTTCGCCTAGATCTTTCTCATAAAATTAGCTTTCTTGTGCCAAAATAAGAGCGTCAACCGCCTTATGGGTGGCCCACGAGAGCCCAGGCCGCACCCAGGGGGGAGGGCGCGCCCCCCTGTCTTGTGGCCACCCTGGACACCATTTCGCATTGATTTTACTTCCATAAAATCATAAATATTCCAAAAAAATCACCGTCCATTTTTATCCCGTTTGGACTCCATTTGATATTGGGTTTTTGCGAAACAAAAAACATGTAACAGACAGGAACTGGCACTGGGCACTGGATCAATATGTCAATCTCAAAAAATAGTATAAAAAGTTGCCAAAAGTGTATAAAAGTTGAATAATATTGGCATGGAACAATAAAAAATTATAGATACGATGGAGACGTATCACGCCACCACCGGGAGAGCAGGGCGGTCTGCACGGCAGATTTGGTGGGGAGGAGGCCGATGATGACAAGCAGCATGTCGTCAGGGCGCTGATGATGAAGTCCAGGCTCGCCGGATGCGGTTTTGGCTCGAGCCGTCTCCGCTTGTTGGCTGCCTCGCCATCCATCTCAACCGGCGGCGACGCCGGTGTACACGTGTGCTGGTGTGTGTTGTGTGCTGGGTGTGCGCGAGTGCGTCCTTTTGTGCATGCCGCCATGCAGTGGTGAATTGTGCGCGAGTGCATCCTTCACGCGCAAGAAGTGTGCCCTCAATGCGCCCTCAATTTACTAGCGTGCGGGGTGCTACCCCGAGTGGTTTCAACTTTGTTTACTTCACCGTGTGTCAGATGAGCCTCTAGTTTACTTATTTTCACCCACTGCCACATGGGCCAGCACACGAAGATACAGAACACGAGCTGACAAGGCAGCATGTGGACTGGTTGACCGGTCAACTAAAAAATATACGGAGCTATACACTGACACAGTGAGCATATAATCCGTCAGTATAGAGAGTTCGAGTGAGAGGGGAGGCCCGTGAGAGATAGCAGAGAGAGAGAGAAAGAGCTACTCCCTCCATTCGATAATGTAGTTCCAACATTTTTTTTAAAGTCAAACTTTTGAAACTTTGACCAAGTTTATAAAGAAATTACTTATATCTACAATACCAGAGATAAATGATAGTACTCCCTTCGTTCCTAAATATTTGTCTTTTTAGGATTTCAAATGGACTACCACATACGGATGTATAAAGACATATTTTAGAGTGTAGATTCACTCATTTTGCTCCGTATGTAGTCACTTGTTGAAATCTCTGAAAAGACAAATATTTAGAAATGGAGGGAGTATTAAGTAAGTACATGTTGTGATGAATCTAATGATCATTCTAGATGTAAATGTTTTTCTCCACATATACCTGGTCAAACTTTTCTGGGGTTTGACATTTCAAAACATCCATATGCTTATGGACGTGACAGAGTCCCTAACTAGAGAGAGAGACAGAGAAATAGAAAGAGTGAGTGAAAAAAGTGTGTGTGCGTGTGTGAAAGAGACATGGACAACACACGATAAAAGTAGAGAAAAAGTGTTCGTGTCTTATGCAAACATATCACACATGCATCTTTGACAACAGAGGCAAGGTGAGGAGACAGTGTGTGGTTGTTTGGAACCGAGAGAGCAAGACCCCTAGCACGTGGCCAAGAGGGGTCTGACAAACAAGGGAGAGAGGTCGAGAGAGATGTACGGAGAAAATGCAGACATGGGGATGAGAGAGTGTGTGTTTGTCATAGAGAGATCCCCTGGAGATCGTGATGGGACTACATGGGTGTGAGATCGAGTGACAAGGTGTGTGCGCGATTGAAGATGCCCCGAGAGATATCAAGATAGATGTATGGATGGAAGGAGACAATACGTGTGTTCCTGATGGCTAGTAAGAGATAATCATACTTAGGAGGGGGGGTGCTTGTGCCTATGATGGAGCGAGGGATTATGGTACTTAGGGGGGTGCGTGTCACATGGAGAGAGAACAAGGGCGGAGAGCGTTGGATGGGTCTATATGTATAGTGCGAGCGAGACATGTGTATGTGTGAACTAGGGAGATATAAGGTCAGTTTGGCTTGCGTCCTGAGCATCTTTTGCCTGGCCTGGGGTTGTGGCTGGATTTCATGCACGCTTGTTTGGTTGCTACCCTGTGAAAAAGAAAGCTCGCCTGGCCTGGATTCCCTTGCACATTAATTAGCCTGGCTGGACTCCAGACACTGCAAGTAGCCTGGCCCAGGCGACCGGTTTCGAACGCCTGGCCGTGCCTGGTCGTGCGGCCATGAGGCTAACAGCAACCTGGATGGATATTAGCATTAAATAATTGTTGCATGGATTGATTGATGGGACGTTGATGCTTTGCCTGGCCCAGGCATGAACCAAACGCTTCAGCACCACACAAGCCTGGCCAGGTAGAAATATTTTACATCTCACGTCCACACCAGGCAGTACTGGCCATCAAGGCATGAGGGTCAGGTCACGAACCAAACTTACCAATAAAGTTTGAGAGAGATTGAGGAGCCCCGATAAGGCTGAGTGGTGCGTCAGATAGCTGAGAGGGGGAAAGAGATATTCCATCCGCTCGATAATGCAGTGCATGTAAATTTTTTAGAATTCAAACTTTGGAAACTTTGATCAGGTTTACGCAAATGTTATTTATATCTACAATACCAAAGATACATCATACAAAACTACATCTCATGGTGAATCTAATGGTATATGTTTGCCGTTCTAGATGTAATTGTTTTTCTCCACGTACATGGTCAAACTTTGTGATGTTTGACTTTTCAATAAATCTATGTGCTATGGACCGAGGAGAGTGCCTAAGTCGAGACAGATCAAGTGCGTGTGAAGGAGAATGAGTAAGTGTGCAAATAGAGTATGTGTGTGAAAGAGAAAGTGACAACAAACGATAAATTAGAGAGAGAGTGTGTGTTTTTTCGTTTCTTATGCAAACATATCACACATGCATCTCCGAGATAGAAAAGCGAGGCAAGGAGATACACGAAGATAGCTAGTGTGTGATTGTTTGCAACGGAGAGAGACACCCCTGTAGCACATGTCCAATAGAGGTCTGGCCAACAAGGAACAAAGGTCGAGAGGGACACATGGAAAACATGGACGCATGGGGAGGGAGAGAGGGTGTGTTTGTGATAGAGAGATACCCTCGAGATCGTGAGGGGACTATATGGGTGGGAGATTGAGGGAGGTGCGTGCGCGATAGAAAGATGCCCCGAGAGAAATCGAGATAGACCATGCACATGTTTGTGATGGAGACTAAGATTAGCTACTTATATACATATAGGGGGGACCGCGTGTGCCTACAATTGAGTGAGAGACCATCATACTTGGCTAGCTAGGCATGAGACTGTGTGTGTGCGTGTGAGATGGAGAGTGAACGAGGGAGAGAGATAGAGTTTTAGATGGGCCTATCTAGTGCGAGTGAGATATGCATGTGTATGTGTGACCCAGGTGGATGGAGAGTTTGAGAGAG
>NC_041385.1:668215884-668257607 GCF_002162155.2 Triticum dicoccoides | reverse complement strand
AAAAAGGGAGAGGGACCAATAAGGTTTTTGTGTTGGATGCGTGCGACAGAATTGAAGATTGTCGGAGAAAGAGAGAGAGAGAACAAGAGTCCGGGAGAGGGGGAGGTCGCGTTTATGCATCAAAGTCTGATATAAACCATGTTTTGGTATAAACTTGCATTCAAATATTTAAATTGGAGAACATGTTATCTGCAATCCACACATGAACAGATATATGCGTATATCAAACAAGTCCATTAATTTGACTTTCAACATGTTCATGGAGTACTATAATACTGTACAACATGCTACTCGATTGAGGTGTTCAATTTTGGATTTAGTTCACTATTTTGACCTAGTGAACGAGCTATTTCATTGAATCGAGATATTTCATTTTGGGTTTGATTCGCGTTTTTGAGTGGGTCAACTATTTGTCATATAGTAAATCGCTAGCAAGGAGCATGTAAAAACACATTACTCCCGAGCATCATCCTCCATCTAAAAAAGAAGTGGCAAGCTAATATTTCAAAATTTGATTCGAATCGACTTGGTAAGGTAGACGTGGATGCTCGTTCTCCCAAAATTTGAACGAACCGTTAAACATCCTCTGCTCAGTGGAATTCGCCCGAGCAAATAAATGGGAGATGCGAAATTACCGTCCTATGTGGGACATGCATCAATTGGCCTATTGTACATCGAGGGTAGGTTCGTAACTTCATCCAAGCGCGCTTTCTCCTCGGCCGAAATGACATGTGCCAAATAATTCATAAACCATGGCCGGCAAAACACGCTCTCCTCGCGTGAAATAGCTCGCGCCCACTATTTCAAAACACGCTCTCCTTGCCCAAAATCGCTCGCGCCCACTATATTTCAAAACACGCCCTCCTCGCCCGAAATCGCTCCCGCCCACTATTTGGGGAGAAGCAAAGTTACTCTACTATCCCCGACCCTCAGTACACAGACCCAAGCCGAGAAGCCTAAAGGCAGGGGTAGAACTGTAACCCCCCTCACATTTTAGACAAATGAGTCCGTAAGACATGGTTCCACTCCCCTCCCAATTCCCCCCCATTCATACCTCGTGGGCGCCAAATTTCCTTCTCCCCGGGAAGCTTCCTTCTCCTAAGACGCGAAACCTCAGCCCCTCCTCCATGGCGCCCCATGGCACCAATTTCACAGCAGCCCTCCTCCCTAATGCCGGAGATGCTGTCCATTTGCCGTCGTGCAGTGGGCCGTGTGCCTCTTACTCCGTGCTGCTGGAGCTACCTCAACAACGGCCGCGTGAACCGTACCGAAGCCGATTCACCCCCGCCGTTGTTCACGGTGCCGGAGCGGCTCCAACTTCAGATCCGTCCAGAGTCCCGACGCTGCTTCTCCGTAGCCGTCGACCGTCGCAACATAGCTGTTTCCCTGCCGCCGGTCGCCACCGCAACCGTGTCGGCCTCACCGACTCGGCATCTGGACCTACCTACTTCACCATGCCATCAGATAGGTCGCACCCTAATCTCAAATCACTTTATTTAGGCGTCAGTTGTCTGAATTTTTATTCTGGGCCAATCGATTCCCAATGGGAAGCAGCACCCCTCGAGGCCGCAGAGCTCCTAGGCTGCCGGTTGGCTGGTGTCTAACGTAAGGGTGTGGGGCCGCAAGTTCACCATGGAAGCAGCGCTTAGATGACTATCTTTTAGAGTTGCGTGGGTTGAAGGTACTGCCACCGCCGGATCTGGATGACGGGGAGTCTTTGTGGATTGGCCCGGGGGTGGCGCAACCACGGCAGTGCGGTGGGGCGGGGAGCGGGGATTTGGACGGGGCCACGGACGGCGGAGGCAGGCTGCTCTGCCGTTGGTCGTTGGCTCTTCGGGGAAGATTCCGAACAGTGTCAACCGGGAGGCACAAGACGGCCATCAAGCCATCCGGCGTAGATCGGACAGTAGTAAAATAAAATAAAATCGTGTGACCCCAATTTAGTCTTCAGTCAACAGACGTGTGACCACTCTCATACCTTGCTGTTGATCTCTTAGTCTATTTCTTCAGATCAAAGAGATATGTCGTTCTTAACATTATGCGTTATCTGAATCTTCAGACACACCATCTTCCGACTCACCGCAGCTGCTCCAACAAGGGAAGCACACACCAGAAGGGAGCTATAGTGCCCACTCAACAATTCCCTGCATCGAATGCGCGTGCCCGACATGGACAACCACAACAACTGCAGGGCCATCGACAACTCAGCACATGATGCTCACTCCTATGGATGGCAGCCAGATAGGTTGTACCCTCATCTTACTTGTGTGCAACATTTATGGCTTTGTTATTCATCTAAGCATGGAAAATAGATCATCACATTTCACTGTATATTCATGCTGATCTCTTACGGGTCTTGTTCAGGAGTTAAAGTTGTTCCATAGTTCAACTAAGATACTTGTTCTTTAGGTAACGTTGTTCCATAGTTATCATCCATCAGCCAATGCTATGCCACAGGTTGGTGATTATAGTATTATACCACTTCTAGTATTACCTATGGTGTTCTTTAATACTTTTGTGTGCCATCTAGTTAATCTCGAGTACAAACGATACATATTCTGTAGCTTTCATCTGTGTTCTCCCTTTAGTTTATGAGACCTATTGCTGCTAGTTAACCCCAATCCTACTATTTATGTCGTCTCCTACAGGCACACATTACATAAATCTAACTACTAGTTGTCTTCCATGCATGTCAGATATAATTGCACACACTGATATATCCACAAGAACCTCACGGAGCAATGTAAAGGCCAATAAACTTGATGTCAATGATACCCAATATGATGGAACATGTAAAGGCAGTTCTTCAGAAGACTTGCAGAAAGGTGATGAATCCTCTTCACCCCACAAGGCCCTTGCTCTAACTTGGCCTGTGATATGTGTCGGAGTAATAGGCCACGGGTAGCCTAACCCGAGTCCCTGAGCCCTTCAAGACTTTGGGCCGGCTTCGCCCTATGAGACTCCAGAATGAAGCGCTGCCTTCCGGTGGCGGGCTGGCTCAATGGCCGGCTGCCTGAAGACGGCCGAGCACCAGCAGACGGCACCAAGGCGGGCCGACTCCTAGCAGACGGCCTCCATAGAGGCCGGCATCTAGCAGGCGGCCACCTGGCATCCTCAGAATCTGCGCCCCTCATCAAGAGGACAAGATAGGGTGAGGCTACGGTGTAGTCCCTCACCCCCGAATCCCGGGCTTGGCGTGGCCACAGTGCCCCGTACAGGCGGAGATCTCCGCACGACGCGACACAATTGCCACTTCCATCGTGACATCATTCCTGATAGGCGGAGTCATGTTCCCACGACGGCCTGTCGGTACGGCCTGCAGGCGGCATGCCCTACCAGGCAGTGAGAGCCCGGAAGACGACGGAAGCCAAACCAGCCAGACCTAAGGGAGGCCGGCATCCAGCAGGTGGCCCGTTCCTCCCTCGGGGCCCATGCACTATTAACCAGATAAGGCATGGTGTGGCTACAGTGATCTCCCACCAGGCGGCGGGACTGTAGCAACACTCCCCTGACAAAGCCTGCGTCATTAGCAGCATGGCTACAGTGATCAGCCACCAACCAGACCCACCATCGGCGGAGGCGGCCTGTCGGCTCCGTACCAGACCAGTCGGCGGGGCCCGCCAGGCGGCGGGCCCCAGCTGCCGGCGGAGAAGCCGGCGACAAGAGACATTGACAGTCGGGTCCTACACCCGACCAAGTTACCATTGTACCCCTGGGGGGTAGGCCTATATAAACCCCCCAAGGCACCCATGCAAAGGGTTCCCAACCTGTTAGAACTAGCCTCACACCTGGAGGAAGAAGAGAGCTAGCCCTACCTCCTTCTACCTCTAGCATACAGCTCAAGGAGCACCTTTGTACTCGCTAGTGCCTTGGTGATCATGCGGAGACCCCGCAGAGCAGGAGTAGGGGTGTTATCTCCTAGGAGAGCCCCGAACCTGGGTAAAGTGCGCCGGCGTTCGTGTCTACGCCTTATACCGCTTCCAGGCATCGGTGACGTTCTACTCGCTCCCACCATGATAAGCCATCCTTTGGCATATGTTGCACCCAACCCCCGACATTTGGAGCCCACCATGGGGCAAGGTGCACCGTCATCCGGAGACCTGTTCTGGACAGGAACCCTGTTCCTTCCTGGCGAGCGCAACCAGCCCAGCACGCTCGAAGGTGTCAGCCTTGATGCGCTGCACGACGCGGAGATCACCTGCGCAGCGAGCTGCCTCGCCGACCTTGTTGGCGAGATCCACCTCTCCGACGAGCCTGCATCCGATGCGGGCACCGACTACCTTGAGAGCCGTCTTGTTAGCCTCCTCGACCAGCTCCATGTCACCAGCGAGCCTATTGTGGATTTGGAGTCTGTTGGCTCCACCGACCCGATGATCGTCGACTCCGACATGGCATCGCTTGATGCGTTCCCCACCAACGTGGTGGTCTACGATGAGCCACCTCCTCGCAAGGACAGCGGCGGGAGCACCATCATGGAGGTGCTTGTCATCAACAGTGGCGATCACTTGGACGGGGGTGTTTGAGACCCACTCGATGCGGCGCTACGGGACTTGTCAGCGCCCATCCCAGAAGACGCAGACGCTGAGACGCTGGAAGCACGCCGCGTCTAGCTCATCGAGAGCGCCAACCGACTGGCCAGCATGCGACGCCTCTAGGAAGCCTACCGGCACGAGATGGACCGAGCCGTCGGCGGCACGCCGACACCTGAGGGGCCTAGCCGCATTGGCTTGATCCGGCAGCGTGGCGCGACCATCGCCAGCATGTTCGGGACGGATCGTCCCGTCTACGCCACGCCTACGGAGAACATCCGAGCTGCCCAGGCGGTGACAGATGAGCTAGACAAGTACGAGGGAGACGAGCATCACCACATGACGGAGCGCGTCCAGGAGCTCCTTGACGCGGCCACCGAGCAGCACGAAGCCAGCTGCCGCGCCGAAGCACCCATCGGGCGGAACGATGAACCGCCCCTTCGCCAGGATCATGGCGCGACATCCCAGACGCCGACTGGTGGCGCCCGCGGTAAAAGAGGCAATGAGCCGGCTGCCAACCGCAGTCGGACTCACCTCTCCATCGAGCATGACGCAGATGGCCGCCCCCGAGCTGTGGAGCGGCGAGGCGACCCGCCTCCTCCTCAGCCTCGTGGAGAAAGGCATCCCACTCCACCGCCTATCATGCACCCAACACTCGGCGACCGCCTTGGCCACCGAGAAGGAGTCGAAGAGAACGACACCCGCCATGGGATTAACCGCCTCAACTGATCCCTGGCGCTAGAAGAAGAAGACGCGTTGGGCCAGCCCTCTTTCGGCCCGCGAATCCGAGATGAGCCTTTCCCTCGAGGGTTCACGCTCCCAAGAGATACACCCAAGTATATCGGCTCCGTGAAGCCGAAGGACTGGTTGGTCGACTACTCCACGGCCGTCAGCATAGCGAACGACAACATGCGCGTTGCTGTGAAGTACGTCCCGCTCATGCTCCAGGGCACAGCCCGGACATGGCTTAACAGCCTGAAGTCCCGCAGCATCAAAAACCGGGTTGATTTCACCAAAGCCTTCATCTGCAACTTCACCAACATGTACAAGCGGCCTCCCAAGCCCCGTCAGCTCTCCTTGTGCATCCAAGGGCCCAACGAATCGACTCGCGACTATCTCACGCACTGGGCCGAGCTGCGCAACTCCCATGAAGGCGTGCATGAGGTGCAGGCCATCGAATACTTCACCGACGGGTGCCGAGAAGGCACCCTCCTCAAGCACCGGCTTCTTTGCGATGAGTCGGCGACCCTCGACGAACTGCTAATCATCACTGACAAATACGCCACGGCCAACTCCTCCATGAAAGCAGAGATCCAAGTCGATGCGACCGACAAGGTAGCCCCTCAGGCTCCTCGGACTCCGACTGATGACACCAGTCGGCGACAGCAACCAAGTGACAACAAGCGCAAGGCCACACAACCGGCTTCCACCAGCCGACAGGTGGCGACAGTCGAGGACCAGCAGCCAGAAGGGTAGCCTCCGCCGAAGCGTTAGAAGGGCGGCAAGCCCAATTGGTTGCCCGCCTTCTCGTATGAGCAGACTCTTGATGGACTCCTACCTCCACCGCCTGCCGGCCCGCCGCCTTCTCCGCCCTAGCAGCCGGCGGTTCGGCCAGTCGGTGCCATCCAAGATGAGTATCCAGAGGAGCCCGGAGCCTACGTTGTGTTCACAAGTGTGGCCAACGACAGGCGCAGCAGATGGCTGCAACAACAAGAAGTACATGCAGTGGCATCAGATACCCCAGATTTCATGCCCTGGTCTGAGAAGCCCATCAGTTGGAGCAGGGCTGACCACCCGGAGGTGATGCCCTCCCATGGTTCTTATGCCCTTGTCTTAGATGCCACCTTCACAATAGAGAGGCGAGCAGCTCGTTTCTCCCGAGTCTTGATAGATGGCGGTAGCAGCATCAATATCCTGTAGTGTGACACAATGGAGAAATTCGGAATCAAGCAGAAGTAGCTTCACCCCCAGCCGGACTGTATTCCATGGCATAGTTCCTGGCCTTTCCTGCTCACTGTCGGTGTCAAAACCGGCAGATCTCGGGTAGGGGGTCCCGAACTGTGCGTCTAGGCAGATGGTAACAGGAGACAAGGGACACGATGTTTTACCCAGGTTCGGGCCCTCTTGATGGAGGTAAAACCCTACGTCCTGCTTGATTAATATTGATGATGTGGGTATTACAAGAGTAGATCTACCACGAGATCAAGGAGGCTAAACCCTAGAAGCTAGCCTATGATTATGACTCAACCCATCCTCAACTTTCTGGTGAACAAAGAGCTGCCGACTGATGAGATCCTAGCCCGACAGGTGCAACAATGGGCAGTAGCATACACCATCGTTAACAAAGAACTGGTGCAGTGCAGTGTCACTAGTGTGTACCAGCGCTGCGTGGAGCCGGACCAGGGCCAAGCAATCCTCAAGGATATCCCATGCGGCTTCAAGATCACTTGTTGCCAAAGCTTTCGTCCATGGTTTCTTCTGGCCGACTGCTCTAGAAGACGCCAAAGAGTTGGTCCAGAAGTGTAAAGGGTGCCAGAAGTTCCGCTCCAAGCCATACTTTCCGGCTTCTGCGCTCAAGACAATTCCCATTGCCTGGCCCTTTGTCGTCTGGGGGCTGGACATGGTGGGGCCATTCAAGATGGCTCGCGGCGGCATGACTCATTTGCTTGTCGTTGTGGACAAGTTCACCAAGTGGATAGAAGCAAAGCTAATCAAGAAGCTGAATGGGCTGACTGTCGTGACTTTCATCGCCGACATCACCACTCGGTACGGCATACCACACAACATCATCACCGACAATGGCACAAACTTCACCAAAGGAGCCTTGGCTCGTTTCTGCGCGACGCAGGGCATCCGACTAGACTTAGTGTCCGTTGCCCATCCGCAGTGAAACGACCAAGTGGAGCGAGCAAACAGCCTCATTTTGTCCGGCATCAAGCCCCGACTGGTCGAGCCTCTAGACGTTTGGCCGGCTGCTGGCTCGATGAGCTGTCGGCCGTCCTCTGGAGCCTGTGCACAACTCCGAACAAGTCAACCGGCTTCACGACCTTCTTCCTTGTCTACAGCGCCAAAGCCGTCATCCCAACGGACATAGAGTTTGATTCCCCACGAGTCACCATGTACACCGAGGCGGAGGCCAAAGATGCACGAGAGCACGGTGTCGATCTGCTGGAAGAGGGCCGGCTGTTGGCACTTAGCCGGTCCGCCATCTACCAATAGAGTCTGCACTGATACTATAATCGCAAGGTCAAGCCAAGATCCTTCCAAGAGGGAGACCTTGTGCTCCGGCTGATACAGCGAATAGCCGGCCAACACAAGCTCTCGGCACCTTGGGAAGGCCCTTTCATCGTCAGCAAAGTGCTGGGCAACGGTTCCTACTACCTGATCGACGCTCAGAAGCCCAGAGCACGCAAAAGAGATGACTCAGGCAAGGAGACGGAGAGGCCATGGAACGCAAACCTCCTCCAAAGATTTTACAGTTACAAGCAGTATGTATCACGCTACCTTTTGTATTAAGTGCGAAGACTCCGGGTTCCCCGAGAAGAGCTCGGGGACTACCATCTTTTATCTATATGATAAGTATTATGCCTATGAATGTGTTCTTTTATTATTCTTCCTGGCACCGGGTTCGACCAGTCGGCCCGGAGGCTTGCCACCTTCTACTATGTGTCGTTTCCTGCAGTCGGACAAGTAGTGTGTCGGCACCAAAAAACTTCTCCTGTCAGAAGCCGCAGCTTGCAGAGCGACTGTACGGAGGCCAGGGGTTGCAAAGCAGTGCCCACACGAAAAATGCCTAAGGAAAAATGCGCACATAGCAGGGGCCGGCATCCCACCTCTTCGACTGGCTGCCGAGCAGCCGGCCGGCCGGCTTCTACTTACCTTGCCAACACTCCAAACAGTTAAGTACTTGCCCTCCCGTAAATAGCTAAGTACTCGACCCAGCCGCAGTCCGTAGAGTGACTGTTTGGCTGGCAAGAGGGTACCCAAGGGAGGGTGGCAAAGGAAAAAAGCAAGGAGCAGAAAGCAAGAAAAGACAGAACTCGGCAAATAAAGCACAAGTTATGACGAAGGATATTTACATAACAAAAGGCCCATTGGCCAGCATTCAACATAGTTTGATATACACCCCGCGGGTGGAATTGTGCAAATTTAACCAAAGTTTGTCGAGACCGATAAGCAGGGAAAACAAAGGCAATAGCCTAAGGAGCAGCAGAGGGTTCCGGCTGGACTGTGGAGTCGGTGGCGCCGGTTGGAGAAGTAGAGGGTTCTAGCTGGACGGTGGAGTCGGTGGCGCCGGTTGGAGCAGCGGACTGCTGGACGGCAGAGTCGGCAGCGCCGGTTGGTGGAGCGGACGGCTGGTCGGTCTCCGCCTGGTCGCCTCTTGCAATAGTCGGCGTGCTTGAGCACGGATCATTGCTTGAGGCGCGGTCAGGTTGAGGCTGGCTGTCCGCTCCGACCTCCGGCATGTCGTCCTTGCTTTCCTCATCCTCCGCGTCTTCCCCTTCGTCGCTGGAATCAATCACCTCGGTCGAATCCTCGTTGTCCTCCGGATTCAGCCCGAACCACTCCGGTGGTGCCTCGGCACCGTCGTCAACTAGCTCTGGGACGAAGACGCCGGTGTCGGTGTAGTCGGCGATTGCCGCCGCCCTCTTGACAAGGTCGCCCTCCACCGCCACCAGCTCCTCTTGTGCCTCCAGCTGAAACGTGGTCAGTTGGGCTAGATCCAGCCCGGGGTACCACGCCTTGACAAATTCCAGAGCCCGGCGCGCTCCAGCCCGGGCCGAGGAGCCCTTCCAGGCTTCCATGCGACCGGCCGCCACCTCCACCCAGTCGGCAGTCCGACTAGGAGTGTGAGGAACCGACACGTCTAGCCAGAGGGCGGAGATCACTTGGGCCCCGACGCGTTGAAGACGGCACAACATCTGGTGAGCTGGCCGAAGGCGGGCCTGGATGCTGAGAAGCTGCTCGTTAAGGGTCCAGGGAGCATCGGCGGCAATCTGCACGCCTTCTGCCATCTGCTCCTGGTGATAAGCCTCAATGGCCTAGTTCGCAGCGACGGAGTGGCCTGGGAAGAAGTCTGTTTGGGTAAAGGGCAAGGAAGCCAGAGGTTAGAGGCCAGCAGTCGGCCTGAATAGAGGCCCGCGACTCAAAGAAAGAAAAAGAAGAAGCTCACCGTCGACCATGTCCTCAATGCTACTGAAGCTGACAGTTAGCTGCGCCTCCTTGTCGGCCCAGGCGGACCGCTCGGTCTCAAACTCAGCGAGGAGGTCGGTCTCCTTCGTCTCCGCCTCCTTCTGAGCCGTCTTAAGACACTCCGTCTGCTCCACCAGCTGCGTGACTAGCCGGTCATGCTCCTTAGCCAGCTTGATGCACTCTGCCTCCTTGGCACACAACACGGTGTTGGCTTCGCCCAGCTGTTGCTGCAAGGCGGGGTTTGCCTCTGCAAAGAGAGAAGAAGAAAGGACGCCAACACTCAACAAGGAAGGGATGCAGTTGTCGGGGAGATCCGGCCCGACTGCTCAGCAGTCGGCCCGAATCTCAGGGACTACAGCCCGCGGGTGCGCTATCGCGCCCCCGCAGAGAAAGAAGTTATCAATGATCAACCAAAGAAATACAGTGGCCGGGGAGATCCGGCCCGACTGCTCGGTAGTCGGTCCGAATCTCAGGGACTACGGCCCGCGGGTGCGCCAGCGTGCCCCCGCAGAGAAAGAAAGCCAAGACTTACTCCAGCTCTCTGACAAGTTGGCGGTCTGCTTCTCCAGCTCCCGGACTCCGGAGTTGAAAGTGGCCGCGCGAATGTTGTGGTAATTCTGCAATAGGGATGTCAAACGGAGTTAGCACTTAGTGCTCGCAAGTTAAAGTTCCGGACCGCCTGCTCAGCAGCCGGCCCAAAACTTGTGGATTCGACCCAGTGGGTGCGCCAGCGCGCCCCCACCGAGAAATAAAAGAATCAAAAATAAAAAGAAGTAAGAAACATACCCGAATGGCCGCTCACGAGTCCAGGAATGCCTCGTTGCACCGCTTGAGGGCATCGGCTTCAGACCGAAGCTTGGCCTGGATGTCAAGGGCCGCCTGGTTCAAGGCTCCCGTCCCACCTCCACGCACCCAGCTGGAGGGCACGGTGCTGGTCGCCTCGGCGTCCAGGACCGACGAGCTCGCGGCGCCGGCCTCCAGCGGTCGTGGTGCCGAGGCCGCCTTCACGAGACAATGGTGCACGGGTGTGCGGGCCTCAGGAGTTGGGCCCGTCACCACCTCATTCACGGCTGGTGGCACCGGCGGGGCGGCCGTCTTCCTGTCTTGCGCTCCGCTGGTCGGCGGTGGTGGAGGCACGACAACGTCCGGCATGGCAACGTCGCCGCCCTCCCTCTCCATGATCGGCTGCTCTTCGCCGGCTCCCCCAATCGTTGCCACGAATTCTGGCAGAGGTGGCGCAGAATTTAGGGGAGCCACGAGCAGCGGCTCCCGGCGGCGCGCGACCTCCGCGAGCCATTCCTTCTCCGCGGCATCAGCCTCTGCCTCTGCCATCTTCTTCAGCGCAGACGCCTCCGCCTTGTCAGCCTCCGCCTTCTCTGGGCGGGCGGCTTCCTGCTCCTCGCGCACCTCCCGTGCATTTCGCTCCTGCGCCTCCCGGAGGTCGGCAGCCGGGTCGATTCGCCGGGTGGTGGTGGAGGTCTCCACCGACCTGATGACGGAGGCGGCGGCCAACTTTTTGAGGGAGAGAGGGGCCCTGAGATAAGGAAGTAAGGCAAAGAAACTTCAGGCTGGATCAACAAGGGAAAGCCCAAGGGAAATCACAAGGGAGGTACTTACGCCGACACCATGGGCAGCACCTTCGGCTGCTTCTGGAACTTGGCCACCTTCGCCACAGCCTCTTTTCACCTGGTCGCGGCAGCCGGGTTCTTGGGCTTCTTCAGCGCGCTGCCGAACAGGGCGGCGCCCTATTTCCGCTTGCGCTTGCCGCCTCGAGCAGACGGCCCGGCGGAGGGGCCCACGCCTATATTAACGGTGCCTCGCACAGGGCGCAGCTCGTCCTCCTCGTCGTCATCGTCAGGCCAGGTCTCCACGCTGCCCCCCTCCTCGGAGCCACCTGCTCCGACGCTGCCGCTTACGGCGTCGTCCTCCAAGGCGACCGCCCCCAAGTCGGGGTCATCCTCGTTGCTCACCTCCCGGTCCGGCTGGTAGTTACCACCCATCCCCATGATGGGGGCCGTCAACGAAGACATATAGATCTGTGCTCCAAAGAAGGACACGTCATACCAAGACCAAGACCAAGGAAAGAACAAAAAAGGGGGAGCTGAGAGACTTACGGCAGGCGGCGGGTTGTCCCAGGAGTATGGCCGCTTGTCGAACCGCCAGGACTCATTCGACACCTTGAGGTCGGAGATCTCGTTCACCATTCGGGCCACCTTGGCAGTCGGTATGTCCTTTGTGCACATCTGGCTCGGGTCATGGTGCCCTCTCATTCGACAGATCAGATGAGGACGCCCTTGGAGCGGGAGAACCCTGCGCTCGACAAAGGCGATCAGCAGGTCAGACGCCACGAGACCCTCCGCCTCCGTCAGCACCAAGAGCCGGTTGATGGCGGCGGCCGTTTCGGCCGATACGTGCTTCGGCTTGTAGCCCCAGTTGGCCCGAGGCCCAACAGGGGGGCCAGCCTCGTAGGGTAGCAGGTTGATGAAGTCGACCATCGGGTCGACGTTCTCCACGTAAAAATATGATTGCTGCCATAGTTTCACCGGCTATGACAGCTTGATGACTTGGAAGGCGTTCTTCTTCGATGGCCGGCGCACGGCGACGAAGGCACCACACTCGGTCGCCGTCTCCTTAGCGGAGGTACCCAGTTTGGCATAGAAGAGAGCTCCCCACAGCTTGACGGTGGGGAGGATGCCGAGGTAGCCCTCGCGCGCTATGACGAAGGTGGACAGCAGCATCACGGTGTTGGGCATCAAATGTTGCGGCTGGATATGGCAGAAGTCCATGAATGAGCGGAGGAACCCGCTCACTGGGAGGCCGAAGCCACGAAGGAAATGCGAGCGGAAGATGACCCGCTCGTCCCTCTGCGGCACCGGCGAGATCTCCTCCCGCGGCGGCACCCACACCTTGACGAAGGCCGTACTGGGCATCCGACGCGTGGCCCGGAGGAAGGTGAGGTGATCCTTGATCAACACCGAGCCATCCCAGTCTCCTCCCTTCTCGCGCGCCATGGCGTCCGAGCGGGGCTACATGGGGAGAAGGAGCTCGACAATGGCGAGCTGCGATGGTGCTAGGGTAGGCACGGAGCAGCAACAGCAGAGAGAGGAGGAAGAAAGAGTGGGAGGAGGGCGCACGTGCCCTGCCGCTCCCTGCCTCCCCCTACTTATAGCCCTCAGGCTGCGAAGCCGAGGGGGCGGGACGTGGGATCGTGGGATTAACTGCACCCACGACCCCCCGATTACTACGTAGAGGTACTACGCAGTAACTCCCACGAGAATCGCAACCGCCCGCCTCGACCACAATGGATCCGCCCGCGTGCCGAGGCCCGGTGGTGGCGGGCCCAGCCTGCTGTCATGTCCCATCAAGAGCGTGGGTTGGCAGGCTGGCCGAGCTGACGTGCGCCATGTGGCGAGCTCATGGCAGGCGGCAGGCCTAGGGAAGCTTAGCAGGCACACCATCTATTTCCCGCCCTAGCGTTCGAAATCGGCGGACGAGCCCGCCTTGTCAAATTGGCTCCGGCAACCGGTGCGTCACAAGGCGGACCGAGCGTTCGATCAGAGCACGGCAAGGAAGGATACTGCTGAGGCTTCAGGGCCTGTCAACCGCGACGCCTCACCAGCTTCGGGAACTACTGTCAGAGTAATGGGCCACGGGTAGCCTAACCCGAGTCCCTGAGCCCTTCAAGACTTTGGGCCGGCTTCGCCCTACAAGACTCCAGAATGAAGCGCCGCCTTCCGGTGGCCGGCTGGCTCAACGGCCAGCTACCCGAAGACGGCCGAGCACCAGCAGACGGCACCAAGACGGGCCGACTCCTAGTAGACGGCCTCTGTAGAGGCCGGCTTCTAGCAGGCGGCCACCCGGCTTCAGAATCTGCGCCCCTCATCAAGAGGACAAGACAGGGTGAGGCTACGGTGTAGTCCCTCACCCCCGAATCCCGGGCTTGGCGTGGCCACAGTGCACCGTACATGCGGAGATCTCCGCACGACCCGACACTGTTGCCACTTCCCCCGTGACGTCATTCTTGATAGGCGGAGTCCTGTTCCCACGACGGCCTGTCAGTACGGCCTGCAGGCGGCAGGCCCTACCAGGCAGTGAGAGCCCGGAAGACGGCGGATGCCAGACCAGCCGGACCTAAGGGAGGCCGGCATCCAGCAGGCAGCCCGTTCCTCCCTCAGGGCCCGTGCACTATTAACTAGATAAGGCATGGTGTGGCTACAGTGATCTCCCACCAGGCGGCGGGACTGTAGCCACACTCCCCTGACCAAGCCTGCATCATTATCAACACGACTACAGTGATCAACCACCAACTAGACCCGCCAGCGGCGGAGCCGGCCTGTCGGCTCCGTACCAGACCAGTCGGCGGGGCCCGCCAGGTGGCGGGCCCCAGCTACCGGCGACCAGAGACACTGACAGTCGGGTCCTACACCCGGCCAAGTTACCGTTGTACCCCTGGGGGTAGGCCTATATAAACCCCTCAGGGCACCCATGCAAAGGGTTCCCAACCTGTTAGAACTAGCCTCACACCTGGAGGAAGAAGAGAGCTAGCCTTGCCTCCTTCTACCTCTAGCATACAGCTCAAGGAGCACCTTTGTACTCACTAGTGCCTTAGTGATCATGCGGAGACCCCGCAGAGCAGGACTAGGGGCGTTATCTCCTAGGAGAACCTTGAACCTGGGTAAAGTGCGCCAGCGTTCGTGTCTACGCCTCATCCCGCTTCCAGGCACCGGTGACGTTCTACTCGCTCCCACCATGATAAGCCATCCTTTGGCATATGTCGCACCCAACCCCCGACAATATGGGTACAACATGCATATAATGTCCTGGAGTGTATCTTCTCTATTGCAATGCCATGTGCTTAGCATGCTGAACATGCATGTAAATATGTCATGCCTTCCTGTTTTCAGTACCTATTCCGTTCATGATAACATGTTTTCAAATTCAAGTATTGTCATTCTACTCGATTGCAATGCCATCTCCTTAATTTGGACATCATGCTTCTGAATATCTTATGCATTGTTATTCATCAGTATGTACTTCATCTATCTACCATACCATGTTTTTTTACATTGAAGTGTTGTTCTAGTGCTCTGTTGCAATGCCATCTTAGTTTCCCAATCATACATGTGTATGTTGCCTTAGTTATTTCTATACGTATTCTGCTAGCATACAGTTTTACATTCAACTAGTGTTTTTTTGCTGTGTTGTCTTGTCGTATCCCTAGCTCTTACACCATACTCCCTCCGTCCGGATTACATGTTGCCTAAATGGATAAAAATGGATGTATCTAGAACTGAAATACACCTAGACCCATCCATTTTTTTCCGAATGGAGGGAATACATGTCATGCCATGCCTTTCTATTCTTCAGTACCTATTCCATCTCTCAGATGTAGCATGTTTTATAATTAAAGCACCATTCTTCTATACAAGGCATGCAAGGGGAAGAAAACTATGTTAGAATCTGAAGGGTTACAAACAAGGCCTTTGCAAAAGATCCAAACGCCAGAAGATAATAAACCAACTCTAGTTTTTATAGATACTGCTCCAGCACAGGTAAACCCAAGTCCTATTGATAATAAGCAGATTCCAGTGGCCAAAGAACTAGTCCGCTCCAGTCCAGCAAAAATATGTCAACTCCATTCTAGGTAGCTTGTGCGTATCCTTGCATCATGAAATTTTATAGCATGCTGATCATATTTTCTACATGTTTCTTACCCATCTCTCTTTTAGAAAATAAGCTTAACAGATAGAAGAATTTCTGCACTGGTATCGTATGTGAGGAAAGATTCTTGCAGGAGTTCTCTATGCTCCAATGCAGATGTAAGTACCTGTTGTATATCACTATATTTTTACATCAGCATGTATTTTGTTAATCGGCGTGAATTCGACCTTTATCTGATCTAAATTTAGTTGTAGCAAAATGTTTGATTAAAGTCCACAATGTTGATTTTTTGTAAGGAAAACTGCCTGGTAGTTTTGCATCCTGAGCTGCATGAGTGTACTATCTCATATCAGTGAGTTTGAATACTTTGGTTCTGCAGTGGGTTTTTAGTGTTTTTTTACTGTGTTGTCCTGTCGTATCCCTAGCTCTTACATCATACTCCCTCCGTCCAGATTACATGTCGCCGAAATGGATAAAACTAGATGTGTCTAGAACTGAAATACGCCTAGACCCATCCATTTATTTCCGGATGGAGGGAATACATGTCAATATGTCATGCCTTTCTATTCTTCAGTACCTATTCCATCTCTGTTGTAGCATGTTTTATAACTGAATCACCATTCTTCTATATAAGGAAGGCAAGGGGAAGACGGCTATGTTAGAATCTGAAGGGTTACAAACCAGGTCTTTGCAAAAGATCCAAACGCCAGGAGATAATAAACCAACTCCATTTTTCATAGATACTGCTCCAGCACAGAGAAACCTAACTCCCACTGATAATAAGCAGATTCCAGTGGCCAAAGAACTAGTCCGCTCCAGTCCAGCAAAATAATGTCAACTCCATTCTAAGAAGCGTGTGCGTATCCTCGCATCATGAAATTTTATAGCATTCTGATCATATTTCCACATGTTTCATACCCATCTCTCTTTTAGAAAATAAGGTTAAAAGATAGAAGACTTCCTCCATTGGGATTCGTATTCGAGGAAAATATCTTGCGGGAATTCTCTGTGCTCCAATGCTGATGTAAGTACCTGTTGTATATCACTATATTTTTACATCAACGTGTATCTTGCGGGAATTATCTGTGCTCCAATCTGCATCCTCAGCACAGATGACGCCCATAAGCATGTGGGCAAGTTCTTACATGTTGATATAAGAAGACAAACTCTGAAAACAGCAAGGCAACCCCATTGTTAATTTCCAATAAATCTAGGCTAGCTAATATGGCAATAACTCATGATTAATCTATTTGGTTCCCGTCCTAATTTATGTTATGATGCAGTGGTCGAGACACTCTCCACTATCAATAATACAAGCCTGCCAAAATCGCCATCTGAATCAGTTCAGTATCCTCTGTCCCGAATGCAATGGAATAAATGTATGTCTATGAACCAATTAATGGCTGAAGCAATGATGTAAATGGTAGATGAATCAGAGGTGCAGAGTCGTGTGACACAACAACTGATCAATATTTTCAGAGACAGTGTAGCAAAGCAGCAAGAACTTGCCCACATGCTTATGGGCGTCATCTGTGCTGAGGTTGCAGATTGTCACCTTGTAGATGGTTAGGTTCTGCTCATTTATTTGCACTGGCATCAATCTTTGATTGCCCAGTGGATGTAATTTCCTGTAATATATGCTGGATGTGCAACGTTATTCCGTGTATGCCATACCTTTACTTGATCGGTTTTGGTCCTATGCATAACTGCTCGTCGTAATGGGCTCAAATTATCTAATTTGTCCTAAAGACATGTACGAACTTTAGTGGGCCCATTAAGTTAATGGGCCGTTATTAGGCCGAAAGTTAATGGTCGGCTCTCTTACCTCCCGGGTCATTAACAGGCCGACATCGAAGCGGGCAACAGGTGGGCCCAATCAATTTCACGGGGCATTAATGGGTTGTTACTAAGTTTGGGCTACATATGGCCCAACTATACTGTAGGCCTTTAGCAGGCTAAGAGAGACAGCGGGCTTGTACTGGACCATGAAGAGCATGGGCCGCTAAGAGGCTGAAAGTCAGGTCGTATTGTAAATGGCCCAGCTGTGTTGTGGGCCTTTAACAAGCCGAAAGAGAAACCGGGTTGGTATTGGATCATGAAGGGCATGGGCCGTTAAAAGGCCAAAACTAAGGTCCGACTACAAATGGCCCAACTCATTTAAGGTCCGTTAACAGGCCGAAAGGCACACAGGGCCGGGAATTGGCCCAACACTTAATTGGGTCGCTAAAAGGACAAAACTCAGGTCCGACTACAAATGGCCCAACTGATTTATGGGCCGTCAACAGGCTGAAAGAGACACCGAGCCGGAAATTGGCCCAGCACTTCAATGCGCCGCTAAAAGGCCGAAACTCAGGTTCGACTACAAATGGCCCATCAGATTTATGGGCCGTCAACAGGCTGAAAGACACACCAGGCCAGAAATTAGCCCAACATTTAAATGGGTTGCTATAAGGCCGAAAGATGTACGTCCTGAAAATTGGCCCATCCATTGAATGGGCCGTTAACAAGCCGAAATCTCATCGGGCCGATATTGAGCCCAAATATATAGCGGGCTGTTAACGGGCTCGAACTGACGATGGGCTGCAATGGTGTCTTTAAC
Source organism: Triticum dicoccoides (assembly GCF_002162155.2). NCBI lineage: Eukaryota > Viridiplantae > Streptophyta > Magnoliopsida > Poales > Poaceae > Triticum > Triticum dicoccoides. Next base: position 668,239,625 of record NC_041385.1, on the reverse strand, counting down.
GGGTCGTTGACGGGCTGAATTGGCACATCTCGTATGGGCCATGGGCTTAAATGGACCTGACACAAGTAGGCCTTATATGGGCCGGACTGCTAATTTTTACTGGGCTGGCCTTTTTCACCGGAATGGGCCACTGTTGGGCTGTGCCACGTGTTGACCTATCATAGGCGCCTCATGTCCAATGAGTGGATGACATCTGTCCCAACAGTGAGGCAACACGTGTTTCCTGCGGCCAATGATGATTTTACACGTGGAAAATCCCCATTGGTCCGGGCTGTTAACGGGTTATCGGATCCAAAACCGGACCCGATAACTTAACGACGTTCCGTTACGGTGGATGCCACGTGTCGGTCACCCTTGACGAAAGCACTTCCGTGACGCGCGATTTATCATCATGGAAGTGGACACTTCCTTGATGATAATTTTGGTAATGTCATGGAACACTTCTACGACAACACAGGTATGCTTATATTGATTCTGTCATAAAATTGTCATGGATGTACATGCATGAAAAAAACGCGACCTACTATGACAAACACGTATCATCACGGAAGTGTATTTTTTTGGTAGTGCCACCAGCTGCCAAATCCCGGCACATGAAACCCCGCTTCTAACCCTGAGCCTAAAGGGCCGCTAGTTCAAATCGGTGGGGGGTACTTTTGTAACAAACCCTACATTTTGGACAAGCGCGTCCCTAAGTCATGGTTCACCCCCTCCCATCACCCCCTTTTCGCCATTTGAAATCTGAGGCCGCCATAACCTCTCCGCTCCAGCCGCAAAACCCCACCCTCCTCCCTCCGCCACCTCACTGCTGCCCAGCCGAAGCTTCTTCCCCGACGATGTCGTCCAACGCAACAGCTCGACGTCCCTCGTCCACCTCCCCGGATGAGGATCTGTCATCCATCTCGTCGTCCCGCCGGTTCAGCCACCCCGTCCTCCACCTCCAAGGAGCTGCTTCAATGATCGTCTCGTCTATCGCGGTTGCTCCATCCCCACAACGCCGCCTTAACCTGCTCCACCGGAACCGCATCATCCTCACCGACTCCTCGGACAAAGCCGAGGCCTACTCTGCGCCACCAAAGAGGTTGTACACTCATCGCATCGCACCTTCTCCTTAACTCGACCTTCCGGCACCGACGGTGCTCCACCCCGCACCCCCATGGAGCGGCTACCTTGAAGCCGGCGCCGCGGGCGACATCTCCATGACGGTTCTCCCCCAGTGCGAGGCCCCTTCGAGGGTGGCGTCCATACTAGCCGGATCTGCTGCTGCTGCTCTAGCTCTTGCTCGGTCGCTCGCACTGCTGCTGCTACTCCGGCTCTCGCTCGATTGCTCGCTCGCCCAGCTGCTGCTGCTCTGGCTCTCGCTCGCTTGCGCTACTGCTGCTGCTCTCCCCCTTGCTCGTGCAGCTGCTCTGCTCCGATTTAGCTACACTTTAGTCGACTAAATCGACTTTTTGGTCAGTCAATTTTCAGGGGGGGCTCGACGCAGTTAAGGAAGAGCCACCCGCAGTGGGGACGGGGGCTCGCCAGAGAGGTACCCCACTATCTTTCTTAGGGTTTAAGATGGGGGGCGGGGGGCCTAGAGGGCTGGCTGGGGTGGCGGGGCGGCGGTGGACCTGTGATGGGGAGTTGTTTCGGGGCGGCGAGGCGGCGCTGGGGCCGGTGGTTCGGCCGGTTGTGGCTAGTGGCTTAGTGGGGTGCAGGTTGGAGATGAATTGCAGGCCCTCCCTAAACTACATGTCAAGTGCCTCTCTGCTACCATTGCGTTCAGTTTCGATAGTAACATTCAGATTCCACAGTAAATTTCAGTTTTGATAGTTAAGCTCAGAGTCAACAGTTTGTACCTCATCTGTTGTAGTCAGATGGTTTTTGGTGATGTAAATTTTACATCATCTATTGGACTCCAAGTCAGGTCCAAATTAATGTTCGAACTTGAGTTCTAAATTAGTTGTGGGGCACATATCGAGGAAGCAATGAATAGTATCTCTGTCTAATATCTGGTTCACCTAGGGTATGCCTATGTTGTTCATCTTGGGTGGGAAACAAATAGTAAAGCAATCATCATCTGTCTTTTTATTAAATTAAAGAAATCATTAGCCTGCTATCATTTTTTTGGATCCATCCACTAGTTGTTACCATCACTCTAAATTTCTGCATGCTCTCCTTACATAATCTCACCATATTTTTTTGTATGCTTGTCAGATATTGTACACGGTCGTGCTGAACATGTAGAGAAAAAGAGAAGAGTTTTGCGCGGCAATACAATGTCATGCAGACATCGCTCCATGGTGGGTTCAATGTCAAACCCTCCCCACCCCTCTCCAGATTGTAATCCAGAGGAAGATATCTGTTCTGAGGCGGATTCAGACGTAGCTGACCACTCCTATTTACCCCCCAAGGTGTTTGCTCTACCTTTCCATGATAATGTTAGTCATATCATGCAAATGTTGCCTTACAGTGCCTACTTTTGACATCATATATGTCATCTGCTTAGTTTAGACATGTTCTGTAATGCCACTTGTTTAGTTTTTATATCATATATGGGAATTATGATGTCTCATGTCTTTTAGCCAGCCATAATATATGTGAAATGTGCAATGCCATCCTGTTTAACCAGGCATCATATATTTGAATGATATCTTGCCCATCCTTTTCTTCATTACATTTCCATTTGTCGACAATGTTTGTACATTAAACTACTCTTCCTGTGAATCAGCCATTTGGGTGGGAGATGGAAAAATCTGGAGTGAAAACAAGGCCTTCAGAGCAGACAGTGCTACCTATCGAAGCAGATCTCTTGTTGGGTCCCGATAGCTCCTCAGAGATGGATTCAGAGATAGATGACCAGTCCTATTGCCCCATCGAGGTGTATGCTCTAACTTGGCACGATTATACTGCTCATATCATGCATATGGTGTCTTGCATTGCATAGTTTAGACATCATATACACAATATTCAACACCATGTTCTTAGTTCAGACATCATATCGAATGCCCTCCATTTAGCATATAAGTCACATATGTGAATTAAATGATGCGATCCTGATTACTTAGATAACATGTAGGTGAATTATGTCATGCGATCCTGTTTAGTTATTCATCATATCTTTGAATTATGTTATGCTATGCTATCCAGTTTAGATAGACATCATATATGTGAAATATGTCATGCTATCTGTTTTAGTTAAACAATATACATGTCAACTATTTCATGCCCTCTTTTTTCCACACTATCTATTGCATCTGTCTCTCATACAATGTCTGTACATTCAACTATGTTTCCTGTTTATCAGCCATTTGAATTGGAGCGGGTGATGCCAGTATCTAGCAGACTAAAAATACGGTCTTCAAATAAAACAGTGCTACCTCTTGGTGGAGATAGCACCCCGGTTGTACATGCACGAGAACCAGCCCTACCACACATAACCCAAACTCTCAGAGATTGTACCCCTACTGCGATGGACAGAGAACCAGCTTCACCCAATCTAACCCCAACCCCAGCAGATAGTAACCCAGTTCCTGTTGACACAGCACCATCTCCACCACAGAGCTCCCAAACAAGAGCAGTTAGTAAGGCAGGTCCAGTGCCCAAAGGGCCAGTACTACCACGGCGAACCCCAACTCCACCAGTTAGTACGCCTATTCCTGTGGAGGAAGCACAACCAGCTAGTCGTAGTTTAGCATCTATCGCATTTGATGTTTTTAAATCGTATGTGCGTATCTTCCCATCTTGGAAATATTATACTGAAGATGAAGGAAAATGCCAGTTGCAGGTGTTTGTCTAGGAGTTATGTGTAAGTAATGTTATTCATGGCAATTACTTTGCTTTCTCCCATACATCCTACCTCCATGATGGTTATAATACAACAAATTTTCCTATTTTTCTCTATAGAGAAGGACCGATTTGGAAACTCAGGATGAGGTAACCTGTGCTAATACCTCTGCTATCTTCAAGAATGCTTGGTGGCAGTATCGGAATTACCTGAAGAAAATGTACTTCACCGGCAAAGAAACTCATCAAATTCCCTTACGTTCTCCCGAGACACATTTACTGGACGATGACTGGGAACGCCTTGTTCTGTACTGGTCCCGAACCAAGAATGTGGTAAGGTCTATGAGCTCATTTTCTATTTTAAGTACTATATTCTTGCGTCTTACTACACTCTGTTCATGTAGAACAAGTGCCTAAACCTGAAGAACAATTGTTCTAATTTAAGATTCCATTGCTATCATAGTTCAAAAAAGCACTAGGCGTTAATTGTGCATTTTGCCACCGCCTTGCACTTTCCTGACCAAAGCGCATGCTTATGCGCAGTTATGCACAGATTAGGCGTAGTTATGCGCAATGCGTTTTGCCAACGCCTAGAGCCTAGGCGCGCTTAAGCGCTCGCTTAGGCGCGCCTTTTTAACTATGATTGCTTTGCTCTTGTATCACTATATTTACTCATACAAACTTATTTTTAAATTGAAGGATCCAATCGAAACTCCAATGGCACAGCAGGTATGTTCACGCATGTTTCTTTAATAGGTTTGCTCTTATCAATAGCTCTATTGATTTCAATTTCAATTGTGTATACAGTTGACTTCTCATATCATGCACATTACTAGCATCATAACAGAGCCAATAGTGTTGTTGTACATGTAGACCCGTGGTACCCATCTGAAATCTTGTTGTGCCGTGTAGTTTCCCATGCTTTGTATTCTTTCACTGCTGCTTTGTCTTGAACTGATATGATTTGAACCGTGTCTCTATTTTGATTTGGCAAGACAATGCAGTGACCATAGGACATAGATATATGTTCGTTTGATGCTTTTATTATGTACTAGTACTTGGCAATAGAATACTTGGTAGTTTAATCCTGTCCACCTTACTAATGAACTGGTTCACCTAATTGAGTTTCATATACTAGTACATGCTAACCTTTCATGTGTCTGCTTGTTTCTTCTTTTAGAATGCTGACAGAATATTGGGGAAGAGTGCCTTATTAAGCAATGGTAAATGAAGTAATGTAGATAAGGTTCAAGATAGTGACACATCCTTGTTGGTCTCCAACAAAGCTGATAAAACAGCTAAGGAAGACTATCTTGAAGACAATAAGACAACCTCAAAGTCCTCTCTTGGTTTAGTGTTCGAGTTACTGGCCACTACCGCTTGCACAAGCTATTCAAACTCACTGTCTGAATCAGTTCGGTTTCTTGAGTCTCAACTACAAGCTGAAAGACATCGATCAGCTGTGCTGCGACAAGAAGCGGAAGGACCGCGGAAGTCCCTGGAGCATTCAGATGCATACTTTGTGGTGCAACAACAAGCATTGGAGGATTTTAGCGCCAAACAGGACAAAGCTAATAAGCTTGCTAAGCTTATTGCCACCATGGTGGATACCCAGGATAACGTTTCTTGAGCTCTTCTGAAGTTGTTTCAGTTATGCACTTGTTTTGCTGCCACATTTATTTGCACTGGTGGCCAATTTTGATGGCCAGTGTATGTAATATGCTGCTTTGTTCCCTATATTTGCACCAATAATACTAGACCTACAAAAGCAATGTACGAAGAGTTACGTAACCTGCCTAACCGATCTATCACCCCCTTGATTTTGACCCGTGTGGGCCCCTACCACACCCTTCCGTCCAATCCCAATCCTACATGTTGCCTGTTACGTAAAATCTATAGTAACTTTACCTAGGTGTAGCATTGCTCTATTTGCACTAGTGGTGAACTTTGATGCCCAGTGGATGTAATATGTGTAATAGCGGTAATAGGCTAGCATTAATTGCTTGCTTATTTATTTCCTTGTTGTCTTGTTTAGTTGTTTGCTTGTAGTCACTGCAGTTCTTTTTCTGTGTTTTTCTAGTGGCCACAATAGCCTATTTTTGGTAACTAGGGCAAAATAATCATGGCAACAAACAGACTATTGTAACCATGGGCCTCTTGCGGGCCGTATGATCCATGGGCCTTGTACGTGCCGTAGGATCCATTGGCCTTTTATACGGGCCGTATATTCCATGGGCCTTCTACCGGTCGTACGATCCGTGGGCCTTCTACCGGCCGTACGATCCATGGGCCTTCTATGGGCTGTACGATCCATGGGCCTTCTACGTGGCGTATCATCATTTCGCCAATCATTGGCCATACTATTTGTGGACCATAGCGGGCCGTATTTGATAACTCTATGAAAACAGCCCAACGGTTTTTTTGACATGAAAACGGCCCAACATATTAACGTTCCATAAACGGGTTGACTGTAACGACGGGCTGAATTTGGCCCACAAGCATAAAATGACAGTAACTGGCCGTAAGTAACCGAATGTTGGAAATGAGTCCGAGAATAAACGGGCCCTGAGAAGGTTGAAAGATAACTTGGGCTGGAAACGGCCCAATGGAATAATGGGCCGTCAATGGCTATAAAGTGATACACTGTTCATTACGGGCCAGTTTCACCACAGGTCGTTAATGGGCCAAGAGTTACAAAGGGCCTCATATGGGCCGAAAGACGTCATGGGCCATACATGGGCCAGAAGTTAAAACGGGTTGGAATCATATTGGACAGCCCAGATGAAGCTACTGGGCCTAATTCGGAGAGGTTGTAACGGGCCCTAGGATAGCGGGCTGTAAATGGGCTATATGCGATAATGCCGTTAACAGGCTTTCTGTGGGCCGGCCCGCCACCTTTTGACCAAGTCAAACGGGCTGGCCTTTTCACAGGAATGGGCCTCTGTTGGGCCGTGCCACGTGTCGCTGTATCATAGGCGCCTTGGGTCCAATGAGTGGATGACATCTGTCCCAACGGTGAGCCGACACGTGTTTCCTCCAGCCAATGATGATTTTACACGTGAAAAATCCCCATTGGTCGGGGCTGTTAACGGGTTATCGGATCCAAAACCGGACCCAATAGCTTAATGGTGTTCTATTATGGTGAATGCCACGTGTCGGTCACCCTTGATGAAAGCACTTCTGTGACGCGCGATTTATCGTCATGGAAGTGGACACTTCCATGATGATAATTTTGTTAATGTCATGGAACACTTCTACGACAGCACAAGTATGACTATCTTGATTCTTTCATAAAATCATCATGGATGTACATGCATGACAAAAAATGCGACCTACTGTGACAAACACGTATCATCACGGAAGTGTATTTTTTTGTAGTGTGTTGTGATGTGATATGGTCAAGACATGATGTGATATGCATTGTTGTATGAGATGATCATGTTTTGTAAAATTTATCGGCAACTGGCAGGAGCCTTATGGTTGTCGCTTTATTGTATGAAATACAACGCCATGTAATTTCTTTACTTTATCACTAAGCGGTAGCGATAGTCGTAGAAGCAATAGTTGGCGAGACGACCACGACGCTACGATAGAGATCAAGGTGTCAAGCCGGTAACGATGGAGATCATGAAATTGCTTTGGTGATGGATATCAAAAGTACAAGATGATGATGGCCATATCATGTCACATATTTTGATTGCATGTGATGTTTATCTTTTTGCATCTTATTTTGCTTAGTACGACTGTAGCATTACAAGATGATCCCTTAACTAAATTTCAAGGTATAAGTGTTCTCCCCGAGTATGCACCATTGCAAAAGTTCTTCGTGCTGAGACACCACGTGATGATCAGGTGTGATAGGCTCTATGTTCAAATACAACGGGTGCAAGCCAGTTTTGCACATGCGTAATACTCGGGTTAAACTTGACGAGCCTAGCATGTACATACATGGCCTCAGAACACTAGAGACCGAAAGGTCGAACGTGAATCATATAGTGGATATGATCAACATAGAGATGTTCACCATTGATGACTACTCCATCTCACGTTATGATCGGACATGGTTTAGTTGATTTGGATCACGTATCATTTAGATGACTTGAGGGATGTCTATCTAAGTGGGAGTTCTTAAGTAATTTGATTAATTGAACTTTAATTTATCATGAACTTAGTCCTGATAGTATTTGCAAATTATGTTGTAGATCAATAGCTCGCGTTGTAGCTTCCTGTGTTATTTGATATGTTCCTAGAGAAAACTAAGTTGAAAGATGATAGTAACAATGATGCAGACTGGGTCCGTGATCTGAGGTTTATCCTCATTGCTGCAGAGAAGAATTATGTCCTTGATGCACTGCTAGGTGACAGATGTAGACGTTATGAATGTTTGGCTAGCTCAATATGATGACTACTTAATAGTTTAGTGCACCATGCTTTACGACTTAGAACCGGGACTTCAAAAACGTTTTGAACGCCACAGAGCATATGAGATGTTCCAAGAGCTGAAATTGGTATTTCAAGACTCATGCCCGTGTCGAGAGGTATGAGACCTCTGACAAGTACTTCGCCTAAAAGATGGAGGAGAATAGCTCAGGTGGTGAGCATGCGATCAGAATGTCTGGGTACTACAATCGCTTGAATCAAGTGGGAGTTAATCTTACAGATAAGATAGTGATTGATAGAGTTCTCTAGTCATCATCACCAAGTTACTAGAACTTCGTGATGAACTATAATATGCAAGGATGACGAAAGTGATTCCCGAGCTCTTCGTGATGTTAAAATCAACGAAGGTAGAAATCAAGAAAAAGCATCAAGTGTTGATGATTAAACAAGACCACTAGTTTCAAGGAAAGGGCAAAGGGAAAGAAAGGGAACTTCAAGAAGAATGGTAAGCAAGTTGCCACTCCTGTGAAGAAGCCCAAAGCTGGACCTAAGCTTGAAAATGACTGCTTCTACTGCAAAAGAAATGGTCACTGGAAGCGGAACTACCCCAAATATTTGGCAGATAAGAAGGATGGCAAAGTGAACAGAAGTATATTTGATATACATGTTATTGATGTGTACCTTACCAATGCTCGTAGTAGCCCCTAGGCATTTGATACCTGTTCGGTTGCTAAGATTAGTAACTTGAAACAGGAGTTGCAGAATAAATAGAGACTAGTTGAGGGTGAAGTGACAATGTGTGTTGGAAGTGGTTCCAAGATTGATGTGATCATCATCGCACACTCCCTATACTTTCGGGGATTAGTGTTGAACCTAAGTAAAAGTTATTTGGTGTTTGCGTTGAGCATGAATATGATTAGATCATGTTTATTGCAACTTATTCATTTAAGTCAGAGAATAATTGTTATTCTATTTACATGAATAAAACCTTCTTGGCAAGATAATGATAGTGCAACATACTTGTGGCACTGCCGTTTAGGTCATATTGGTGTAAAGCGCATGAAGAAACTCCATGCAAATGGGCTTTTGGAATCACTTGATTGTGAATCATTTCATACTTGTGAACCGTGCCTTCTTGGAAAGATGACTAAAAATCCGTTCTCGAGAACAATGGAACGAGCCAATGACTTATTGGAAATAATACATACCGATGTATGCGGTCCAATGAGTGTTGAGGCTCATGGCGGGTATCGTTATTTTCTGACCTTCATCGATGATTTGGGCAGATATGGGTATATCTACTTAATGAAACACAAGTCTGAAACATTTGGAAAGTTCAAAGAATTTCAGAACAAAGTGGAGAATCATCGTAACAAGAAAATAAAGTTTCTACGATCTGATCGTGGAGGAGAATATTTAAGTTACGAGTTTGCCCTTCATTTAAAACAATGGGGAATAGTTTCACAACTCACGCCACCTGGAACACGACAGCGTAATGGTGTGTCCGAACATCGTTACCGTACTTTATTAGATATGGTGCGATCTATGATATCTCTTACCGATTTACCACTATTGTTTTGGGGTTATGCATTAGAGACAGCTACATTCACGTTAAATAGGGCACAAAAATCCGTTGACACAACACCGTATGAACTGTGGTTTGGCAATAAACCTAAGTTGTTGTTTCTTAAAGTTTGGGGATTCTATGCTTATGTCAAAAGGTTTCAGCTTGATAAGCTCGAACCCAAATCAGAGAAGCGTGTCTTCATAGGATACCCTAAGGAAACAACTAGGTACACCTTCTACCACAAGTCCGAAGGCACTATTTTTTTTTACTAAGAATGGAGCCTTTCTAGAGAAGGGGTTTCTATCGAAAGAAGTGAGTGGGAGGAAAGTAGAACTTGATGAGATAATTGTACCTACTCTCAATTAGGAAAGTAGCTCATCCGAGAAATCTATTCCCGTGATGCCTACACCAACTAGAGAGGAAGCTAATGATAATGATCACGAAACTTCAGATAAAGTTGCTACAGAATCTCATAGGTCAACCAGAGCATGATCCACACTGGCGTGGTACGGTAATCATGTTTTGGAGGTCATGTTACTTGACCATGACGAACATACGAACTATGAAGAAGCTATGATGAGCCTAGATTCCGATAAATGGCTTGAGGCCATGAAATCTGATATATGATCCATGTATGAGAACAAAGTGTGGACTTTGGTGGATCTGCCCGATGATCGGCGACCCATAGAGAATAAATGTATCTTCAAGAAGAAGACTGGCACTGATGGTAATGTTACTGTCTACAAAGCTCGACTTGCCGCAAAAGGTTTTCGACAAAGTTCAAGGAGTTGACTACGATGAGACTTTCTCACCCGTAGTGATGCTTAAGTCTGTCCGAATCATGTTAGCAATTGCCGCATTTTATGATTATGAAATCTGGCAAATGGATGTCAAAACTGCATTCCTTAATGGATTTCTTAAAGAAGAGTTGTATATGATACAACCAGAAGGTTATGTCGATCCTAAAGGTGCTAACAAAGTGTGCAAGCTCCAGCAATCCATCTATGGATTGGTGCAAGCATCTCGGAGTTGGAATATAGGCTTTGATGAGGTGATCAAAGCATATGGTTTTATACAGACTTACGGTGAAGCATGTATTTACAAGAAAGTGAATGGGAGCACTACAACCTTTCTGATAAGTATATGTGAATGACATATTATTGATCAGAAATGATGTAGAATTTTCTGGAAATCATAAAGGAGAGTTTGAAAGGAGTTTTTCAAAGAAAGACCTCGGTGAAGCTGCTTACATATTGGGCATCAAGATCTATAGAGATAGATCAAGACGCTTGATAATATTTTTCAATGAGTACATACCTTGACAAGATTTTGAAGTAGTTCAAAATGGAACAGTCAAAGAAGGAGTTCTTGCATGTGTTGCAAGGTGTAAAGTTGAGTAAGACTCAAAACCCGACCACATCAGAAAATAGAAAGAGAATGAAAGTCATTCCCTATGCCTTAGTCATACGTTCTATAAAGTATGCTAAGCTGTGTACCAGACCTATTGTGTACCTTATCATGAGTTTGGCAAGGGGGTACGATAGTCATCCATGAGTGGATCACTGGACAGCGGTCAAAGTTATCCTTAGTTACCTAAGAGGACTAAGGAAATATTTCTCAGTTATGGAGGTGATAAAGAGTTCGTCGTAAAGAGTTACGTCGATGCAAGCTTTTACAACGATCCGGTTGACTATAAGTCTCAATCTGGATACATACTGAAAGTGGGAGCATTTAGCTAGAGTATCTCCATGCAGAGCATTGTAGACATAGGAAATTTGCAAAATGCATACGGCTCTGAATATGGCAGACCCGTTGACTAAACTTCTCTCACAAGCAAAACATGATCACACCGTAGTACTCTTTGGGTGTTAATCACATAGCAATGTGAACTAGATTATTGACTCTAGTAAACCCTTTGGGTGTTGGTCACATGGCAATGTGAACTATGGATGTTAATTACATACAGATGTGAACTATTGGTGTTAAATCACATGGCGATGTGAACTAGATTTTTGACTCTAGTGCAAGTGGGAGACTGAAGGAAATATGACCTAGAGGCAATAATAAAGTTGTTATTTTATATTTCCTGTTATCATGATAAATGCCTATTATTCATGCTAGAATTGTATTAACCGGAAACTTGATACATGTGTGAATACATAGACAAAACACCGTGTCCCTAGTATGCCTCTACTTGACTAGCTCGTTGATCAAAGATGGTTAAGTTTCCTAGCCATGGACATGTGTTGTCATTTGATGAACAGGATCACATCATTAGGAGAATGATTTGATGGACAAGACCCATCCGTTAGCTTAGCATAATGATTGTTTAGTTTTATTGCCATTGCTTTATTCATGTCAAATACATATTCCTGCGACTATGAGATTATGCAACTCCCGGACACCAAAGTAATGCCTTGTGTGCTATCAAATGTCACAACTTAACTAGGTGATTATAAATATGCTCTACAGGTATCTCCGAAGGTGTTTGTTGGGTTGGCATAGATCGAGATTAGGACTTGTCACTCCGAGTATCGGAGAGGTATCTCTGGGCCATCTCGGTAACGCACATCATATGAAGCCTTGAAAGCAATGTGACTAATGAGTTAGTTGCGAGATAATGCATTATGGAACAAGTAAAGAGACTTGCTAGTAACGAGATTGAACTAGGTATGAAGATACCGGCGATCGAATCTCGGGCAAGTAACATACCGATGACAAAGAGAATAACATATAGTGTCATAACGGTTCGATCGATAAAGATCTTCGTAGAATATGTGGGATCCAATATGAGCATCCAGGTTTTGCTATTGGTTATTGACCGGAGAGGTGTCTCGGTCATGTCTACATAGTTCTCGAACCCGCAGGGTTGCACGCTTAACGTTTGTTGACGCTAGAGTACTATTAGGATATTTGAGGAGTGGTAACCAAATGTTGTTCGGAGTCCCGGATGAGATCCCGGACATCACGAGGAGTCTCAGAATGGTCGAGAGGTAAAGATTTATATATAGGAAGTCATATTTTGGGTTCCGAAAAAAGGTGCAGTTTTTTCGGTATTGTACCGGGAAGCTTCCAGAAGGTTCCGAAGGATTGCCGAGGGGTCCAGAAGTCCACAAGTGGGTTCACCACGACCCAAGGTCTAGCATGGGCTGCGGGGAGGTGCCCTGGCCTTATTTGGCTAGGCGCACCAAGTCCTCAAAAGCCCATGTGGCTAGGGAAGGCAAAAAAGGAAGGAGTCCTAGTAGGAATAGGATTGGACTTGGAGTCCAAGTCCTCTCCCCCTTAGCTGCACCCTAGGGCTTGGAGGGGTTGTTTGCCACGCCCTTACACCTATATATAGAGGGGAGGGGTGCCCCAAGAGGACACACCAAGCCCTTGGTGCCCCTCTCTCTCCCGTTACTCCGTAGTTCCACCGCCTCATCCCGGTGACGCTTAGCGAAGCACTGTCGGTGCTCCATCACCACCAAGCCATCGTGTTGGTTGTGATACCATCTACTTCTCCTCTCCCGCTTGCTGGATCAATAAGGAGGAGACGTCATCGAGCTGCATGTGTGCTAAACTCGGAGGTGCCGTCCGTTCGACACTAGATCGGTTGGATCGTGAAGAAAGTTTGACTACACGAACCGCGTTGTGAAACGTTTCCGCTTTCGGTCTACGAGGGTACTAGGCACACTCTCCCCTCTCGTTGCTATGCATCTCCTAGATAGATCTTGCATGAGTGTAGGAAATTTTTTAAAATTGCATGCTACGTTTCCCAACAATTCCTACATTTGGAGAGACATGCCGGGAGGAATAGGGTTGGCCGCCTTTTGATCAGTAGAAATAGAGGAAGTTTAGTGAAGACCCGCTGCCATCTATGGGCAGCGCCACTCCACCATGATCTCCTCTACCAATGAGTGTTGCCTCTCGACTAGGAAGGTGTTGCGCCCGCATGTGCAAGGGTTTGCAGCAAGCAGCAGTTTTCCTCAAATGACCTCAAGATTTATCTAACCAATAGGAGTTTGAGTACACAACTAATGACCAACACCTGCACACACAGATAGAATACTACCTTGGCCCCCAACAAAGCGACATTGTTAGTCTTACTCGCTTAGCTAGTTATAAGGAATTAAAAGTACAAGTGTATGGAAGTTGATTGCAACAAGAAAGTAAAAAAGGAGTAAACTACTGTCGGCGTTCTGGGAACGGGGGTCCCCAGACTTGCCTGCCTGCGGCCTGCGGCGTGGCTCAAGTGGGGGCCCAATGCAGCCTAGCTTCATCAGCTCAAGCTCAAGACCCTCGCGAGGGGCCAAGCCTCGCGGGGCGGATGACAGGGAGCTTCCTCAAGAGCAGCCTCCTCAGGCAGGCTCGCGAGGAGGCGGAGAGATCAAAGAAGGGCACCTCCTGAGGGGCTCGTGACGCAAGCCATGACGATCGAGGATCAGGCGGGCGCCAGGCGGGCGCCAGCCTGTGCAGTGTCCTTGTTTCCCTTTCGGTGCAAAGGGGGCAAGCACATGCCAAGGCATCAGGCAAAGGTTACCATTTTGGTGCAATAAGACCAAGACCAGCAGAACGGCAGGATCGAGGTCATCGTGGAGCCCAGGGCAGCGTCACCGTCAGAACCTTTGGCAGCCGAAGACCAACTTTAGTCAGGATAAGTGTACCAGATGTTCCCCTTCAAAATGGCCAATTGTTGGCGCCCTTCCCACTCATTATTTGGGGAGAGGCCCAGGGCCTCCGCCTATAAATAGGACTAGCCACCCATGGGGTAGAGGCATCTAGATCATCGGGAGATCGACCAGAGAGAGAGAGAGAGAAGTGATTGAACTCGCCCAAGCAGTTCATCGCGCCAGCTCAAGTACAACCCCTCGTGAGGCTGTTCTCCCTTTGTACTGTTCATCATCAACCCCTGAGGCAATCCACCACACCACACACTGGAGTAGGGTATTACACCACAATGGTGGCCTGAACCAGTATAAATCTTGTGTCCTTTGAGTGTTCATCTTTCTTGCTTAGATCTTTGCGAGACTTCCAGGCGTGAGCTAGTAGGGGAGAGATCTTCGTGCGCACCCTAGTGTTCGAACCTCAAGGGTCTGCCGAAACCCGAAATCTGACATTTGGTGCACCAGGTAGGGGTGCGCTAGAATCTTTCTTTCGCTGGTCGCGTTTGATCTTCCGTCGTGACCATGGCTGACGCTCGCCGAGCTCGCGCTGAGCGTCAGGCTGCTCTCGCCACCCGCGTCACCCAGACGGCGCTCATCGGCAGACGCCCCCGTCGTTCTCTGTTGCCTGCCGCCATCGGCCCGGCGGGGAACGAGCAGCAGGCCTCGCCCCTGCATCCTCCGGTGCGGCATGATGGCCGTGCCGCCACCCCGTCGCCGACTCCGCCCGGATCATCGACTCGCGCCCGTCGCGCCCCCACAGAAGCGCCGCCCGCTGCAACAACCGACGCTGATGCTGGGACCAGGGGCTCCGAGCCTTGGTCCCCGCCTTGTGGCAGGCACAGTGGCCGCCCAAGTTCAAGCCCGAGATGCCGCCACGCTACATGGCACGGCGGACCCGCTGGTTTTCCTACTGGCATATGAGGAGGCTGTCCTCAAGGCTGGGGGCGACGACAGGGTGATGGCCAACTGGTTTCCCATGTACCTCACCGGCGTCCCACGCATGTGGCTACTCCACCTACCGACGGCTTCCGTGACCTCATGGGAGGAGCTGCGTAGCCTCTTCCTCGCCCGCTACGCCGCGCCGGCACCCCTGGTCGTCGCAGCTCTCCTGGGCGGCTCGTAGGCGCCGCCCGCGAGCCGCCACGTCAAGCCATTCACCCGCCAGATCGGTGTCGCCTCCAAGCGCCAGGGAGCTCCCCCGGGTTGGGTGGCGCCCGAGGCCGATCTGACCTTCAACTCGGACGATCACCCCTCCAACCCCGCCGGTTCGGGTGCGCTCCCGATGCTGTGCACCCCCACCATCTGCCAAGTGGACGTCACCAGGACCCTCATCGATGGCGGAGCTGGCCTCAACGTGCTCTCAGTGGAGGCCTTTAGCCTCCTCCACGTGCCACTCGAGCGGCTTCAGCCCAGCAGGCCCTTCTCGGGTGTCGGAGCCGGTTCCACTATCTCCTTAGGGCAGGTCCGCCTCCCGGTGACCTTCGGCACCTACGACAACTTCCGTGCAGAGCTGATCGACTTCGACATCGCCCCCATCGGCCTTCCCTACAACACCATCCTCGGCTACCCGGCCTTGGCCCGGTTCATGGTAGCAACTCACCCAACGTACAACCTCATAAAGATGCCTGGAAGCAGCGGCGTCCTCACGTATCAGGAGACACAAGAGATGCGCTGCAGGCACTCAAGCTTGCCTTCAAGACAGCCGCGGCGGCACAGCCCGCCAGCTCCGACGCCCCTGAGCCCAAGGGGGCTGCACCGGCCAAGAAGCAGTTATTCACCCAAGACAAGGCGGAAACCAAGCAGGTGCTGAATGACGAGGACGGGTCCTCTAGTGCCACCTTCACCATAGGCGCTAACCTCGAACCCAGGTAGGAGGAGGCCTTGGTGAAGTTCCTGCACGCGAACAAGACGGCGTTCGCGTGGGAACCTGATCAGCTAGCAGGGGTCCTGAGGGGCGTAATTGAGCATCACCTCTACGTGTGCCCCAATGTGCGCCCCGTGAAGCAAAAAGCAAGGCGGCAGTCCACTGAGAAGCAAGCTTTCATCGTCCAAGAGACCCGCAAGCTAGAGGCAGCAGGGGTTATTCGCGAGGTCCGCTACCCAGATTGGTTGTCTAACCCGGTTGTCGTGCCAAAGAAGGGAGGAAAGGAACGCATGTGTGTCGACTTCACCAACCTCAACAAGGCCTACCCGCAGGATCCATTCCCGCTTCCTCGCATCGACCAAATCGTCGACTCCACCGCTGAGTGCGACCTATTATGCTTCCTGGATGCTTTCTCGGGCTATCACCAGATCAAGATGGCAGTAGAAGACGTGGAAAAAACGGCTTAACTGACCCCATGTGGAGTGTACTGTTATACATGCATGTCGTTCGGGCTGCGCAACGCAGGTGCGACCTTTCAACGGCTGATGCACATCGCCTTGGGTCGGTAGCTTGGGAGGAATGCTGAGGCTTACGTTGATGACATTGTGGTGAAGTCTCGGGAGGCAAAAACCCTGATACAGGACTTGGAGGTAACCTTCACGAGCCTCAATGAGGTGGACCTACGACTTAACCCAGAGAAGTGCGTATTCAGAGTCCCCTCGGGCAAGCTCCTGGGTTTCCTCGTATCTCACAAGGGATCGAGGCAAACCCAGAGAAGGTCAAAGCAGTCGAGGACATGAGCCCGCCGAAGACCCTCAGAGAGATGCAGAAGCTCACCGGGCGTGTGACCGCGCTAGGACGCTTCATCTCCAAGCTGGGGGAACGAGCACTGCCCTTCTTCAAGCTGATGAAGAAGAAGGGCCCCTTTGAATGGACTGAAGAGGCTGACAAGGCATTCCAGGATCTCAAGAGGTACTTAACCAGCCCTCCGGTGATGGTAGCTCTGTGTCCTCGAGAGCCCTTGGTACTCTACCTTGCAGCCACCCCCTACTCCGCCAGCGCAGCCC
The DNA here is from genome assembly GCF_002162155.2 of Triticum dicoccoides. Lineage (NCBI taxonomy): Eukaryota > Viridiplantae > Streptophyta > Magnoliopsida > Poales > Poaceae > Triticum > Triticum dicoccoides. The sequence goes on along the minus strand of NC_041385.1, from coordinate 668,222,336 downwards.
TGGTGGCGGTTAGGGAGGAGTGTCGTGCCAAGGCCACAGCAACCGTCCGGTTCGAAGCAAAGCAGAGCCAAGAAGGCTTCACAGAGACCGCGACCACAGCCGAAAAGGATCAGCCGCAGCAGGGGAGCACACCCGGAACAGAAGAGGCCCCTCCCAGCGATCAGTCGCTGGGGGCTCCATCATCTCAGGAGGCACCACAACCTCCGGAGGACGCAAGCAGCGCCAGCGCTCTCAACCTCGTCGAGCACCCCGTGTACTTCATCAGCACAGTGCTACGAGACGCAAGGGCGTGGTACCCCATGCCTCAAAAACTCCTCCTCGCGCTGCTGGTGGCCTCGCGCAAGCTGCGTCACTACTTCCAAGGCCATCCCATCAAGGTCGTCTCAGCATACCCCTTGGAAAGGGTACTCACGAGCCCCAATTCAGCTGGAAGAGTCACTAAGTGGAACATCAAGCTGCAAGCATTTCAGCTAGAATTTAACATGACCAGAGTCATCAAGGGGGCTGCGCTTGCGGACTTTGTGGCGGAATGGGCAGAGGCGCCAGGCCTCGAGGCTAGCGAGGATTGATCACTTTCCCCGGGAAGCGAGGCACCGGACGGCTGGGTCATGTACTTCGACGGGGTGTTCTCCCGACACGGCGCGAGGGCTGGTGCGGTGCTCGTATCACCCACTCAAGACAAGCTCTACTACGCCGTACAACTCTGCTTCCAGCACGGAGAAAAGGTCTCCAACAACATAGCGGAGTACGAAGGCCTGATAGCAGGCTTGAAAGCCGCAGTTGCCTTGGGGGTAAAGCGCCTCACCATCAATGTGATTCGCAACTCCTCGTCAATTTCTCCAACAAGGTGTACGAGCCGAAGGACGAGCACATGGAAGCCTACCTCGCGGAGGTCCGCAAGATGGAGAAGCAGTTCTGGGGACTGGAGCTGCAACATGTGCCTCGCGGCACCAATCAAGAGGCTGATGACATCGCCAAAAGGGCATCCAGGCGGCTACCTCGGGAGCCAGGCGTCTTCGAGGAGCGACTCTTCAAGCCCTCGGCAACACCGTCACTATCAAGCACAGCGCAGCCTCGGGAAGAGCTCCCCCAGCCGCCTGCCTCGGGAGCCCCGATCTGCGGCCCGGTCTCAGGAGCACGCCTGCTCCTGGCGTTGGAGCCTCAGGAAGGATGCTGGATCACAGAGCTCAGGAACTACCTGACACAAGGGACCTTACCGGAGAAGGAGGAGGAAGCGGAGCATGTGGCGCGGTAGGCCACGGCCTACTCCATCAAGGATGGAGAGCTCTACCGGAGGCGACCAAATGATGTGTCCCTGCATTGCATTTCCAGAGAGCAAGGGAAGCAGCTGCTGGCAGACATACACGATGGAGATTGTGGGCATCACTCATCATCACGAACCCTCGTTGGCAAGGCGTTCTGCAGTGGGTTCTATTGGCCCACGACACTCAGTGACGTCATGGAGCTAGTGAAGGCTTGCGAGGCCTGCCAATTCCATGCCAAGCAGATCCATCAGCCGGCGGGGGGTCTGCAGACTATACCCCTTTCATGGCTGTTCACAGTGTGGGGGCTGGACATCCTGGGCCCGTTCCCTCGGGCGCCGGGGGGCTATCGCTATCTCTACGTCATCATGGACATGTTCACCAAGTGGGCTGAGGTGGAAGCTGTCCGCACCATCCCCACAGGCTCCGCGGTCAAGTTCATCAAGGGCCTCGTGAGCCGCTTCAGAGTGCCTAACCGCATCATCACCGACAACGGTTCACAATTCACCAGTAACCTCTTCAAAACATATTGTGCTAACCTTGGAACACATATATGCTACGCTTCAGTAGCGCACTCCCGGAGCAACGGTCAGGCCGAGCGAGCCAATGCAGAGGTCCTGAGGAGCCTCAAAACCAGGACCTTCAAGAAGAAGCTGGAGACCTGCGGCAGGGGCTAGTACGACGAGCTCCAGTCCGTGCTGTGGTCTATCCGCACGGCCGCGGCCAAACCAATTGGCAAGGCTCCGTTCTTCCTCGTCTATGGAGCTGAGGCATTCCTCCCTCACGAGGTCAGGCATCGTTCCGCACGGGTCCTGGCATTCGACGAGGCGCAGCAGGACGCCATCCAGGGGATGGATCTCGTGCTGGGGAGGAGCAACGTCGAAAGGCTGCGCTGCAAGCGGCAAGGTATCAACAGGCGCTGCGGCGGTACCACTGCCGCAACATCTGCCCCAGGACTCTTGAGGTAGGGGACCTCGTGCTCAGGCGGGTCCTCTCCAGGGAAGGGTTGCACAAGCTCTCTCCCATGTGGGAGGGCCCGTTCAAGGTTGTTCATGTTTCCAGGCCCGGCTCCGCGCGCTTAGAGACCCAAGAGGGAGTACCCATCCAGAACGCGTGGAACATTCAACATCTCCGGAGATTCTACCCCTGAGCGAGGCCCAGTGCCTGCGGAAAAGGCCCGGTGCCTGTGAAGCTACCGCATTTTGGAGAAGGCCCGGTGCCTGTGAAGAAGGCCAACGCCTGTGAAGCTACCGCATTTTGGAGAAGGCCCAGTGCCTGTGAAGAAGTCCAACGCCTATGAAGCTACCGCATTTTGGAGAAGGCCCGGTGCCTGTGAAGAAGGCCAACGCCTGTGAAGCTACCGCATTTTGGAGAAGGCCCGGTGCCTGAGAAGAAGGCCAACGCCTGTGAAGCTACCGCATTTTGGAGAAGGCCCGGTGCCTGTGAAGAAGGCCAACGCCTGTGAAGCTACCGCATTTTGGAAAAGGCCCACTGCCTGTGAAGAAGGCCAATGCCTATGAAGCTCGCCGCCCGTGAGACTCTCATGTAATAAGAGTGGGGCTGTACATGCCCCGGAGTCTCCGGAGTGCCGCCCTCGGGTCTCGGGGGCTCCCGCCCACGCCCAGTGGCAGCACTTAGCTCCGTGCTGGTGAGAAGACGTCGAAGACTAGATTAGGTGCCGGATGCGGCTTTTTCATTTGCTTTCTGCAGTTGGCTTATTCTTTCCTATTTGGACTTTTATCGAAGTTGTCCCTTCCTCTGGCTCGAGCCCCCCTTTCTCCTTTTTTGCTCACCTGCTTTGGTTCTCCCACGCGCAAGTCTCGCGAGGGAGGTACGCGGGTGCCCTCGTGAGTGTTTTCTACCTCGGTCGCCTAAAGCTCTCCTATCTGGGTCCGCTGAGGGAGCACCACTCCCAGTCCTTGCCCCACGGGCATCGCCACGCGAGCACGGGACCTGGGTCAGTCACCCCCGCAAGCGAACTAAAAGCTACCCCTCTTGACTAACCCTTGTAGGACATAAAGGGCACGACAAGGACTCGACCTCGGGAGGCAAAGACCGCTACAAGCCTCCACGGGTTAAGTAACTCCCGGACATGGGTACACGACACAGAAACGGAGCACGGAAATAGCGGAAATAGCACGATAATTAACAATGACAGTTCAACATGCCCCCGCGGGGCCCCACACTACTCCCTCTTTTTGCAGCAAAAGAAGAAAGGCAAAACGGGCATGGCGAGCTCGGCACCAGCCCACGACGAGGGCTCGTACTGCCTCCGGAGCTCGGTCAGATTCCCTCTTCTCGTTTCACCGAGGCGGGATGGCGGACCGGCCCACTACCTTCCCCCAGGCGGGCGCGGCAACATGGAGGCTGGTCGCGACCCCCGCTGAAGGAGCTGCTGCCTGAAGAAGAGTCGCCAAAGCTTGGCGAGCCTCGGGCGAGGCAACCCACGAGCCTGCCGCCATCTTCGTCCTGATTGACGCCGGGTTGGGTGCCCTGCCACGGTCATCATCTTCGGGGCAGCACCCAGCGCGGCGACCGTCTTCCCCGAACGCCCTCACATAGAGGGTGGCATCACCGTCGAACCTGAAGTGCAGGGTGCACCACCAGCCCAGGCCCCACGCGCGGGCAAAAGTTTGCCAGCCGCGGGTCGGGGCCAAACCCCCGGTGGTGGAAACCTCCAGCGAAGCCCAGGATGCCCTGCTGCAGCAGCCGTCCGCCTGAAGCCAGAGGCCGCCCGGAGCGCCGGCCGGAAGCTCACCTATGAAGAAGCGAAGAAGCTAGAGCCAAGTGCTGGTCGGGTCCGTCGACCACACGATGAACTCTGGCAGCACTTCCGCCGAGCGGAAGCGTGGTCTGGGGGGCCGCACAGCCACGACGTGCATCCCGTTGATGACCGGTGCTCATCGCCACGCAGGGAGCCGCCTCCACGACTGCGGGAAGCCACCACGTGGGACGCAGGGTGCTTGCGGGGATGGCCCCGACCGCGCTTGGTCGGAGGAGAGTCAAGCCCTTCCTGGCGAGCTTTTCCCTTCTCCATGGCCGAGAACCTATTTGGCGGAGCCATGGAGATAGCGAGCAGTCGGAGCGAAGAAGAGGAATAGCAGAGGGAGATGAACTGGAGCGGCTTGCGCCGTTTCGTACTTATAGCCGGAGGAGGCCAACCGCCAGCCTCCATGATCGCAGGTAATCATGACCTGTTTTTGCATGCAGGGACTTATCAAGTCGTGCGGTTGCCGAGGCATCATGGGGAAGCGGAGACGCCCACGTCCAATCAACCGCCACGCGGTGCCCAAGGCCGCAGTTGTTGGGGCCCGCGGCGCTTCGCACTTGCCCCTTCGCTTCTCTGCTAAGCCAAGTCCAGGCGCGCCTTGGGCCCAGGGGCTACTGTCGGCGTTCTGGGAACGGGGGTCCCCAGACTTGCCTGCCTGCGGCCTGCGGTGTTGCTCAAGTGGGGGCCCAATGCAGCCCAGCTTCATCAGCTCAAGCTCAAGACCCTCGCGAGGGGCCAAGCCTCGCGGGGCGGACGACAAGGAGCTTCCTCAGGAGCAGCCTCCTCAGGCAGGCTCGCGAGGAGGTGGAGAGACCAAGGCAGGGCACCTCCCGAGGGGCCCGTGACGCAAGCCCTGACGATCGAGGACCAGGCGGGCACCAGGCGGGCGCTGGCCTGCGCAGTGTCCTTGTTTCCCTTTCGGTGCAAAGGGGGCAAGCACAGGCCAAGGCATCAGGCAAAGGTTACCGTTTCAGTGCAACAAGACCAAGACCAGCAGAACGGCAGGATGGAGGTCATCGTGGAGCCCAGGGCGGCGTCACCGTCAGAACCTTTGGCAGCCGAAGACCAACTTTAGTCAGGATAAGTGTACCAGATGTTCCCCTTCAAAATGGCCAATTGTTGGCGCCCTTCCCGCTCATTATTTGGGAAGAGGCCCAGGGCCTCCGCCTATAAATAGGACTAGCCACCCACGGGGTAGAGGCATCTAGATCATCACGAGATCGACCAGAGAGAGAGAGAAGCGACTGAACTCACCCAAGCAGTTCATCGTGCCAGCTCAAGAACAGCCCCTCGCGAGGCTGTTCTCCCTTTGTACTGTTCATCATCAGCCCCTGAGGCAATCCACCACACCACACACTGGATTAGGGTATTACACCACAATGGTGGCCTGAACCAGTATAAATCTCGTGTCCTTTGTGTGTTCATCTTTCTTGCTTAGATCTTTGCGGGACTTCGAGGCGTGAGCTGGTAGGGGAGAGATCTTTGTGCGCACCCAAGTGTTCGAACCTCAAGGGTCTGCCGAAACCCCGAAATCCGACAACTACAATGGAAAGATTATAAGAACAAGATGGACCGGGATCCATAGGTTCACTAGTGATTTCTATCCAAAAAATAGCATGGTATGGCGAACAAAATACAGTTGAACATCGGTTAAATTGCAATATGTATGAGTATGAATATACATTGCATAATAAACATATGAGCATCACGTATTAATATTTATAAAACCGTTATCCAGCTGCATCTATAGCTAATACTCCACCCCAAGACCGCCGCCCAGTATGCATCTCATAATATTAAGTAAAACAGTACGATGACATGAAGTGAATGATATATTGTCTTCACCATGTGTTCAAAGGACAACTACGCAACCATCATTTTATCCCTAGCAGCAACAACAAAATGCAAGTCTTTTCCACTTTCTATTACTGCAATAGATTACTTGCAAGATTGAACCCAACTATCGTATACAACTCTCTCTTGAAGATCAAACTCCATACTTGTCCAGAGAAAGAAGAATAGATCGAAGAACATATATATGAATAATAATTATGCAGCAAAGAAACCAAATAGATTTCACAAGAATTCATGGATAAATCCGATCATAAACTGAAAATTCATCATATCCCTACAAACACACCAACAAGTTACATCAGATGGATCACAATCATGTAGGGTAGTTCATGCAATCTTTGTATTGAGAAACATGGGAGAGAAAACCAACAAGTTACTGCTATAGACCCATAGTCAAAAAGAAACTACTCATGAGCAAGCATGATGACCTTCAACTGCCTGTTTGGTTGGGGGAATTAAAATTGGTGGGGTATGAGACTTAAAATCTAACGTATGGTTGGAGGCAATGGGAATTGAGAAGGGAAATGGAAGAGGAATTGAGGATACCAACTCCCCCATATCATTTC